>NW_009953299.1:1107816-1219107 GCF_000747805.2 Chaetura pelagica
CCACAAGGGGATCTCTCCTGCTACATGAAACAGGCTTTCCCCCTCCCTGTTCAACCCCTGAAATGAGGAGCAGAAGTTTATTAATTGCTGAGCTGGGGTGACCAACTTTCTGTCCTATTATCTGACTTTCCTTATTGGAAGGAGTCTGGCAAGGTAAGTGGTTAAGAGACAACTGTGACACAGGGCACTTATCTTCCCTCCCTGCACTGGGAAAAAGGACTTCCCAGAAAGAGAGTTAAAAATAACTGGTTTACCTTAAAGGGCGCATTCACTTCAAAACACAGAAAACAAGTCTTAGCTGCAACCTCTGACATGACAGGTATCTTTAGCAGCCTGCTCTCTGTCAAAATACCTACTGTCCTGCTCTTTCTTCTTAAATTTTTGTCTTTTCAAATTGTAGATGATTTTTGCCATGTTATGAGAAGCTTGGGGGAAGAGAGGGCAGACATGGCCATCTAAATTACATTAAAACCAGTGTCATTCATGCCAAAAAGGATCTTCAAGGTTATTTCTGGAAATCCATTGTAGCCCTGCCTTTTTTCCCCACATTCCTTAACACTGGTGTTGTTTCAGCTCCCCAGCATCCTCTTTTAGCCTCACTCTGTGTCTGTGCACCCAGGTAGAGGGCAGGCTGGCCACATTCTGCCTGGTGCTGAGATGACCAGACAGTCTGGTTTGGAAACTGTGTATCAGCATCAGCAGGGGAGGTGCCTGAGTTTGGTGCTCTCAGACACAAGGTGTGCCCTTTCAGACACAGCATTTTATCAGTGATGGTAATGAGCCAGTTGGGAAAACTCAAATGGGTAAGTTCTAGATTCTCTATCACATACAGTTGTTAAATCAAGACTGTGGCTTTCTAAAGTATGTCTTTCTAACACAAACAGGGCATTACACACTTGGTAAGGAATTTGCAGGCAGAACACCACGTTTGAACACAGAGGTTAGAGTAGATGGCTTTAATGATCTCTTCTGACTCTAAAGATCTAGGAATAGTCAGTTACTGCTTTCGTTACACCAAAGCTCCGCCTGACTCTTCTGAGAATCCATTAAAGCTTAAAAGCCTGCCAAGCTGAGAAAATTACTGTGATATTTTCAGCTGCTTTCCCCAGAATTTTACATTAATCCTTCCCCTGGCCCTGAGCAAGCCTTGCTACTTTTCTTCCAAGCAGCTCTAGCAGGGAGCATGGTTGGGCTGCTCCTCTCTACGGACCTGTATGGGCTCCCCCTTCCCCACATGTCCCCTCTCAGGTATTGCCAAGCTACTGAAGGAATTGGGAAGCTTTACTTGCCATTCTCTGACGTGGGTATAAGCATTTCTTTGCTAGTCTGGAAGCCAGCACTACAATTCACATTGAAGAAGAAGCAGCTGACACCACCAAGCAGAGCCTACCAGGCCTGCAAACAGCTTGCAGATTTAAGTGATAGCCTAAATAAGAACCACTCTGAATGTCATTCATAATAAAGCTGAAAAACTAGCAATGCCCTGCACTTTTCTGGCTTGCAGAAATGCCAAGCAGCAGACAGCACTTGCTACCCAGCTGCCAAGGATGAGACCTGGTTCAACACCCCCTCCCCACCCCCAGCACAAACCCACCCCAGCAGCCAAGAAACATGAGTAATTCTGCATCGTGCTGATGAAGTTCTTAACCTACGTGTCACCCAAGCTGAACTGCCAAACACGGCTGCCTGCCCTAGTTATCAAATGACCTGAAATTCAGCACGATCATCTGCCATAGCAGCTGGTTCATTGACGAGGAGAGAAACTCCTGCCTGGCTGCGCAACCAGAGCCAGGGTGGGGAGCTCTGGGACCCAGCACACCCGCCCTCGAACACCAAGATGCTGCTGCCAGCCTCCTGCATGGCATGGCCTCAAAATGTCTTGTGCTCTCCGAATTCTGCATGCTGATTCCTTCCTCTACGTATGTATTTTTCATCTGTGTCACTAAAAAGAGATTCAGAGACCTGACACTTCAAAAGGGGAAAAAATAATGAAATACCCTTCCCTGCAAATTAAAGTGAAGGTGAGGTTGGATCTTGTCAGTTTTCTTTCTTTCTACCTAAGGCACTGCATAAATAATAAACAGCACTAGCAAATTTACTTCTTTTTACAGAAGCAACCTATATAGGAATATAGTACAAAACATTAAATGATTGTACAAGTAAGAGTAATAGCCCAACACAGGCAAAGTTCTGGAGCTAAAACAACTTTGACAGAGGTTACAAGTTCTTTTTTAGCAATGACTCCTGTTCAAACAGGGTGATACTTTTTCAGGTTGCTTTGATGTGCACCAAATTATTTTTTTATGTTCCATTGAAAAAACCAAACAAACCTAAAACCAGTAAATTTTTACAGTATTACTACTCCAAAAGGTAGTATTAGGGATGTTTATTACTCCTTGATAATGAAATAAGCAGAATTAGGTGTTTGGACTGTATCTTAAGATGGTTGCTTTTGCGCATCTTCCCTAAATAGGAATGAAGAGAAGTATTTTACTGAAGACCAGCCCCTCAGCTGGAACTCAGTGCTACTCACTGGAACCCAAAGGACATAATTTCCTGCTAAAGTGGATCTAGACTATGATGTTGTGTGTGCTAATCTGTCCCCTGGGGTAAACAGCCCTTTCCCATTTCCCAGCTGAAATGAGAAATAAGGACTGCATGTGTTCTTAATGTGATGTATCTCAGTCCTGGAAAGTCCAATAGCTTCACACTGGTAATGCTGTGTCTAAGCAGCATCTGTCCTTTGATTTTCACATACATAGCTGGTGGTAGCTGCTGCTCCCTATGTGCATAAGCAAGACCAAAGTTTGAGCTGAACATATGCCTTATTTGCTATTTACTACAAGGTAGGCTTCAGAATCATTTCTTTAGCAGAGAGAACATACTGTAAAGTGAGAATATTACCATGAATATTTGATTAGGGACATGTGAAAAGAATCTGAAATGGTATGGTACCAAGACTTTAGCTTAAGTATGCATGAACAGGCAGTGTAACCAGTAGTAAATGTATGCATGTATTTGTCTTGTTCTGCAGAATTGCCTACGCATGAACATTAATTAAATCAACTGAAAGCCCACATCAGGTCTAATTGTAGTGCCAAGTATTTCCTTAGTGAATTTCAGTTTTCACATTTTCTCCTACAAATAGTGTTCTTGTACTATTGAATAAAAGCAGATTATTTATATATATAGGTAATTTATACTAAGGCAACTATTTTTGCTCATTATGAGAAAAGACAATGAAAATAAACATTTGCAACCATATTAATAAACCTTTCACTTGTGGGCTACTGTCACTGGTGCCTTGGTTTTATTTTTAGAGGCTGTTTTCAAAGTGCTGACAAATACATGCATGGAGTTACTCCCGGTCCTGCCCCTTATTAAATCTGGCCAAGTGAGTCTTGATCTTCTAATAATGGCATTCCCATTTGGGAGGGAGGGCCAGCCTCCAGCCATACTCCCATTAGCAGAGATGTCCCATCAGCCAGATGGGGAGGAGGTGCTGCCAAGCCCCAAGCCTTGATCTGCAAGACAGACACATACACAAAATACACCAAGGATGGCTCAGTGACACCCAAAGAGTAGAGTCTTCCCACTGGGAGTGGCTGTGCTGCTTTTGCAACCATAGGAAAATTCCTGTCTCTATCAATATCCTGTTTTCATCTCATGGAATAAGGCAATGCTGAAGACATCTTATTTCACAGTCATGTGCTTGCCTGATTTGGGACAATATGCTTGAAGTGGTAGGTGGGGACCTGATTCTGCAAAGTGCTGAGCTCTGCATAAAAGCAGCCAATACCTGTTTCTCCTGGCATTACAAGGAGTCAAGAGCACATTCCTGAGAGGTGCTGAAGTCAGCACCTTACTATATCAATCCCTTCACAACTCCTCATTGCCAATCATCTTAACCCTAACCAGAACTGTTCTAATATCTGGCAGATTTGGCACAGAAGCCTTTTGTTAAGCCACTCTTTCAATTATTAGTTGTGCTGGAGCAGAAGCAGGAACACTGCTATTGGTCAATTTAAAGTGTCTTGAAGGATTGTATTTTGCACCTTCTTGAGGCATTTGTTAGACCCTTCTTTCCATGGCTGAAGTCAGATCAGCTTAATTTTGTATTATGATCTTTTTAGAAAAGGCGCTTTTTGACTACCAATAATAATACAATTAAATTTATCATAAAGCTTTCTGCAACAAAACTCACAGTCTTTAAGTGTTGCTCTGTAAACTACAGACAGGCTACTTGGGAAACACCAGATAAGATATTTGGCTTTCAGCTCTATCACAATGGGCAGTTAATTAAATGCTTTGCTAATAATAGTATCCTATGTTAGAGGAGATAAACTTAATTGCTTGTTGAACTCCAGTGGAGTTTTGCAGACATGTCTGCATATTCCTGATAGCTAAACCAACTTCCATTTAACAATACAATATGCTCTCATTTCTGTTTCTTTAGTGTAGATGTATCATTAATGAGCATAAAATGTCACCGATGGAAAGAAATACAGGAATCTGGCACTTCTTAGCTAAACTTCCTCACTACATAAAAATAACCATCAAGTCAAGACAGTAACAGCAGACACTCATCACACGAAACCCACAAGGGAAGTTAATGGAAATCCTTCTGCTGGCTTCAGGAGAAACAACAGACAACACCTAGGATTGTTGTCATTAAAATACTGTGTTTGCAATTTGCATGTAATCTCTGGTCCTTGCATCACCGGGAAGTTCATTACTTTCAACAATTATCAACACTTTGACCGTGACCAGGGAAACTAGAAGGCTCTTGGCTTCCCAGGTTCTCTGGGAGGTACGCAGAGTTTTCCCAGTGTTGCAGCTGTTCCTAGATCAGGACACCGGAGTTTCACCCTGTAGACTCCACACTCTCAGAAGGCACAGCAGTGATTTGAAGCCATTTGTTCCATCTCTTCCTCAGGGCATGCCTACCCAACACAGCAGGGCCATGCCAAGGGGGCATGGCAGACCAAGTGAGCTAGCTAGGTGCAGGGTAAGTAAGGACACTACCCTATTGAGCATGCTTTGATTCCCATGCTGACTTCTACACTGAACCAGGCAGATGCTGACTCATTTCATGTTTTAAAAGACAGACCATAATGTAAAGACATTCGGGTTTCCTTATTTCAACCCTGAGAAAACATTTGAAATGCTGGCCTGGAAGGAGGACAGCTAGATGAAAGGTAATATAAGTTATCTGTATCTAACTGGCCTTGAGTCAGCTCAGCACTGGTAACACTGGGTCCAGCTCTGGAATTGACATAGTGCTATCATCTAGTGGAGGGTGATGAAGATGGCTGAGTATGGCAGATGGCACATGAGGAGAGGCCAGAGGAGTTGTCTGGATCAGCGACAGGAAGGCTAAGGAGCAATCTCACTGCTGGTGTCCATGCCCAACTGGTTCATGATGGGAAGAGCACAACCCTGGAATAAGAGCCTCGCCATATGGAGGTCTCCATCCTTGGTGATGCTCAAAAATCACTGGGACAAGGCCTTGAGTAACCTGATCAAATTTTTAATTTAGCCTTTCTTTATGCAGGTGCCTGCCCTAGATGATCTCCAGAGGCCCCTAGATAACTGTCTGAAGACACTGGGGAAATTAAGGAAGCAAATAATAGTAGTCTTTACAGCATCTGGAGGGCAAAGAAAGGAACTTCATCTGACCATGTTTATTGCTGCAAGGTAAGTTATCTGCTGATATCCTGGGGCCTATGCAGCTCCTAGATCTAAATTAGAGCAGTTACTTCAAAGATAACTCACCATTTAATGCCTAAATATACCTATATATATATACACTTAAAATACTGTCCTAAATGCTTTCCTGAATTTGAGCTCACTGTTACAGATGACCTCATATGAAACAAGGGATGAAAAATCAGAAGGATGCTTAGTATAAAAATTCCCAGCAGCACCAAAACCCTAAAAACCACAATGCTATTCTGTATGCTACAGCAGAGTAGTGCAAGCCAAAAGATTTATGTTAATTTAATAAAAAATAATTTTATGACACTATGAGAGCTCAGGATCTTTGACCTGGAACACTGTTTGCAAACTTCAAAATTCCCAAACAAGATTAAATGAGATAAACGATGACAACTCCTGCAATGTTACTCTACCCTTTCTGTCTCAAGGAAGAGTTATTCTAGGTGATGACTGCTTGTGTAATTAAAAGGGGGTGTGGCACAGCCCATGCTGCAAAACTACGCTCATATTTGGAAAGGAAAAGAGCTGAAATGGCTAGTGGTAAGAAAAGGAAAAGACATGCTGAAAAAAAACCCAGCTGCTGGTTTAATGAAACTTGTCTTTGAGCTGCATAAATAGACATGGCTACAGCTGCTTGCAGAATGTAGGAAAACGCCCTGAGCACATGCAATGCGGCAGTTACCATGGCAATTCACATACAGTCACACAGCACACAAACCCAGTAGCTCTTTTCCAGTTTAAATTCCCAACTAAAAATACAAGATCAGGCACAAATGAACAAAACTCTTGTCTGCATTGGTGGAAGATTATGCATGTGAGTACTTGCAGCTCACAACCTGCAGTGAGCAACCACCGTCCACACGTGCAGGGGTTTACAGTCTGGAAGCAGCTGCCTGCTCTGTACCTCTACTCTTTTTATGAAAAAAAAGAGGGGGTAAGGGGAGTACGACACAGCAAAGGTCTTTTCTAAAAGGGATGTGACTGAATACAACACATGGCTGCTCTTTCTAGCCCCGCCACCTGCTTGCATGGCATCCTATTTCATGTCACTGTACAAAAGCTCCTGTAAACCTTTGTACTGCATGGTTGTCTCCAGGACTCAGCACTGCTCACTGTGCCTATGACTTGCCACTGGAAAATCAGCTGTTCGTGCTTTGTGCCTGCCTGGATGGCTGGCGTGCCCAGTCTTGCCCAAGAACTGGAGCCCAGATGTGACCAATATGTGACCATATGACCAACATTCCCACACAAACACTCGTGTACTGGCTCCGGCTGGGATGGAATTCTTCATGGCAGCCTGCAGGCTGCTATGCTCTGGATTTGTCTAACACAGTGATGGTAACACACCAGTGTGGGTTATGCTTGTTTCTGATTTCCCAAAGCAGGGAACAGGGGGACAGGGTAAGAGAAGCAGAGGAGCAGCTGTGAGGCTGAAATGGCAGAGGGCCCTTCCCATCCTTCGTTTCTCTCTCTGTGTGTCCCTGCCAGGTGATTATGGGCAACACTGCTGACTACTCAAAGATGTGCTGAGTACCAGGCAAACCCCTGCCAGCTTACAGAGGGGATGCAGGCTGTGGGGCCAAGAGTGGTGACAGCTAAGGGAGCAGGCATCCACCACTGTGACTGGCAGGTGATTTGGGTTGCTTGGGAGTCTGCCTGCATGTGCAGCTGGCAGTGCCAGAGTCCAGGCATCTCAGCAATGGACACTCCGAGCAGGCCTGCAATGGCTTCAGAGGGTGCCTGAGAAAGACTGACCCAGGGACAACTTTAGGAGAGTCAGTACATCTGGACACGCTCTGAAAGGACAAAAAGGCAAAAAAACTGATGTTATTATCAGGTCTATTCCTAGGGGTAAAGTAAGGGGCAAAATGGTGCATGGGTCAGGGCTCTCAGCTGCCAGGGCCATTAATAGGAAGAGAGAATAGGATGGGTGAGGGATTGCACAGAACAGCCTGCCCAGGCCATGCAGATGGGAACTGCAGATGCACTCAAGGGCATCTTTCCTTGGGGTCTGCTTTCCTGATGGATAAACACACTGTGTGCAGCTGTCATGCTGGTGCGTGTGGTCTTGGAGAATTAACAAAGGTAAGTTCAAATGAAGATGGGAACAACAAGAAATGAATGAAAAGGAAATGCAGAATCAAAAGTTCCCCTGATGATAAAGGTCTCTCCCCAGTCATATCATCCATCTGCTGAGGCTACAGTTTTACTCTGAATAAAATACTTCTATAAAATACTTCTCACTTGTGATAACACAACCGTGCCCTGAACTGCACAGCTTGTGGCAAGAGCTCATTGTACAGACTTGCCAGATACAAAGTCTACTGGCCCATTTTCTTTGTGCCCTAGGGCTTCAGGAAACTTGGGAAAGAAGTTGGCAGCACAGCAAGTCCTCCCAAACCTCCCAATGCCAACACTCTGCTCTTCTGCCCTGTGATACTACAACAACGCTTGGATCCTGCCACAGGAAGCAGGTGAGCACAAGCTTAAACACAAATCTGTGACCAGCCACACGCCATGACTGAAGTCGTCGCTGCTAAACACACATTCAGCTGCAATCCCCAGCCTGGGCTGGACTGAATAAACAGAAGTAATGCATTTCAACAGCAAATGTGGAAGCATAGTTACACTGTGTTTCCCCTTTAAGGGTTGAAAATAGTTAATCTTCACAATGCAGATGTCTGAAAGAACACACGTTGCTTCTATGCCAATGCACAAGGTGTTTTATAAGACTTTCTCCACCTGCCATCTCCTACTGTTCTCTAAAAGGACCAAATGAAAGACAGGAGAATATTTTTTGTTATTCTTTGGTCTCTTTTCAGTTCACAAGGAATTTTTCAATATAATTTAGAAAATGAAATTATACTCTTTTCCCCTGCAAATTGGAAAATGTATTTAAAATAAATCTTGGCATAATAATGTATCTGGTTATACATTTATTTATTTATTTGTTTGTTTGTTTATCCCAAACCATCTAGCACATTTAGGTCAATTGACCTGAATGCTTGGAAACCATTGCTTGTTCTTTTCTCATTGAAAAGGTTTGATTTGGAGATGCTGCTCACATTTCTACCTCCTGGCTAGCTGATGTGCTTTACTCATGTTTTTTAAAAAAAAACAAACCCAAAGAATAAAATAATTTATAGAAATGAGAAATCAGGATGATCCACAAGACAGGCACTTTGGCTTCTCTTATGAGACCACCAGCAACAGCTTGTTGGATATACACCCTGGACTAGTCAGAACCAGACCAAGAACCAGTATTTGTAGGCTCTCAAAAAGGCAGGCAGAGTTTGCACTGATGGTCACAGAGAGTTTTTATCTCCCAAAGACCCCACAAAGAGCTGAGTTACTCAAGACTTCTCCAATGCCTGCACAAGGAGTCACTAGCTGACTCCTGGACTGGACTTCTGCCTTGACTGCAATTTGAACAAGAGAACAAAGGAAGAAAAAACCCAGTAAAGTGCCCCATCCTCCTGCTAGTTCCCTCAGCAGCTAGTCACTCCATCCTGTAAGACATTACACACACATTACCAACACATCACACATACATGACCGAGCTTGCTTTAATTCGTATCACAAAGCAAAGACATCCTTCCTCAGTTCTCAAGAAATCAGACTGAGAGAAAATGCTGCCAGCAGCAGCCCTGCTGCCTGCTTGCTTCAAAAATATCAGAATAAACTGATTCTTAAACTCAGCTTGTCCCAATAAACTTGCAGTATGCCCTTATTTTAAGTTGGCCCAGCAAACCATCATGCAGTTCTCATTGCTGAAATATGCCTTCCCTTTTGTTTGGGTCTTCCCAGGAAAAAAAAAAAAAAAAAAAAAGAAAAAAAAGCCACACTTCACAGCTGGGAAATAAAATTTTTAAAAGTATAATGACAGTCTTGCCTTCTGTTACACTGAAATTCATTTTATAATGGTTCCATAAATCTGTTAACAAAGTTCCATTGTGATAGAAAGGTGGAGGTGACCAGAGAGGTCAGCAGAGTCAGCAAGTAAAGCTTCTCATGTGAGCAGCATTAAAAGAGGCCATTCAGAAAAACCCATCATTCTGTCATAATTTCATGTATTGCTCTCACTCTTCAGTGAGAATAGGTAACATTTTATAAACCTGTTAGTCTCAACAGATTTGCCTTCCACCAAATGTGTAAATCAATCAGAAGTTGCACCAAGGCAGTGTGTTGTACCAAAGCCATGTAAGAGAACCAGACCTGTAGGATGTTTGTGTACAGCAACTGAGGTTGACACATGATAAAAACTGCAATTTTATTTCTGGCCACAGTGGAACAGCTTGCAATTAGTATTAGTTAACTTCTTCTGGATGTACAACTATTTTATTCCCTCTTGCCATCCTCCAAGGGAAAGTACTGACATCTACTTCAGCAACTAAGTAGCCATCTGATTGTAACTGTTACTATCTTTCAAATAACAATCCCTTAAAGATCTAAACAGCAGAGGGCTACATTCAGCTATTTTTTATTTGAAGAAGTGATAGTGACAACTCACACCAGCTGGGAATGTTTTTCCTTTTTACCATTTAGGCCAAAGCAATAAAATATTCACATCACAAATAGAGAGGAAATTGTAACATGTAGTATTAAACAATTGTAATAAAACCCTTTTAAACCCAGGGACACTGGGAGCACCAAATACTGTATTCTGTAGTAACATGATATATTTTAAAAACATTATTAGAGACAGAGACTACTTCATATTCAATAGTTTGCATTTGCATCATATTCCAATACATAAATACCAAGACACCTGCTGAAAAGTTTTTGTCAAAACTTGTTTGCTCTTGAAAGTTGCACCCCAAAAGAAATTCAAAATATAAATAATCTTTTGCAATCTTGGCATGAACAAGCCTGTAAAATCTTTTTTTTTAATGTAATTCCAGATACATGCTGTACTACACTGGAAGAAGAAAAATTATAATGAGGTTCCTGCTCTGTATGTTCGGGCTTACCAGCTCAGCATTAATTTCCCTCAATACTTGGTGGTCTCCCTTGCTACACTCCTTTCTCAAGCATTTGTGGTAGCAGCACAGCTCCTCCCAGGGCAAGATATAGAGCAGGGAGAGCAAACCAGGCAAGACCATTCAGTAGAAGAACTGAGCCATGGGATAGCTTTAAAACAGCTTTGCTATATTAATCAATCATCTTAGCTGAGACGAAAAAAAATGCCAATGCAGCCATGAATAACACCTTAAGGAAGTTTGAGGGACTCACAATATGAAAAAGTGATACACTGACACCTCAAATCCGGATCTTGCAAAATACAGGGGTCACAACAATCCCCTACTCCATCAGTCAGAACCAAAGAAGTCCTGATCACATTTATAAACCCTACAGTCACTCATATTTGTGATGGAAGTGCATTTTATTTTCTTTTCTAACTAGCATGTTTTATTGGGGAGTGCTAAGGTCTCAATGAAACACTATGAAGTTTGTCTCACACCATCAGCACACCCCATTACCCTCCAGCTGAACATTATTTTCACATCTTGATCATTCTTCTTGATGTGAAGTCCAACAGCTGAAAATCTAATTCCTTCAGGGAAATTTTCTCTCCTTCCAAAAGTATTGCACAAGACAATGGTTTCCCTAGAACATTTCCTCCGGAAACCCTCCTGGAGGAGACAGGGCTGAACAGGGGCTGGGGGCACAGAGCAGAAGAGGGACCAGCATGGGCAGGCATGGGAGAACAGAGGGGCTCCCCCAATCCCAGACACAGGAACTGGGCACAGGATGGGGATGGAGGATGACTGAGAGCAAGAACCAGACCCTGGGTGTGAGGAAAGGAGCCCATGGGCTCTGATTAATGAATTGGGATGGGGGGATGGCTCCATCCTATGCCTGGAGGAGAGAGGTCTGATGCCTACAAACCAGCACTTGCATCTGGCACTTTGCATCTCAGTGCACTCAGCTAGTACTGGAACAGGTTGCCCAGAGGAGTTGTGGACATACCATCACTGGAAACGTTCAAGGTCAGATTGGATGGGGCTTTGAGCAACCTGAGCTAGTGAAAGATCACAGAACCATAAAATAATAGAATCATCTTGGTTGGAAAAGAGCTTTGAGATAATCAAGTCCAATAAT
This sequence comes from Chaetura pelagica, assembly GCF_000747805.2. Classification (NCBI taxonomy): domain Eukaryota; kingdom Metazoa; phylum Chordata; class Aves; order Apodiformes; family Apodidae; genus Chaetura; species Chaetura pelagica. The sequence continues at coordinate 1,119,637 of NW_009953299.1, forward strand.
AAAACTAACACTGCTAAATCCACCACTAAATCATTCCCCAAGTGCCACATTTACATGTCTTTTTAACACCTCCAAGAACGGAAACTAAACCACTTCCCTGGAAAATCTTTTCTAGGGCTTGATGTCCCTACCCAGGGCAGGGGGATTGGACTAGGTTATCTTCAAAGGTCCCTTTCCATCCAAAGAATCCATGATTCTATGATTAAAATTGGGGTATTTGGCATATTGGGTTGGTGTACTGCAGATTTTCAGGAACAAATCCACCAACATTTTGCACACTCCTGGCGGGGGTGATCACACATTGCTGAGGGCTGGGCAAGCCATCAGAGGCAAGGACTTGCTCAGAATCTCTAGGTCCACCTTGTGACTGCAGACCTGCAACGTGCTGGGGGGACAGCCCTGCTGGTTCACACCACCCTGGACATGCTCTGCCCAGAGATGGGATGATGGCTCTGGTGGCTCCCCATCCCTCATTAGCTCTCATAAGACACCACTGTGAGAGAGGTGGCTCTCCCAGGCACTGTCACACTTCCTGCACGCTGTGGCACGGGAATCTGGATCCACACCGACTGCTGCCTGAGTCATAGCAGATGAAGCACCATTCCCCAAGGGGACAAGTAACATTAAGGATATGAATCCCTGCTTTGTCTTACCAATTGCAAACTTTATTCCCTGTTGAGTTAGAATGACCTTTAATTTCTTTGAAATAGAAATCCATGTGAAAACAGTGCATTATTTGCATATAAAATGTGATGTCTATTTTTATATCCATTCCAAATAAAAAAGGATATTAATGTATGGGACCAGGCATTTTCATCTGATAACATAAGATTTCACTTTAATTTACCATAGAAATCCATCAGAAAAACTCGTAACCCTCATAACTGCTCACTGTGCTTAATTCACACAGGGAATGGCACAAAACCTTAATCTGACATGTTCATTAATATAAATCCTTAAATAATATTCTGTATACATAGTCATCCTTGTAATTTTGCCCTCATCTTTACTACTCCAAAATAAAGATCTGTTCTGACGAGACAAAGTGCAACCAATAACTTCTGAAAGTCAGTTAATGAAAGACAGTCTCATGACAAAGGGTTTTTCTTCCTAATCTCTGCAAGGCATTTCAAGCCCACAAGGTGCAGCTCTTAGTCCTCTTTTAGAGACAGTTTCATGTCAAGGATTCCTGGCTATTAGATTGCTTGGCCATATGACTAATTTTAGAGATTTCATACTTTTCCCATGCACTGAGAGCCATGTACACTGAGCCCTAGAAAAATGCACCACCCAGTTCCTTGTGGTTCCTGAATCATCTCCTTGATGGCTGAATTTTGGGTTTGCTCTTCTTTTCTTAAAAAGTAATTGAAGTAACTGATAACATGAACAGAACACTTGAGTAAAAGCACTAGAAGACCATTCTACCACTGACCAGGAGAAAAAAGATTGATTTATATTTGCTTGGGCCATCCACCTCTGCTGACAAACCAATCGCAGGGGACAAACCCTGAGCAACTTGTGTCATGACAGCAGAAGCCCCGGAAACTAGAGTTCATCCCTAAGTACTCTCACACTGATAGGAACTTGTATGAGGGGAAAAACACACTCCAACTGAGAAAATTAAAGACACTATGATTTACCTGTTATTTCTGTATCTCAGTGCGCTCAGTGAGAAGACTGAAATGCTGTGAGAAAATCCGAGGCAAAAACATTTCAAAATCTCTGACCAAGGTTGAACTCAAAAAACCAAAACCACCTAATTTTTAAGCACATATGAACAGAAAACAGGCATTGTCATCCCCTTTTGCAGTGCTGCAGAACAAAGAAAATGAAACTCATAAATCAGATGATTAACACAACCATTTATAAAGAACACAGGAAAACAACAGAAGCAGCCCCAGAAATAATACTTCAAAATTATGTATTTGCCTCCACACTGCCCCCAGAAATAAGGAGGCCAAAGCAGGGACAGGCCTGGGCAGTCACATGCAGACACAGCCTGAAGGCAAGGGCAAGGACTATTGGCCTACTCAGCTTTCCACTCTTTACTTCCACATTCTTTCTAATTTAAAATATACATTTCCTTAATTTTATTTTAGCAAATACTGCAAGTTTCTCCTTGAAACCACCAATGAAAAGAAAAAAGAGAACACTTTCAGAATAATTTTGTATTATCAAAACCCCAAACACCCTGCTATATCTGTTTCTCAAAAAATATTGGTTTAATTTATGTAGTGTGAAAGCTGACAATATGTTTTGCAATTTTGTTTAAATAGCTACTGTTCTCATGTTAGCTGCAAACGAATCTAAATGCTAAAAATAGCCCATAACAAAAATAATGTGAAATCCAGTAACTCAAGAGACTGTTGATCAGAAATCATTGCTGTGTTACTGTTTCTAGTGCAGAAGAGCAAAAAGAATTTGAAGATAACATTTTGGGGTTATTTTTTAAAATAAAATTGAAAATAATTGTGACACTATATAGAACTTTATGTAGGTTTTTTAAAAGTCTGAATAAAAGATAATATTTTAATTTTAAAAAATCATGTTTCATTTCAGCTTTTCAAACAAAATGATTTTGGGCGGGGGAGTTATCGTTTTGTCTTTTTTTAAATTTATGTTGAATTTGAGCTTTAAAGTGGAAAAACAAAATCATATTTAGATTTAGTTTCTCTTGATTTTGAATAAGAAAGCTGCAATTTTGTTATTTGCCATTAAGATAACCAAATATGTTATTTTACATTATGTGTATTTGAAAAGGAAAGTTAATCAAAGGGTAATTTCAGAATGAAAAATACGTACTTTAGCTTCTCAGGAAGGCGAGAAGTTCCATTTAAAAGTACAATCAAAAGTTCCATGTAAAAAGTACAATCAGATGTAACACGTTTCTGGGAAAAAGTTTTGGTTTCTGTGAAAATAACCTTGAAAACCCTTGAAAACATCTTTCTGGGCCTTGAAGAAATCCTGACTTAAGCACCTCACGCCTGGTGTTGGCCTCTCAGTGAGTCACCCAGGCTTGATGCACCTCAGGACTGCTCCAGAAGAAACACGCAGTGAGCTTGTTGCTGTATCTGTAATTTAACCTCAGAAGCTGAAGAGAAACTAGAACAAATACAAGCTGTGGCAGTGAAACGCATGAGAAAACGTGCCTATTAAACAGACTCAGCCCCCACTGATCTGCCCAACATGCTGACACCGACCTTTACAGCATGACCAGGGACACATCTCTACACTGTTGAGGTTTTTGCAATGGTTTCTCAATGCATGACCATAAAAATAGTTTCCTTGTGTATTAAGAATTGCTGACCCAAACCCCCTGCCCCCAGCTCTAACAGCTCAACCCAGTGGCCATCTGCCTGCAGCTTTCTGCACCATTTGCTGTGTCAGGGAAAACAGTATTTTTAAATATGGCGGTGTTGAAAGATCTAACTGCAAAATAATGTGATTTCAGACAAGAAACTGACAGAGCACAACCCTAGTTGGGCAGTTTCTGGACCTGCCAGTAAATGCTGGCAAACAAAAAAGAAGGTGGTTTGGGGGTGAACTCTCAGGCTGACGAGATAATGAAAAGCCACCCAGGGGCAATCTCGTCTGGAAGAAAATTGCTGCAATAACAGCCAAAAATGCAGTTATTCTGGGCTTACAGGAATGTTACAGTAGATAGTAAAAAAATGAATCAAATGCCAGCTGGCCTGAAGAGCAATATATCTGTTTATTGTTCAAGCTTCAGTCCTGAAGTTTAGAGTGATCAGAACGGTCACAGATGAGGAATGAAATAATCAACAGAAAGCAAGAGGCATCACCTTTGCTACACTTTTCAAACCCTTCTTCCTTTCACAGACTAGGGGAAAATTAATCATTTATCTCAAAGAGTCAGGGATTTTGCTACTGATCCTACAAGGGCCAAGCTTTCTCTCAGTGCGTCCTGCCTCTACTGCAGATCCACAAACCTGTCCATGCACTCAGGCCACGAGTCTCCTGGGTGTTGCAGAGAGCAGTTCTCATGCTGTCGCATCCCTTTGGCTTCCTGCATCCATCCCTCCATCCCTCCTCAAGGGTGCTCCTCCAGTGCCCATCTGAATGCTAATTCTTGCTAGCTTTCACACTAGATGTGCCACTCTTGCTGGTCATCAGCAGCACGTAGTGACTTGGCAGGCTCCAGAGGACATCAAAAAGCTTGGGGTTTTTTTGTCCCAGCTCAGTTGTCCTTGCTGTTTTGCTGATTCAAAGTGCTTTCTTTTGCATTTTGCAAGGACATCATAAGATTTGCTGGAAAAGCATCCTGAGAAGTGAAACTGAAATGTATGTATTTGTAAAAGATGCATGGGACCCTAAGCACCCAGATCTGAATAGGCAGAGCCATTTCTATTGTAGATGCCAATACTGGTTGTAATTCCTTTGGCTCCTTCTCATGTCACTGAATCATAGAATACCAGCTTGGAAAGGACCTCAAGGATAATTTGGTCCAACTTTTCTTGGCAAAAGCAAAGTCTAAACAGGATGGCCCATTACTTCGTTCAGTTGAATCTTGAAAGTGTCCAGTGTTGAGGAATCCACCACTTCCCTGGGTAGATATTTCCAATGTCTGATTATGAAAAACTTTCCTCTTGTGTCCAATTGGAATCTCCCTAAGAAGTAGCTTGTACCCATTACTCCCTGTCTTTTCCATATGAAAGGGAGTCTCCATTTTCTTTGTAGCCACTCTTTAAGTACTGGAACATGGTGATGTCTCTTCTAAGCCTTCTTTTCTCAAGGCAAACAACCCATGTTCTCTCAGCCTTTCCTCATGTGGCAGGCTTCCCAGTCCTTTTATCATCTTTGTGGCCCTTCTCTGGACCCTCTCCAGCCTCTCCCCATCTTTGTGTATGGTGGGGACCAAAACTGAACACAGTATTTCAGATGTGGAATTCCATGTCCCCTGAGTCTCGCATAAGATCAGAATAAAAAGGACCTTCATATATTGAATTATTATCTTAGAGCAAAATAAAGCCATGTCTATTAAAAAGGGATAGCTCCACTGATTATCTACTCAAATATAATCCTCTATGTATCTGTTGCCTGGATGGTTGTGGTACATCAGGTCTCTAATCACTGGCCTCAAATTCACAGAATTCACAGTCTTCCTAAAACTGCAGGTGTTGAGCACATACTTGTGCCAGTAAAGGTCATGGTGTTGGAAGGTCATCATCCACCTTGCAGCACTTGGATCCCACCAATCCATCCTAAATTTCATGGGCACCTCGGTGAGATTTTGGGGAGATTAAGATGAGCCCTAAATAGGTCCCTCATGTAAGATTTATTCTATATTGGAAAACTAGGCTCATTTCTTGATTTTGATCTTGATTTCATTGATTGATTTCATTGATCTTGATTCTCTCCCTTAGCACAGAGAGGCCTGCACCAAAACAGAGCAAGATCAGCACAGTAAGTAACTACCGTTATTTTCTCTTCCTTTAGGGAATGCATCAGGGTTTACATTGCTCCCTTAGACTGCTGTGCCCACAGTATCTACCTCTAATACCATGCTGTACTGCACAAATGAAGATGCACACTCTTTCCAGATGCTGCACTAACCACCAGAGGGGGTCCCTGGAAACCAGTAGTGGAGGAAATGGAATGAAAATCAATGTTTTATGTAGAGTACTCTGAAATACTAATCAAGACCAACGGATAAAGCAATCCATGCAAATCAAATTGATGGTGATTGCTTTGCAGGGTTTGGCTTTTTTACCAGTAAAACTGGAGCAGATGTTTAAATGCACCTTCAAGACGTGAGCCGTGCTGCCTTCTCCTCAGCTATGCAGCTAACCACGTACAAATCCAAAGACTAGGTGCTTCTTGAACTAAAATCACCTATTTGGAGATTACTTCCTTCCTGAACTGCAGGACAACTCAAGATTGTTCTATCACTGTTGAGGTTCAGTCCCTGATGTCAGGACAGGGCAGCTTGTTGAACCACTAGCCAGCAGCACAGGACTGTATCCACATTCATCACCTCCAGGTGAGCTGTCCTTGCTCCATGGAGTGGAAAAGAACTATACAAATACTGTAGACTAGATGCCCAGCATGTACGTGGCTAAAATTCAGTTAAATTAATCCCATTTTCAGCTGTATTTCTTCGTGAGGATTAACTGAAGGTATTACAGCAGTCATTGCCATAAGGGTCTGAGATTTGGCTTGCAGATTGCCACACCACCTAGAGCTTTCGAGTCCCTGACTTGGTGAAAAATAAGATGCTGGATGGCTGCATGGAGTCAACTAAGAAGGCAATTAATAAACTTTGTGTGAGCTCCCTGGGGATTACCAGCCAGCATCAGAAGCTGCTCTACATGCTTTGCTGGCGGCAGCTTATGGTGATTCACTCGGTGGTTGAAATTAAGCAGTAGACTTTCCCCCCAGCTGAGCCTGTCCTGCCTCCTCAGCTGTACCCTGACCTGGTCCTAAATGCTGTTTGTTTTGATGAGGTACACATTTTTAGTGAATGTTGGTCATGTAGGGAACTATGGCATATAATGAAAGCAGAGTTTAAAAATGAAATTCAAAACACTATCTTTTTTATTATTATTACATGCAAAAAATCCTCTCAGCCCATTAGCTTCTGCCTTTAATCTTACACATGTGATTTTTTTCCTGAGTTCACTTCTGCTATAAAATAAAAAAAAAATAATTGCATGTACAAAGGCCATCTGTTTGCAGAGCTCAGGCAGCCAGAGAAGAGATAATCTGATACGCTTTGCTCATGTGAACACACACGTAGGGATGCACACAACACACATGCATTCCTCTGAGTTCTCACTAACTGTCCCAGGGAAATCTGTGGAGTGACACTAAAATATAGCTTATACACATCATTTTCCAGGCTCTTCAGTTTTTATTATTAAACTAAAGGTTTAATTACTATTGCAGTTATTAATTAATGATAGCATAATGAGAAATAATGAACATATTAATTAGAAAGTTTGGGAGAGGATCATACCAAAACTGCCATGAACCAGAGAAGGGTTCTTAGCAGCAATTCTTTAGTCAGTGATGAAAATGAGAGGAAAAGCTGAATTTTGCCTAGAGGTACCTGGTAGATACACTCAAAATCCTAAACAGCTGTTCCAGGAGCATCTCTTACTGCCCCTTGACCACGCAGAAAGCTCAGCACAGGTACCAGACCCTGTACCACAGATGCCTACATTTATGCTCCTGTTAAATGGAGGATTGTGGTCACAGAATTATTATCGAGTGGGATCACAACTAGGGGAGTATATGAATTATTGAATAGAAACAAACTCTGGTAAGGTTTGGCTCTTGGCTGGGAATCCAAGAAGTCTCCTCAATGGTAAAAAAAACCAAACTTTTTGGCAGCTCAGCAACTAATAGCCTAAACCTACCTCAATCCCCATACGTTTGTGTATCTCTTCTCAAGTTAATCACTGATATAAAGTAGCTAGTACCCAGCAATTAGCATAGAGTATGAATTATATAAAATAAGTAACTGAGGAACTTTGCCGGTTTGCACCAGTTTCAGAAAAATAAAGTTCTGAGAACAATGGCGCTGGGGAACCTCAGGAGCAGAAGTCTTCGCTCTCAACGTGCATGAGTCTCTCAAATCTCTCAACAATTTTCTCCCCACACAGTTTCCTTCCTGAAGTGGTTTTCATTTAGTGCAGAAGAATTCAGCACAGCAAAAAAAAAATCAGCGAGACACTCAAGGGCCGTTAGATTTGTTATGCTCTTCAAAGAACAGAGGCACCTTTTGTTGTTGCAGACGTGCGACAGCAGCTCCGGCGCTGCCACTGCTCTGAGCAGGGATATAATAGAGTCCTGGAGAAAAGAGGCTAGGATGCATACAAGCAACATGCCATGGGTTTTTATTAGCATAACACTGGGAGAGCACTTCACTGCCTTGGAAAGCTTTCTGCCATGGATCCCTACCATCTGGAGGACTGAAAAACTGAATTAAAAAAATTACGCCTACTTCTATAGAGTAATTAAATAACAGTTTGATATTTCCTGACAGATGAATAATAGCAATGATATTTACACCTCTGACACTGAAAGGAGTCTGTAATCCCAGTCCATCTATTCATGAGTGAAGCAAATTCACCTCCTGTGCTCCAGTCAGCCAGAGCCAAGCTAATACAGAAGATTAGCCAGTTTTAGTCACTGCTTCTCCTGGCTGGGCCAACTTCTTCCAGTTCTGGTTTTTAAAATGTTTCTCTTAACATGAACTCAACTTACCAAGTGTGTCCAGGCTCTTAAAAATTTCATACGTACATCTCAGAAAACCTGGGTTAAGCTGAGAATAGGGCACTTGAGCAGTTTTGCAGGCAGGGGAAGTTCACAAGGAGAGTGCCCATAGAAGCAGTGCTGGCTGTTCTGGAAACACTGACTGTTGGCTTGTATGACGATTGTCATTCCCATCAGCACAGTACGGAAAAGCCTTGGGAGCAAGACACGGTGAGTGCTACTATGGCTTGAGCTGATGTTTTTCAGTCCCAAGGGACTCCTGCCCTCAAAGGGTTAGGCAGACATGGGACCTGCTTAAGAAGGTGTGGGGCACTGCCTGGGGACTACCAGTCACTGGCTGCTCAAGAAAATAAATTCACACCTAGTATGGTGGGTAACAAACTCATCTGTCCAGTTTGCAAAGGAAGAAATATATTCCTATAGGAAGCAATATTCTAAAAGGTTATTTGTAAGTCAGGTGGATTTTTCTGGAGTTCTAGTGATAAAGCAATGCAGCAGATTAAATGAAAAAGCTCATCATCTTACTTGAATTTTCTTTCTCTCCTCAACAAGGTAAAAAGCACAGTAAGTTCAATCAGAAACTGCCCTATTTGCAGAGCATTTCTGAATGACTGAAGTTTGTACTGAAACTGGAGTAGGGATGAGGCTGGAAAAAATTGTGAAGTTTATTTCTCTAAACCTTTCTCTGGTCCTTTGGAAGATGTCACTTGGGAAAGATTAATTCCCCTGGGAAAGCTTTGTTTTTTTAAAAGAACCATTAAGGTTTTTGTACTTTCAACATATATCTAAGTAAACATTGCTTGTGGGTTACTATTTTGGCTAGCACTAGGTGTCTAGATCATGTTCACACCAGTATGTTTAAAAGTTTTATATTTACAAGTCCTGTATCGTATAAATAGGAACAACTTCTGGGATGATTTGGTTAAAAGACCTGCAGTAGCCCTTGTTTGTGGTGTTTTTGGAAGTGGTTTAGGTTAGAACTGAATGGGGGTAGGGATGTGGTCGGAAAAAATTGTGAAGTTTATTTCTCTAAACCTTTCTCTGGTCCTTTGGAAGATGTCACTTGGGAAAGATTAATTCCCCTGGGAAAGCTTTGTTTTTTTAAAAGAACCATTAAGGTTTTTGTACTTTCAACATATATCTAAGTAAACATTGCTTGTGGGTTACTATTTTGGCTAGCACTAGGTGTCTAGATCATGTTCACACCAGTATGTTTAAAAGTTTTATATTTACAAGTCCTGTATCGTATAAATAGGAACAACTTCTGGGATGATTTGGTTAAAAGACCTGCAGTAGAATGGCATGCTTCTGGTTCTGCAATGCCTACACCATATGAGGTTACATGAGTCTTTAAACGTTATTAGCAAACTTAAAATGTGCACAGAATATACCACCTTAGTGGTTTATAATCTGCACCAACACACCTGATAGTGTGGGCAACAAGTCCACGGTGCAGCATGTGAACTGCCTTGAATGGGGCATGGATCTCTTTACACCAGCACAGTTTTGGAACCAGGTGGCTGGAAGTGGGCATTGTGTTATGTGGTGGGTCCCCTCCATTATTGATGAGTTATTTTATGTATTATGCAGTACTGTAATGAAGATGCAGTCTTTGGTCTTTCCACACTGTCCCCTCTGTGGTGCTAGGAAGTCTTGGGGCAATATTATCAAATAAAACAGAGCAGTCAGCATGGTTTTATCAAGGGTAAATCATGTTTGACTAACCTCATAGCCTTCTATGAGGAAATTACTAGGTGGATAGATGATGGTAGAGCGGTAGATGTGGTTTATCTTGATTTCAGTAAAGCATTTGACACTGTCTCCCACAGCATCCTTGTAGATAAGTCGATCAAGTTTGATCAAGGTTTGGTGATCAGGTAGTGAGGTGGATCAATAACTGGTTGAAAGGAAGGAGTCAGAGAGTTGTAGTCAATGGGGCAGAATCTGGCTGGAGGTGTGTGACTAGTGGAGTCCCTCAGGGGTCGGTACTGGGACCGGTGTTGTTCAACATCTTCATCAACGACCTGGATGAGGGTATAGAATGTACCCTCAACAAGTTTGCTGATGACACAAAGTTGTGAGGAGTGGCTGACACACCAGAAGGCTGTGCTGCCATTCAGAGAGACTTGGACAGGCTGGAGAGTTGGGCGGGGAGAAATATGATGAAGTTCAACAAGGGCAAGTGTAGAGTTTTGCATTTGGGGAAGAACAACCCCATGTACAGGCTGGGGGCTGACCTGCTGGAGAGCAGTGTAGGTGAAAGGGATCTGAGAGTCCTGGTAGACAGGAGGATGACCATGAGCCAGCAATGTGCCCTTGTGGCCAAGAAGGCCAATGGCATCCTGGGGTGCATTAGAAAGGGTGTGGTTAGGCGGGCAAGAGAGGTTCTCCTCCCCCTCTAGTCTGCATTGGTGAGGCCACATCTGGAGTATTGTGTCCAGTTCTGGGCCCCTCAGTTCAAAAAGGACAGGGAACTGCTCGAAAGAGTCCAGCGCAGAGCTACGAAGATGATTAGGGGAGTGGAACATCTCCCTTATGAGGAAAGGCTGAGGGAGCTGGGTCTCTTTAGCTTGGAGAAAAGGAGATTGAGGGGTGACCTCATCAATGTTTACAACTATGTAAGGGGTGAGTGTCAGGGAGATGGAGTTAGGCTTTTCTCAGTGATGACCAGTGATAGGACAAGGGGTAATGGGTGCAAATTGGAGCATAGGAGGTTCAAGGTGAATATCCGAAAAAATTTTTTTTACTTCCCTGGGACAGGCTGCCCAGGGAGGTTGTGGAGTCTCCTTCACTGGAGACATTCAAAACCCACCTGGACACGTTCCTGTGTGATGTACTCTAGGTGACCCTGCTCTGGTAGGGGGGTTGGACTAGATGATCTTTCAAGGTCCCTTCCAACCCCTAGGATTCTATGATTCTATGATCTCTCCTCTTATTTTGGAATGCTCAAAGTGCTTTTCAAGGAACTTCCTCCCTGCAATATGGAAATGCAGTCACTTGTGGATGAGCATAAGAGGAGAATGACTGAAGGACTGGAAAAAGATCTCAAACTCCAAAGACGTTCTTCAAACCCAACTTACAGGAACAAGGCCTGGAGAAAGACATGTCAAATAATTCACAATGGTAGAAAAGAAAAGCCAGCAAATCTAATAAAAAAAACCAGAAGTGAGCATCAACCCTTCTGACTGCCAGAACGTCCTCCCTGCAGAGTTAAAGCTGGGTCTGTGAAGCTCTGCACCTGAAGCCACAGGGCTGGACTCCACATCCTCTGTGACACACATGTCTGTATCATGTTGTCTGTAAGCCACTTACATCCAGAACAAGAAAATGGCTTTCTTACAAGTAAAAAACATTTTTTTCTCAAACCTCTCCCCTACTATTTCCTGCTTTCCTTCAGGTCCTGCCTTCTTAGTCAGTAAAGGCAGCTGACCTCTTTAATTATAACTAACTCTGCAAGGCAGCCTCTGCATGAGGCTTTCCAGCACGTGGTGTTTACATTTAGAAATATGACTTTTTTGTACTGTAAGTCAACAATAACTGTCCAAGTCCCCAGGGCAATGATATCAAAAGGAAAGCAAAACCCCATAATACATTATATTCAACATGTCAAGCCTCCATTTACTAGTAGGCTGCACAGAGCAGATTCTCAATTGTTCTCCAAGAGGTATCAAGTCTTTAAGCCATGAAATCCCAGGATGCCCTCACAGCTGGTCACACCAAGCCACAAAGCCAAGCCACTGCCTCCTTCTGCAGCACGGAAACATGCAGCTGCTGTCAGGGACCAGGAGGAAAGCGAAGACAGTGACTAAGTGAAGAAAAACCAACCATTCTAGTAATTTGGGGAACAAGAAAAGAGAGCAAATTGTTTCATTACCTCTCTTGGGGAAGTGCAACCACTCACTGGGAGAAGCACTGATTATACAGGCTCCATTAAGTACTGCAAAAAGAGTTACCTTCCTCATGGACACCACCAGCTTTCCTATGGAATGATGTCAGGGAAGAACTTGCCCATCTTTTAGCTTCCTGATATTCTCGCCTTAAGTACTGCTCCAATAACTGTGCTGTGCTGCCAGATTACTCCTAACATGATCATTAGCATCCTTACAAAGCACAAGACTGAGATGAGCACTTTAACCTCCTGTGCTGCCAGGCTTGCTTTACCCCACCCTGAGGATGTGCACTAGGAGAGGTTCCCATTACAGGACTGAGATTTGGCCATGCAGAAGGTGGCCAGCCCTCCCTGGGGATAAGAGTATGAGTCCATCCACTGCGGAAATATGACTAAACTGCAAGTTTAGACTATGGCTTTTCTCCCAATTTTATGAAACATTGGGACATCAGACTCCTGGGAAGAATCCCTTCCCAGGGATGATCCTGACACACAACCCAGGTTAACGTGGGCAGGATGTAGGATCTGCTTCAGCTCATTTAACCTTAGGCATTTAATGAAACACTGAGTTTAGTTTTCACTTGTGCCTCATGCAATCAGCACAGAGAGATCAGCACCTGCAGTGAATGACCTCAGGTAGGGCAGCCTGTCTCGTGAAGAAATGGGACAGTACAGTAATGCTCAGCTCTAATTCCTAACTATACATTCATTTGAAGTGACTCATTCGTTTGAAAGTCAGCACTGCCTAAAAATTATTTCCAACTCCCCCAAACACAGGCTGCTATCATTGTTTTAAACTAATTCAGCTTAATGCACCATTCAGAAACCAACACCTCTGCTTTGAGACTTAAGACTAGTTATATTCCCAAATGTTACAGTACCCCGACTCCACGCCTGCTGAAGAGATGAGGCAGTCTCAGATTTTCTGGTAGTCTACCATGATTAATTTTAGTCTTTGCAAGTGGGTGGTAGAATCAAGGGAGAAGCAGTCATGGAAGCCAGAATCTGTATCCAACTATGGGAAGATTAGCAGTACCTAAACACAATAATGTCTCAGCAGGGAATATATGAAACAAGCAAACATTGGAAATAGCATATCCCAAGCTGTAGAACCAGCAGATAGAGAGGGTATTCTGCACCATGAATGTGTCAGAGGGAACCTCTGTAATAACATTTTGGTTTTGGTTGAGGATTTTTTTAGTGTGTGAGCAGTTCTGTGCTTACAAATGCACTCCTCAAAGCTGTTATCCATCTGCATAAGCACAGGAACAACTTTAATACATGGATGCATAGATCTAATAAATACATTTTTTTCCTAATGATTTTTCCATATGAAAAAGCAAACCCTAATGCAGCATGCAGACAGCAGAATGGATGGAGTATGCAGGCAGTAACAGTGCCTGAAAAGATACATAGATATGTGTGTTTGTGTGATATGTGTATTTGCATTAATTCATGACCTCAAAAGCTTTTGTGCTTTATAAGCCTACAACAGCAGATCTGAAAAAACATTTTATACTTTATATCCACTATGTACTTCTGCTGTCAACTCACATGCTGAGGTAAATGCAGTAACTGGGGAACTTATGATGATATAGAAGTCCTCAATATAATCTATTCTCAATGTATGGCTTATATAATTCTAGAGAGAAATATTTTTAGAAATAAATTTGGAAAAAAATTCTAAACATTAATATTTTGGGAATTTGTTTCATAGAATCAGAGATAGTTTTTAAATCCACAAATACTGAAATTCCCTTTAAACCAAATTTCTATTTTCTGACAAGCTCAGCAGTAAAGAACAAGACAACTGGCAATCTTTGAAACTTTTCAACACTTCATGTAAGAGAGAAAATACTGAATGACTACCAATTTTTTTTTCCTAGAAAATAAAGTAGGAATTTATTTCATCTGTGACCCAATTCATCTCAGTTTATGTAACAACTACATACTTTAAATGCAAGCTCTGCAGCATGGACTATCTCTTATGTCTGTGAAGCATCTAACATACTTTGGTGTGCTAAGTAGATGAATAAAACAATACACAAAATATTATTTGTTATATGTTCATAAATTTCTCAGAAATCTAGCAGGCTTTTCAAGTACTCAAAAATACTTTCTTAAAAATTCCTGTTGTTCTTTGATAGGAATTCCTAAAATAAATAAATTATTCACTTAAAGACAGTTTCCTTCATTGTAACCTAACAGTAACAATTCTCATCTTGAAACTGATGTTTCTGCAAGGCACTTCCCTAGAAAAACTTAAAAAAACAGGAGTTTTTTTTGGCCCTCATCAAACTAGTGCAATGACAATTTCATAGAATAGTAAACTTCACCACAAACTTCAACTGCAGTCAATAAAGTACTTAGGAACAACATCAGTCAATGTCCAGAGTACAAGCCTTTGCATTTTGCTTATAAAATAACGAAGATCTCACACACTCCTATCTGGAAGCAGGCCCACAAGAACCAAAGACTGTGTCTGACACCCAACACATTGGAAATACCAGCTTGGAGTTCTACCTTATAAAATGTTGTTAATTTTACTCTAGCTATTCTGCCATCTTGCATGTAACACAACACATACAGATCCACATAAATCAGTGGGGCTACTTGCCTGCTGAGGCACTCCCAATCAACCATTTCCTATCATGAGTTAAGGCACCATAAAAAAATAGAAGGAAGGCAAAGAAAAGCTGAAACCACATGCAACTCATACCACTGCAAATGCTGATCTAAAGGCTGCCTACCAGAGAGCAACTTTTTACATTAAAATGTGCCTGATAATGGCATCCTATCCAGCACAGACACACTGGGTGCTTGACAACATGCATTGTAAAAGAGCATAGTAGCTGCTAATTTACCTCCATCTTGTGAGTTCATTATATTCAAAGCAAACAGCATTGCATTGGAGAATGTGGTAGCCTCTTCTTTGCTTGCAAAATTCAAGCCATAGACCTGCCGTGCGTCGCGCCATTGATGAAAGGTAGGTGTTGCTTGATTGTACTTCAGTCCTTTCACAATTGAGTAATTAATCACTACCTGTGATTTTAAAGAGAGGGGTGAAGATTAAAAATAATTCTGTTTTCAGTGGGAAAAAACCCTGGCCCTTTGGTAAAGGTTAATTAAAGTGGTAAAGGCAATTCATACGGCATCTCCTACATGGCTGTACAGTAAGGCAGTGTGTGTTTCAATGACGGAACACCCACATTTGAGGGGTTGAGATTCTACAACAGTTCAAATCCACCTCAGGGACCCGCAATCTAGTTTTGCATAATCTATTACCTGCCCATGCCTTCTACAGCACCTCTGCAGGATACAGCTGTGTGGATACTGCAGACAGATGTCAGGAGCCAGGGCCAGCAGCTGTTGCCATCTTTTGGGGGACGATCATACACAATTGTCAGAAAAAGAGACAGACAGAGCTCTTGGCACCAGCCCTGCCCAACAGAGATAAACGTTTGAGTCATTGCACTGGCTCTGTTTTTCTCCTCCCATGTGCTTGATCACCACCAGCTTCTTATGCTGAGAGAGTTTTTCACTAGAATCAGATTGGCAATGACAAAGCCAGACAACTAAGTCTTTCTTATCCCACCTCCTCCCTTGCTGTTCATTCTGTAATTTCCAGGTAAAGGGTGACTGGAGCAGAAGGATGTTTCTGTACGTTTTGATTTAATCTTCTAAATACAATGCCCTGTTTATCCTTGGGCAGGGCACACAGTACACCCAGCAATACAGTGCCTCTGGGATCCAACCAGAAACCTGCACTGCTAAATGCATAAGCTGCAGTGGCTGAAGGTGCAGAGGCAGGAGTATCCTCTGTACCTCTATTAAGTCAGAAGTTTGCTACCAGCTTGGGGTCTGCTGCACTCTGAGCGCTCAGACTCCTCTCATGCGGAGCAGTCGTATCATTGCTAACACAGGGAGGATACAGGGTAGCAGCTAAAAACTGCTACAGTTGAGGCCAAATTCTTTATTTCTGTAAGCAGGCCCAAACCTGAACAACTTTTAATAAGCTACAGCAGTGATTAATTGGTTCTTTATTTTTCTAAAAATGTGGTTTAGTTTATACCCCAAGAATGCTGTCCCTGTTTCAGTTTTGGCTTAGGCTCAACTGTAAAACATCCCACCTTCCCCAAGGCCCTGTTTTCACATTCACTTCTTAGCCACATCAATACACCAAACCCTCAGGAGATATGATTCACTTTTGACTTGCACCCTCCTCCCCACCTATTTGCTCAGCACATGCCTTTTGGTGATGAGATCATGCTGAGCTGCAATCATTTGATGTAAAATCATAATTTAAAACCATTTGATGAGGACTCTCAACTGAGGAGCTGCTGCTTGTCAGCTAAGCCATAAAGATGGAGCACTTACGTGTTTTTAGTTTTGTGAACTTCTTGCATGGTGACTGAAGCTAAGACACTTAAACTTGACAGCAGACTAGGTGACAACAACAGTCACAACACAGGGGTAAAATGTTTGCTTGCGACTGTTGGACTATAAGGAAACGAAGGCTGCAAGGAAACATCAAAGCTCATGACATCAAGCAATTGGAATCTGGCCTTAGCTTCAAACCAGTTCTGGCCTCTGTGGCTCCTTCAAAGCTTCAGAAGTCTACTTCTGGTCTTTTGAAGATTACCACTCATGCCAGCATGAGTTTATGCAAATGGACACATCTCTGCAGAGCAGGATGGGGAATTCATGGCCTGCTGGTCTGAACTTAGTTCTGCTGCTGCAGGCGGGCACGTGATGAGCATGTCACCCACCCCCACAAGGAGAACAAGAGGTCGGTGACCACTTCCTGGTGGTGAGAAGGATGCTCAAGTTCTGCTACTCTAAAAACCATATTTCATTTCGGTGAACTTTTTAGACACCGTCAGCTAGAGAAGAAAATAAACACAGATAAGGTAAGGAGAAGACAGGATCATAAACTGTAACACATGCAGCAAAAAAGAAAACAGAAAGACAGCTAGACAAAGACAACAGAAGAAGCCTACACAAAAGGACACATTTGAAAAAATAAAAGAGCATGAAAAATAAAGAGAGGTATTATTAGAGCTGTAATAAAAATCAACAAAAATTTAAAAGGGAAACATTAAAGGCAGGCAAGGATGAAGTAATGAAGATTATTCTAGTCTGTGCTTTGGCAAACAGTATGCAATAAAACTTAAAATTGTTCCTCTGTGTTACATATTTAAACTTGTTTCTCAACTCTTGGAAATCTGTGTAGCTTCATTATATGCCAAATCACATATTAGGTGAAGATTGGTCCTTTTTGAAAAATACGGCTTCCCTGGCAAAGCAAAAGCTTCTACTAAAAACTTACTTTTAGTGTGATTTAGCATAACCTGAGAGCAAGCATGAAACAGCTTGTATAGGGAATTATTTTAACTGAAATTAATTTTTGTTCTTGGTAAATGCAAATACTTAGCAAACATACATAAGCAAACTTATGACGCCATGTGAGATTCATAAAACATTTAATTCTGAATCTTGAGACTTTCAGAACTTTCATTGTAACACCACTATGCTAAGTTGTCTTGAACTTATTCATAATACTTGACTTTTAAAAATCATATTTAAGGTGAATACTTTCTTTTAGATCGTTTTAAGTGACTAACACAATATGTACTTTTTGCTTATTTGAGGGAGGATCTTTAGTCTTTAAACTTTGAGTATAGAAAAATACATTTTTCAATCTGTTTCCTTCTGAACTGAAATGGTTTTTAGTTGCCATGAAGCCTTTTCACAAGTAGAAAAATTTGCAAGCAAATAGAATGTGACAATTAAGGCAACACATGTTTAAAATACAGATCGAGATTTGACTTTTTTGTGTATCCTACTCTTTAAATTATATACTCTTAGTAAGACAGATCTCTGGTACATAGCCTCCCTTACATATATATGTAAAGCTTATGACTGTTGCTCGTTTTACATCAGCTAGTCCGACCCACGTTAGATCGCAGCCACATGAAAATCATGTACACTCACCTGCTGGCTGTGTAAAATAAATCAGCACAGCCCGTTACAAGGCAGCAGTGATGTTCACAGCTGACTAAAAAGACACTGCATTTCATTTATTTTCAAAAATACTTTCTATTTTTTAAATGGAACTACATTAATATATTGCCTTTGCTTTACTGAGAAGAAAAAAAGCAGTGGCCAAAGATACAGCAGATGTTTCAAAAGTGCACTGCAGGGAGCTGAAAACTGATGTGCTAAAACCTCCACCTATTTCTTTGCTGGTTTTTGTTCTTCAAAATGATCACAGTGTATATGGGCAATGTCATTAACACTTCCAGTAAGCAGCCTGACTAGCTTTTCCAGTTGGCCTAAGTGTCCTTACTGCTGACTGCTGAGAGACATCATCTGCATTTCCATGAGCAGGGTGGTCAATTCACTTGCAGCAGCTGGGAGGTGGTGGTGCCCCAGCTCCCGCTCTCCAGCTTGTTTTGGCAAGGTTTGGCTTGGCTAGGTTTGCCTTGCCCCTGCCAGTCTTGTGCTGGGAGCAACGCTCATCACACCTTCCCAGGAGGCAACACCACTCTCTGAACCAACAGAAAATCCGTTCCCCACTTTCTTCTCATTCCTCTGCCAGGCTGAGGGCTCAAGGTGAGGGAAGGAGGCAGGCAGCCCAGGGAGACTGGGATGCCACCACCACACCAGCCTCACACTGATGTAATGGAGGGAGTCCCCAACTCAGAAATCTGCTCTAAAATGCAAAGACCAAAGCTGTGTGGCACAGCTACTCCCCCTCAAAGATACTTTTGAAATGTAGGGTCTGCTCATGACGTTTGGTTATGGATGGCACACACTGCCCAGCACACCCTCGAGCCAGGCTTCCAGGAGCCAGTGGTGAAGGAGGGTTTGAACCCAGTTCTGATTATCTAAATCCAATATAACTCCTTTAATACCCAGGGAGGTCCTGTGGCTGCTGTAAATCAGATCTCAGTGTGCACCTTGGAATTGAAAATGCATTACGAGGAACTAATTCCTCATCACAGCAACGTAACAAGTACGCTTGGTGAGATGGCAGTGCAGAACAATGGACTTACTTCCTTTTTTTTATACATAGAACTAAAACTGAGCAAAAAGTAAGTTAGGGAGCGCTGAGATCAAAACCTGCAGAATTCAATAAGACTCATTTCAGAAGCAAAAATAGAGGGGAGAATAAGTAACATCAAAATCTGATGTTTACCAAAAGTTCTGTTTGGGAATAAGCAGCAATAAATTGTGATACATTCTGTGCACAAAAAATTGTACAAAATCTGAATAACTGGAGTAAACAGACTGGTAGGCACCTTGCAGGAAGCAGGAAATGTTGCTATACTCCACTACGTATATAACTGATGGCATCAAATGAGATCAAAGGTTAAGTTACAGGAAACACATTACATTTACTCACTTGTTGATCTTGCAGTTTAACTCCAACTACCCTGAAGGTGTTAGTGGCCGTGTTGTGGTATATGTTGATTCTGCTAAATCCCTGCTGACCAGGTTTGATTGGCACCCATTTCTTACTGGTATCGTCGTAGACCATAACTGAAGCCCGGGCTTGGCAAATACTCTGTTCACTGGAGAGCAAAAACAACAAAATCAGGGGGAAAAAAAATGTGAATTTGCTGACTACTACCAAAAACATCTGCAGGAAAATAAACTAAAAGAAATTATCAGAACTACTACTGTTTTATAAGAGATCTATTAATCCTTTGAATGCAACCTGCCTGTTAAATTGAAGCTGGCATGTATGTGTTCATAGACTTAAAAAAAACTCCAGCCTGCTCCTGTTTTGAAATGAAAATCTATTTTATACAAAAATATTAGGCTCTGAGGAATAACCTGTATCTCATAAACATTATGAAAACTGTCCCACAGTACATTTATTTTATGTACCTACTGGCAAGTGAATCCGTTCACATCTGCATGGAAGTCCACCAGTATTTTACAGCTTACTGATCAAATAAACGTAACAGCCTCAGCCAAGTTATACATTTAAAACTGGAAGCAAGCAGACCTTGAACCAAAAGCCATGTTAGGTTAACTGAAGAAATCAATTACATTAATCCAGCTGATGTCTAACACCCAGACCCACTGACGCAACTAAAAGCCCCAGAATACATGGTGCAAAGCAGAGAGGAACTCCGTTTTCCTTCATCCTAGAAGAAAAGAAAGTAGGAAAGGAGAATGCAGGAATATCTGAATTCCAGCACTGAAGTACATAGCAATTATTTTGTGTAGCATTAACAGCTGATTTTCTTCTGTAGATTCAGAGAAATTAATCAACTCTTTAACTCTTGCTTGTATATACACACATTAAATTCATGACAAAACACACCCTTCATGTGCAAGAAAAGTAACTGGCAAATGCTGTTAAGGTGACATGTCAATACAGATCAGGATTTCAGTTCTCTCTCTCATGACTTCCCAGCCGCTTTTCTAAAACCAGAGGAAGTAAGAGTTCTTTCTGTGAAGAAAAAAATGAACCCTTCACATTTTGCAGATTTGAGGTCTTCAAAAGTAACAGGGATTTTCAACAAGCAAACAGTGCATCTTAGGTCTATGTAAAACTGTTAGGATTTATCTCCTGCAAAAATCTTAAGTTCATGACCATCCTATTCACTTTATACCAATATATATTTATATATACCTACCTTCCTTTGCTCAATCTGTATTAAATACTTTTCAGCAATGCAATATCAAGTGATAATCAGCTTTGCACACAAATCCTATTGCGTATACTTCATTTTGGTTTTGCCTTAGTAATGCCTCACTAGCACACAAACAAATACATGAGAAGCTTCTGGGTGGTGCTAAATCACACCCCTGTATTGCCACTGTGCCAAATCGCACCACTTCTAAATTATACCACCTGCTGCAAACCCAAACCCATCTGACCCCATCACTGCCATCATTTTAATGAAAGGGAGCAGGTTGCCCTAAGTATTAAGGGTATCTGGGTAGATTACAGCAGCAGTTTTCAATCTTTTCTGATTGTGGGTCTCAAAAAGATTTCCAAAGCAGATTCATCCCTCTTAGCCTACTGATTCTGGCTTGTTTTATCAGTCACTTTGCACAGCCCCCAGGCAGCCCCCAGACCTCCTCCAGGCTGTGGGTAAGAGCCTGAAAACTCTTCACAGCATTCACAGAGGAAGCAATGATGCTGCTGGCAGACATCTCCAAAAAGAACAAGGTAAGAAAATTCTGAATAAATTGGATTTTTATTGCATAGCATGAAAACAGCTAGATTCTGTTAATGGAGCAATATATTCAGATCAGAAAGATTAAACATTTTTTTTATCTTCAGAATTTATAAAATCAAGCTCATCAACTGTTGCTGTTGCTTTGTTATGTGAGACACCTGGAGAACAGATGTGCCTTGGCTGATGTACTTACCCAGCAAATACCTCTCTATCCCTCTTTTTAAGGTAAGCTAATGTCTCATGGCAGCTTCTTCATATCTGACACTAGCAGCTGAGGGATTTGAGCTCACTCCAGCTTGCCTAATCCTCCAGCTGGTGCAAGAGCTGCAGCCTGGCACCGGAAGCAGCATTTCCTGCATCCTCCAGACCTATCCAGGGTCCCTCACTCTGCCTCGGACTCACAGACGGGAGAGGAAGGGAGAGAAATGCACCAGCAGAAAGGCAAGAGCACTGGATTAGCTTTGTCATTTCGGAGTGGAATGGCTAAAAATAATCTCCAGTGCAGGGCACCCACCTGTCTGTGCTACCAGGTGTCTTGTGCCTGCCACCTCCAGCTCCAGAGGAGTTGTGAGCATCAGCTGCCCGGGGGCACAGCACTGCCTGTGCAGTGAGCCAGGGGGCTTCCAGAAAACATGGTCCTGGGGAGTCACACTCAGCCAGCGTGACACCGGGTCCTTCTCCACAGGCCTTGCCTGTTGCTACAAGCTTTGCTGTACTAGAGTAAACAAGAGAGCATCATTGGTTTCATCAGAGCAAGTCTGAGACCCAATGTTGTCTTCATTTCAGATGAATGTTGGAACTTACAATTGCCACAGCTCCTAAATTAGTCAAAATTAATTCAATTAACCTCGCTTACAACAAGAGAACACACTTAACCACAGAGACATGGAGTTATTCGTAATGCCATATCCAGATTCCAGGAATTTTGTCTTCAGTCTTGGCTGCCATTGAAAACTGCTGCAAAGAACCCCCCTCCAAAACTACAGTACTGAAGTATGGATATAGACCCCAGAAGCAATATTTAATGCATGACAACCCATTGTTACTGTAACAGAAAGCAACACATCAAACTCAATCCCTGCTCTCCCTTCAGTCAATGGAAGTTTTTCATCATTCATTTAAATGGTAACAGGATTAAGCTTGTAATCTAGCCTCCAGTGAAGTAACAGAAAGGAACACAAAACAAGTCCAGCACAAGGGGAATCCTTTTCTGCAAGACACTTCATCAGTCTTTCAAAACCTAAAATGCCCCTAGGGACTCCTTGGTAACCTTGCTGTCTGATCCTAAATGAAGGTGTAACTATTTATGTCTGAAGACTCTTTGTTTGTCCCACCCACAAAAAACATAACTCTCCCACTGCTGCTTTACAGGGCTTCCCTGAAAACAGTCCAGAAAATGTTCCTCTCATAAAGGTCAGTGAGAACCCCTCTATTACCCTCTGCAGAGTCCATTACTTTAAATGTAAATCAAGCAGCATTGGTTTCACAAAGCTCCAGCAAAATTTTCTGTTATTTTTAGGACCATATGCCATTGATACATATGCCAACTACACAAGAGAGGCAATAAATATGTTTTAGCCATGCTATTGTGCAGTCACACTCCTTCTCCATGAGAAGAATCTGGCAGCTACCACCAGTATGTATATACAAAGTCATGAGCATGGCTTCTAGAAGTCACCTTATTTTCCTAAGAATACATAAAAGTTATTGAAAAATGGGTACATGTTGGAGCTCAAGTTTCATCAAGTTTCATATACCTTTCCAACTATGACTAATGCACCTATTTATTTTTTTATGTTACATTAAACGCCAAGTCTTCAGCCTCATCCACTTGGTTTTCCACCATAGGCAATTACTTGCAAAAAAAGATTAAAATGGCATCATGGAGGGGTATTAATGACAACATTGCTCATGTTTGTGCCTAACATCTATTCCAGTGTGCTGCAGTGTGCTTTAGGGCAGATTTGAGACATCTGATTTATATGTAGAGGGGAAAGGGAACTTCACACCCAAATCCTCATATTCTGAAAACATTTTCTCCTTACTGCTTTGCATCCATGGGATGGTAAACCTCTGCACCAGAACCACTTGTTTGCCTCAAGCTAACTTCATATCTGCTAGAAGAAGACTGCACTGGGAAATCCTTTGTTCTCAACAAGTACCTAAAATCCATCATTCATCAGTGAGATTTATAGAATATTGTCTCAATATTACAAAAGTATAAATTAAAAAGCCTATAAGCCATTGCCAAAGGCAAGCTCTCCCCTACAGGCTGCCCTGCCTGCAAATAGGCTTGTCCAGTTCAGAGTCACCATCCATTTGGAGTCACCATCCCTTGGAGGTGTTCAAAACACGTGTAGATGTGGTATTTCAGCATATGGTTTAGTACACATGGTGGTGCTGGGTGATGGTTGGACTTGCAGCCAAGGTGCACTGCTCCTTTTTTTTCTACTTACAAGGTATCTTTTTATGAATAAAACTTTTGCAGAGCATGGTACTGAGCTGTTGAGCCCACCTGTGGACATCGCAGAGGGTTATCCCAGCCCCACCCTGGATGCACCCATTCAGCATCAGTCCACCCAGAGGGACATCAGAGAGGTATAAATTCTTTCTTCTAGAGCCGCAGCAATGTTGTACAGCTTTTTGAGGGTCACCAAACCACGCTCACCAAAGGTGTAACAAATTATGGCATCTAACCAACTTCAGGTTTGTGGTCTCTAGTCTAGCACGCCAACCGGACCAGGAGACTTCCCTATCTTTTACATTTGCAGACATAACTATTTCCTTGGGGCAGAAACTCACTTAGCATAAACTGTGCAAGCTCCCCTGACAGAATTCAGTCTATCATGTTCTGAACCTATTATGGATCTCCCTTGCTTCAAGCTGCTTATGATCCCCTCACCTTCAAAACAGCTGTCTTCTTAGGAAATGCAAACATCTACTACTAAAAACATTTACCTTCTTTTTTTACTTCAGTTTCCCATCCATTCCCTCCCCTTAAAATGATTAAAACTTTTTTTTTTTTTTTTTTAAACTGATCTAGCCATCTGTATTGGTGTCTGAAATTGTTAATACTACTTCCCTGAGGTCTGTCCTACGTGAGAACAAACCCTCAGCAGACAGAAGATGCAAGATAACAAGCCGTTTAACACGTTGCTCTACTTGTCCACTGAGTATGCCTACTGGTAGTAACAGTTGTGTGGGTAAACCCAACATGCAAGAAATAGATGCTGATGTTGATTTAAGAAGCTGACAGAATTCTCTCAACGTCATCTCAAGCAGCCAACGGAAATACAAAATCCTGTATACTGAGACGTGTGGTTTGCATGGTATGTATCTGTGTTAACCTCAACATTAATAAGCTACAAGTCATGTTCCTGCAGCATTTAAAATGTACTGCAAACTGTAATGGACTAATTTGCTAAACAGTTCAACTGGTTTCACTACAGCAAATAAGACTATTACTGGGATGCAGGGAAAGCATTTCAGTAGTCATCTTTATAGAAAAAGATGGACATTTTGCTCTGACAACTGAATTTACAGAACAAAAAATATGGGAGACTCTGACCACAAATCAGTCAGGTCATTTGGGCTTATATAGACCATACAGTGCAGTGGCTCTCCAACCTTCCCACCAGAGATTCACTGCCAGTTTTGCTCATGGTCCCATTTCTCATTGGGAACCTCATTTCTCCAACACTTCAGTCATGCTTCTGACTCCTTCTGGGACCTCCTTTTCAAAGTCTACTTCCCTCTGCAACCAAACCCACAGGACAGTCGGTGTCACCATCGTTCACCTTCCCTCTGTCCCAGAGCAATGAAGAACTTACTTCCTCAGCAATGCAGCAAAACCTCATAATGAAACAAGAGCATTTAACCACTGATCACAGCAAAGGACAGAGGAAACTCATAGGGACTTTGCATCCAGATAAGAGCTTTCAATCCCCAGTGACATGCAGACGCCTGAATATCTTCTAGCTGACATTTAGAAAAATAGCAGTCATGGTTTCATATATAATACAGAAGTGCCACAGCCACCACTTCCGTTTGCTTTTCTGAGTATCATTTCCAGGGACCCCCTGAAATACAAACCCATGGACCCAGCAGTCAGAAGGACTCAACTGGGACTCAATCCTGGTTTCCTGCATGGGCACAGAGACCTCCCCAACAGTGCAACCCTTGCCTCACACAGCCTGAAATAAAGCCCAGCTCCCAGAGGAGCTGCTGTTTTTTGGCCTTCTGCTCAGCCTGCATGTACACATGGAAGACCTGTCTTTGGTGCTGGGCTCTGGCTACATCATCTGTGGGAGCTGAGCTTTTTGATCTGAGCATCTGACACAGGTGTCTTGCCATCACCTTTTTCCACCGCTAAACTCCAACATCTAAACAGTTTAATATTAAATAATTACAACAAAACAGTGTATATACAAAACCTCCCTCATGAACAGCTCTGAAAAAGTCTGACACTGTTAGAAAAAGTCATGACACACCTGCAAGATAAATACATACTTTAGAGAGCAGGAAATGAACCTACTGGTTCCTACAGCGTAAGCAAGAGTAAGATGAACACAGTTCACCTCCACAAGGAAGAGAGTTTAAGTTACTGTTCCTTCTGCTAGTAATGAGACATTCCTTTTGAATTCTCCCTCACTACACTGGCACACCTAGCAGGAATTGCTATGTTCAGTATCTGTTGCAGACATCCATTGCAGACACTTCAGCTGTAAACCAAAAAGGAGACAGCTTATTAGGCACCCAGGTCTCACACTAAGCCAGACCTTTGGGAGATGAGTCACTAAATGTGGGAACATGCATCAAATCCTGGCATGACCAGAGAAACTTGCATAACTTTTTGTCACCCCTCAGTGCTCTTGAGCGTGCGAGAAGTGAGTAGAAATACAAAAAAATAAATATGTATGCAAAACAATAACGCAGAGGAAGAGATGTTCCACCTAGGCAGGACATTCAGACCCGACCAGCTCAGCCCTCAGCACCAACAGTGAAAGTCCACAGAGAGCCCTGACCTTCAGCATCGACTGCAGCACTTAAATAGCACATCTGCCAATCAGTGGAGATTTACCGCCAATGGAGTGACCACAGATTGAACCCCTCATAAGCTGGCACATCTGCTTAGTGTATGTTGCTGAGATTTTGAAACTATGCAGTGGAGTTCATTTTAAGCCATCATTTTTCTGGTAGGTTTTGCAAACTGAAGCCAAAGAAGCTAAATGCTTCTAAGGGGAACTCCAGTCCTCAGTATCTCATCTCAACATCTTAAAAAAATGATTTAAGAGAACTGCTTTGCAAAAAGCACTTAATGAGGAAGTGTAGTGATTCAGAGAAGTGCTGTTGCTGCCAGGCAGCCAGACTCCCAGAGCCATGTTGTGCTGCAGGAAACTTTCCCTTCAACTTCCACCTGCTCCAACAAGGAAGGGTCACTCTACTGCTCTGTTAACACCTGAGACACACAACATTTCTTACTGCTATGAAGTGTGGTTCATTTTCAAATTTTGTGTACCACCTTGGGAGTTCCTAAAAATAAGTATCAAACAAATGTTTACACGTTCCTAAAAGTAAGTCAAGTACATGTGGCCTGAGGAAACACTATGAACCCAATTACTCAAAAACAGTAAAAAAGCAAATTGTCTAGATCAGGGTGCTATGAATAGAAACTAGTTCCCTTCATTCTTAAATGACAGAAATAAAATGAAGAAGTAACTAATCTAGTAAAATACACATTATGCAAATCTCAAAACTGAACTGTCCAGTGAAAATACATACACCCATCTTTCAGTAGAAAAATACCTTAAACAAAGGCTTTGAAAGATCATAATAATAATTAATAATCTGGAGAAGCAGACTTGTCAGTGAATACAGCAAATCAACTTTGCCTTGGTTTCCCTTCAGTCTCAGAAGAACTGCAAATAAAGCTGTGACAATTCCCCTGGAGCCAACAGAAGCAGACCAGGAATGAAGGAGACACACTCTGTCAAGCCAGCCTCTCCCTCACTGCCAGGGGATGCATATGAATGTAGCACCATCATAAAAGCTTAATTATAATTTTATGCAATTATAAATTTTCCTGTGAGGCTATAACCAAAGCACAGGCTTTCTGTGTTTATTACAATACACGCTTTCCCTCCCATCCAGTCACATTAACCCTGGCCAACAAACTCCCTGCCGTTGTCCCCAGATACTTACGTGCCTGCCATTGAGGAGGAGCCGGCCAGGTAATCCCGCAGGACTATGTGCTCAAATCCAGCACGTGTGTTTAAACCCAAATAGGCTATTGCACCTGATTACAGAGCAGAAGACAAATTTGGCAGGGAGACAAGCCAGGAGCCTATATGAAGGTTTAAAACCAAAACAGGAAAGGGAAGCACTATCAAGAGAGCAGAAGGGCAGGAAGTAACACTTACTTGTACAGCAGGGGCGGGGAAGGGACTTTAAAGAAGAAACGTATTCTTTCTTTCAGCTGATTTACTGAACAAACGTCCAAACAATATAGATTAAGATTAGATGCACTGCCTTTGACTCATTGGTGGCATAGATATTAAAAATATTTCACTTATTTTCTCAAGGCACAGGTTCACTGTCCAAGAAAGTGCAAACGCAAACAAACCTCAGTCCCAGAAAAAAAAAAAAATTGCTATTATTCATTCATGGCATGGTTGTTTGCATGGTGCAGAACCAAACCCAGGGGCCCTGTCGGTACCAAGGGCCCCTGTCCCATCTCACCACCAACCTGTTGCCTATTGCTGGCTTGGGGCCAGCACCAGCCCAAGACTTGCACTGGCACAGCTCTATGCACAGGCTGCTACACACTGTCTCTCTTCTGCCATGGCAATACAGCCTTTGGATGGCAGCTGCCTTACACTTGGTTAACTCAGGGTACAGCCAGAGCAGAAGCTTGTTTTTGGTTCCTCTCCAACCCTGCTGTCCTACGTGGGGCATCACCTTTTGGCACAAATACATGAACTTCAAAATACATCTTCACAGAAGGAGATTATCAGTTGATCAAGTAGCTTATAGAGGGACATGGGAGAAATCTCCAACATTTAAAAACAAGATAAAATCTGTCTCAAGGCATATGTAAGCAGTGCGTGCCTTCCCTCCATCACCAGCAGCTGGGAGAACCCCTGTTTGGCTCAGCCCTTGGCCATGTAGGATCTGGGGACAGCAAAGGTGAGACTTTATCACCTTACCCTGAACCCTTTCAGCCCTGCACTAAGCCAAGACACCCACCAACAGCACATGGGGTTTGCCTTGGAGGAACCAGTCTGGAGATCACAGCCATGACTTCTGCTGTAGAAAATGTGCCATTTGCTATCGTTTTTCATTTAGTTCTGTGTACCAGCTATTTTGTAATCAGTGTGCCTTGCAAAACTAAGCTTCTTTTACCCTGCTGTGCCTGTAGAAGACCTCTGAAAGAAAATGACAGGCCTTCATTTCCATCCTGCCATGAACTGCCTACAGACATGTTTGCATGCATCCACATTCCCATTAACAGGGAGGTGGCATTTTCCCTGCAGTAATGCTTCCCTTGCTATCCCTATAGATGCTCATTTGCCTGCTCTGCCTCTCTGTTAATTGGGCATTGCCATTTGGCTAAGACAGCAAGATGGCCTATTAACACAAATTGAACCATCACAACATTAGGAATAATGATTGAAAATACTGTAGCAGAAAGAGTGGAGACCCTGGAGTTCCTCCAGCAAATTAATACTTCAGTACTAGCTCACCTGGGGTAAATCTGAAGGAGTTTGATGGGCTGCCACTCAGAGGTGGCAGGCCCTTGAGACAGATCATCCTTCACTTCTCCCTATTCCTTGGTTTGGCAAGCTTGTACACACAGATGCAAACAACCTGCAAATGCTGTGTAGTCTTCCCAGCTTTGCCTCAGGGTATGGGTGTACTATGGCATGAGAAGAACAACAGCAGAGGGAGAATTAATGCCAGGAAAACATGACAGGGAGAACTGGATGGACCCTGCTGTGGCAAGCAGAGAAATGTGGGGGTTTCTCCCTGTTTTCACATGAAATTCTCTTTGGAGGCTTTTTGTCAGTGTGCTCAGAAGTTCTCTTAACCTGTCTAAACACGTCATCTGCTCTCTGTGATTGCACAAACATGGACAGTGCAAACACAAAATGCAAACAGCTGCAGAATAAACCCATGGGACAGCCAGTGAGCCCAGCTGCCTCTCCCTGGCTCAGGCCATTGTGAGCAATCCCTCCCTGATGATTTTATGACCTTTACCTCAGCAGCAGTTTCTAGCACACATTGCTTAAAACCTCACTTCTCTCGTGACATGTCTTGAGCCACCCCATGATGTGTGAGCCCAGGAAGGTAGTGCAGGATCAGCATGTGGAAGGGGAAGGAGGGTTTGCACCCACTTGTCTGTCACTGCAGCGTTTTGCTAAGACACTTTGTGCCCACCCCAGCATTACACAAACCAGGAAAGGATGTGTTACCTAATCTGAACCCAGTTCCCTAAAGTGCAATATAAATGAGCTACCTTCCCCCCCTGTAAACCATTGCACAAAATCTTATCTTTCTCACCTACTTTGTACCCTTTTGTCCATCAGACCCAAGTTGACTAGGAGCACCATAGTGCCCAGGTAATCTCCCAAAGCACCTCAAAAACAGCAGAGCTTCTCAGCTCTTGAAGACCTGCTGGTAACACAGCAGGGCCCCATGATTTTACCCCAGAGGCAGAATATAGCATCCCATGCACATGAACATTCTCTGGGAGTAGTATCAGAGGCTCTGAAGTCTCCTGTACAGAGTAAAACCTGCAGAGCCTTGAGATCAGTCCTCAGGAGATGACACAAATGCCTCACATTTTCACAGTTCTTTCGAAGTGTGAGTAACCCTAGATCCCTGTTTAACATAGCAAGAAGAAAAGAATGTAACAAATAGGCTGAATTTGGCCAGGCACAACAGCTGCTTAAACACTTCAGTGAGGTTTCTGCTGGGGACCAAGGGCTACAAACGCTGCTCTACCTGAGCAGAGCAGCAGAATGCTTTTCACTTTCATTGTTTCTCCTGTTAGAAAAGATCACTTTCATGGTCCAACTGCAGGTCCAACCTGGAGAAACCACTGGTGAAATGGCAGCTAGTAAAACAAGGGTGTCAGACTTCAGTTATCTCACACTTGTTAGTGCATGGCCTGCTCAGCTGCAGCTTCTGCAGTAAAACTCTGTATGACTGAAAGGTTTCAGTTTTCAACTGATGGGGGAAGTTTAAAAGTCAACACTGACATTTAAGCAAAGCTTTTTCTGCTGTGTTTCTTTTTTCTCTTTCTTTCCCTGTTTTTTTATTTGTTTTGTTTGTTTGTTGTTTGGGGTTTTTTGTTTGTTTGGGTTTTTTGTTTTTTGTTTTTTTTTTTTTAATAAGAAATATCTTTTTAGATTTAATGAAACATCTTACTGTCACTTCTCTGGGATTTCAATTTGGTTGCATTTTCCTGATGCCACACCTTTCTGCTTTGAGATCTTGGTGGATTGTGGGCAGTACCTTGTTTCATTCAAAAAATCCTGCTTTTCATTAATTTAAAACCCAACTTCATTTGGAGGCAAGTGGCTGTTCCTCTGCATAGCTCAGGGTATTATTGTAGAGTTTGTCAGCCTAAACTACTTTACTGCATATATTAGAAAAGGACCTGAAAAATGCATCTCCAAATCACTATGGACTCAAATCAATACTTGTCCAGACCAGCCACACCGGCTCCACTACTTTAGGCAGAGGGACTAAGGAAATCTCTGAACAGCCTTTTTATTTCTCTGTTTTCATGTGTCTGGGATAGATAAAGTAATTGATTTTGGGAGCAAGAGACAGCACTTAGTTACCAAAATAGTCTTCCTGCTAAACCAAGCAGATATGATTCTCCTGACATACAAATATCAGCTGCAGTAATATCAGCTAGATCCTCAGCTAGAATAATCTGGTTTTAAAGATTTGCTTCTGCTGAACACAAATACCTCTGAGCACATCTGCAAATCCCCAGCCTGTCCCCAACTCCCACTAGCACTGAGCATGCTAAAAGCACAGCAAAGAGCAGGTTGCTACTGACACATCCAAAGTCACGCCAGGAAACAGTGACAGTGACTGGGACAAAGCCCAGCACTGCCTCTCAGAGCCCCCATCACAAGCCAAATTAATTTAATTAAGCACTACAGCACACATTCCTGCAGAAGTGCCTCTAATCACCCCTTTACATTACTAAAATGCCTCTGTGGCCCTGGACTAGAAAAAAGCACCCTGGGACAAATCACAAATAAGACTCAGTAGCTGTTTTCTATCCAGTCCTCACAAAAGACCATATGTTGGATAAATAGATTATTTCTGTCATGTGTTGAGATTTGTGTGAGAAGATCAGGATTCCTGAACACAGAGCAAAGCTTTAGTTGGAATTATGTGAATATTCCCATAGGTTTCCAAGCAGCATGTCCACTGGCTGCATAGTAGACTACCATGTTCCAAGGATGCCCAAACACTGTATTTGCTTTATTTTGGAGAGTTGAATTACCAGAGAAAGCATGATTTGTATAAGATAATAATTTTATATATTTTAAATCCTTAGAGCCATAGGCTGAACCAAAGAAAGGTGAGCGTCTCAGCCACAGAGACTCATCTCCAAATACAAAACCCAGATAATTCTTAAGAATGAAACAATGCACTGTAGAATGTTTTGTCTACGCCTTAAAAAAACTACTGGAATCATAATACAAAAATAAAACTGTAAACAGCTAAGAGCTACTGGAAGGTAGACATAATTAATTTTTTTTTCTTAATAAGCACATATTTCACATGTTCAAAATAACATTTTACACATGTATATCTGTTGTTTTTAATTCAATGTTAGTCCCAAAAGTCATCTGATTATATTTTACAAAAGACAAAATTTGCATATGTCTTTTGTTTAATAACCTCAGGATTAAGAAATCTGAAAGTTCTTGCTGAAACTGTACACTCTGATTTCAAAAAGTACAAGATAATTGTATGAATATATGCACAAATGCTATATAACAGCACATAAAATATGCAGTTATATACTCAGATTTGTAAAAGTGATTTCACAGCTTTTAATAGACTTGAATGAAACACATTCCCTCATACACAGAGATTTGCAACAGCTAAACATGTTGATGAGACAAAAAAATTCCTTGTCCTCAGAAAGTTTAACCCTGTATGTTAAATATGCTGTTGCTCTCTCAAATCTCTGGTTTTCAGGCTCTTCATTCATTTTAAAGGAGCGGGAGAGATACTGGAGAGGAGAATAGAACATACTTACTCAGTATTACAAGAGTTAAAAATGTGCAATGAGGAAAGATGCTAACTGCCACTTTAACAGGAAGACAGTTGTTCCTGCACTGAGCATATTGTAGAAACAAGAATCTTCTTGAGACTATTAATTTAGGATGCAATCCCACCACTGCTGAGGTCCAACCATGAGCTTCATGAGTTAGAAGAGACAAGACTTAACCCTTCTGTCCTGTTTGGCGCAAGGACAGAATCAATTTTCTTTCTAGTAATTTCACTTTTCAGTTAAGTCTCTGCTAAGTAGCTGTACGTGCTGAAATTAACAGCATGGTTTTCAGGCAGTGTCTGCTTCCAGGACTGATAAGGCTTCATGTTTATAGTTGCTGTTGCAGAATAGTATGCAGAACCAAGGGCACTGCATACTTCTGCCAAACTTCTTGAACATCAGGAAGGGAAGGGAGTAAAGGGGTCACACCTGCAACTCTTCTGTGGGGAGAAGTGGAGCAGACAGGTGACCAAAATTGACCAAAGTATTCCATCCCATACGCATCATACTCAGCGTAAATCTGAAGGATCACAAGGATCTAGCTCTCTTCATTCACGGCTCATGTCCTGGGAGTGGAAAATTAATCTGCCTTTGATCCCAATCCATGCATTCCTTAATCGCTCCTGTCTGCCACTGATCCCAAGAGTTGAGTCTGGGACTTTCCCAGGGCCTGCCCTGCAGCCTTGGTAGTGTCACAAGCATTACTGGGGGCAGCACCATAGTGGTTTTGTATATATTTGTATATATTTCATTATTTTCCTTTTCGTTATTACTGTTTCATTAACGCCATGTAGTTCAGCTTCCAACCCGTAAGTCTCTCTCCCTTATTCTCTTTTCTTTCCCTTTCTGGGGAGGGAGAGAGGTTAATAGAGAGCATCTGTGATTGTTAAATTGCCCGCCCAGAGTAAAACCTTGACACCCTTGATACAGATGCATTCAGGTTGTGATGAACATATGGCAGAAAAAAAATATATCCAATCTTTTAAAAGACCTGAGAAAACGAAGATTTGGGGAGCCCTATTTTTTCCTGCTGGGAAGCCACTGACCCTCAGTTCATGTAGTGCCCTTTCCTAAGATGATTTCATCTCCACCTTTTCAATCTACAGAGGGAACAGTTAGCACTCACCTGCTTTTAAGGTGACTG
This sequence comes from Chaetura pelagica, assembly GCF_000747805.2. Classification (NCBI taxonomy): domain Eukaryota; kingdom Metazoa; phylum Chordata; class Aves; order Apodiformes; family Apodidae; genus Chaetura; species Chaetura pelagica. The sequence goes on from NW_009953299.1 coordinate 1,153,419, forward strand.
TCAATTTTGGCTGATGCAAATAGCTTAGGCATTGCATGAAGGAAACAACTGTATTGCAAAGAATTAAGTCTGTGACTGCCTTCCATTTTCCTCTATAAACTGTGATGAGCAATGGGCTGTAAGCCCAGGTCCCACATTAAGCAGCATGGAACAAGTTATATACCATATGGAGAGAAATAAACTGCCACTTCATACACAGGATATCTATAGTGCTTTTTTGCTTAAGTCAGCTAATTGCACATCCGCAAATCAGCACATTTGTAACAAATGGAGCATTATGATATAATGGGAAATTTATTTAATATGATCAAAGTTTTCCAGAAAAAGTTCCCCTTGAAAGTATGAAAGTCCTGAGTGCCTGGGACATTTTACAGTCCTTATAAAACAAATATTTCCATGTTGTTTCATGGCAGCCAGTGACATAAAGGACTGTATCATCTAAGTGTCCCTTTCAGCAATCTCACTGCAGCCACCAGCACAGGCATCTCCCTGCTTCAGGCAGAAGGCACCTCCTTGCTAATACTTAGAACCAGCCACACCACTCATGCCTGCTCCAGCAGCAGGTGAAGATCAGTCACTACTCCCATCTGTAGCCTCAGATGAGTCTTATCAACTCCTGTCTTTCCAGAGGCTGAGAATTAGAGTATAGTCTGTTACATGCCCTCTTCTGTACTGCAGATTTTAAGAGGTGTACTTCACTTTTCCACATTAACTTTTTTTATGTTAAAGCAAGTCAATAACCTTTATCTAAAAGGTCATTAGTAGTGGCCCAAGTGTCAATATAAACTTACTTGGGGTATCAGCTGAAAAATGTTCTCATAGTTATGTAATCAAGCATTTGCTATCCCCCAACACTGCTCCACAGCAGACCTGTTTCACTTTCAGCTTGCATTTTTCCTTAGGCTTTACTATACAGATTATGACAAGAGGTTCAGCATCTGTAGGCACTGGTCATTTGAACAGCATAAATACTTTTTCATCGCTCCTAATGTATGAGGAGGCTAAATTTCTGGGGTTTGGATTTGAAACAAGAAATACCAATTTCACTATAATCTCAAAGAGAGATGAGGAGCTTCTCACTCAAAACTTGCACTTGTTAATTTCTGGTACTACCCTTTGTTATTTAATGCTATCCACCACTAAGTAACGTAATTTAACATCATGTTTTACTGAGCAGCTAAGATACCTGAATCATGAGACACCTCTATAGAATGCTGTGGGGACCATAATCCACTGGAAGTATTTTTATCAGAAGTTTTTTAGAGGCACATGGGTGGGTGAGGTACAGCCTAGGGGTGTGAAGGAAAGGAGAGCTTGCAGGAGTGAAGAGCAGGCATGCAAAAACAGCTGAAGAGGTTGGAGATGAAGAAGCTGATAAAAAATGATCAGAAACTACATTTAACCTTGTTTTTATTATTTGCAGATCTCTAAAGGCATGTGCCTTCCTGACGTTCATGTTGTTGAATTGAGAACTTTTGATATTCATTGGGAAAGCACTTTTCAAGACAGCAATAGTAAAGTGAAAGCTGTGCTGTGTTAGATGGCTGCAAAAGCCATCTCCACTGCTTAGGGAAGAAAGATGTGCAAGGATGGCATTTGTTGAGATTATGGAAGGAAAAGTGACTAGGTTCACATCAAGATGAGGAATGACTGGCCTTGTTTTTACACTTGTTTCTGATATTTGTGCCTCTGAAAATAGGACAGGTTGGAAATAATGGTTGGCTTACAGACACGGAGAAACTTCAACTTGCAGAAGGATCCCTGAGGGTGGAATGGGTATAGTCAGCAGTTTATCTAGTCGACTCACTACATCTTTCACTATAATGTAGCACACTGTGGAGCACACACAGGGAAGCTCTCTCCTGTAACCACAGTAGAGCATCCATATTCCCACCATTTTTTCACATCATTCAGTAGATAAGTAGCAGCTCTTGCAATAATGCCCTTATAACATTTAACAGGATACTGAGCTATTTTTGCATGACTGCTTCACCCGTGCTGAAGTTGATAGAAACTTTCCCATTAGCAATTTCAGCAGCTGCAGAAACTTATAATTTATAGCATCTGTGCCATCGATCAGGTAAATAGAACAAGGTAAATGATCCTAGGCTATTGGAGCCTCATCTTAAATCCAGCGCCTGCACTGATGATGATGGACGATGAATGTGGCCTCAATGTTTCCAGATATGTTTCAGCTAAGAAGAACAAATTACACCTGGGCAAAAGGACCAGTCTGTGTAACAGAGTCATAGTATGTATTTAAACTAAGTATCTTCATTCTGATAAAAATGAACATTGCAGGAATGGTCATTTCTACTTTTCCATCATGGAAAGGTACATGCTTCAAAGTGGGCATAAAACAGACACAAATGTAAATAAACTCTACTCAAAATTCTGCATATTAACATGCTGTAAAGAGTGAGGGTTTTTTTTCCCCTTAATTTCACTTGAAGAATAATTTTCAGATTATTTTAATAAAAATGAACACCAGAATAGCTAGTGAGTGAGGTGTGCAGTAAGCAAATGCTTTCTCCAAAACTCCTCACAATGCCTAACAAAACAAAAATTATCCTGGCAGACCGTTCCTTTCCCCTCTTCCCTCCTTCCATTATTTCTTGGCAAAGATTTGCCCCTATTGCCTGGCAGATAAAAAGATTTAATGAGTGCCAAAATTGAAACAAGATCCTTGAGTACATTTGAGCACCAGATACGTTTGTGTGCAATGTTTGGGATTCTGCAAGATAACTATGAATTTTTCTAAACCACAGCTGCATATTATTTGCCACGTACAAGACAGCAAAGAGGAGAGGCAAGGCTATTTCAAATAATGGCATAAGCATTTTTGCTTTCATGTGATTTGTACCTTTTTTTCCCCTAGCAACCTTCCTTACCTATTCTAAAATGATGCTCTTGACTCTGGTCCCCTGTGACATTCCCATCATGCAGACACAACACAGTGCTACTTCTCTGGAGTTGTCTATTAAATGGCCAGCAGCTACACAACACATGTGTTGGCAGCAAGCAGCTGGTCGACCAGACCATGTTCTGCCTCAGGAGGGGCTCCAGTTTGAATCCCTTTCCATCCACTTGTTGAGCCTCACAAACCAGCGACTTCTATTCCTGTCAAAATAAACTGACACTTCTGAGTCTGCTGGTCTGCTACTGGTAAGGTGGTAGAGAGAAGGAAAAGGATGGGACAGACAGAAAGGTGAAGCAACTGCATATGCCTTCTTGTCTTAGGAAAGCAAAGAGAGGTTGGCTCTGAGGGCAACCCAAAGAATTGGAGCTTACCCAAACCAGCACCCTCAGCATTCCCCCCCATCTGCAGCCAGCGACCACCAAAAGCCTCTGCAATGCCATGCATGGTCCCTTTTAAAGTCAGCTTCAGGCTATCACCAAATACGGCATCATTTCACCACTTACGTTCATATGTAAGAGTATTTAGGACTAAACTTCTACTAAAAGCACTTCAGGCAGTATATTTAGACATTTTGGCTATATGTAGTTGGTTGCTGATTTCATTAAATCTTATTAAAGCAATCCCATGTGAATACAAAACCTGAAGGTGCAAAAGGCTGGAAAGTGATCACAAAGGTTGCATTGGGACCAGTTCTTCCCAACAAGAATATGGAAATCAGTATCCAAAGCTGTATTAGCATTAAATTGTTAAAGACTTAAATAAAAATAAAAACATCAAAAAAGAAACAAACAAAACAACGACAAAACCAAACCAACAAACCCCAAAAAACCAACCAAACAAAAAAACCCAACACAAAATACTAATGACATTGGAAAGATTTAATAAATTGCCATAACCTCCAGCTCTTCCCCTACATCCATACTGGCTTCTCTCTTCACCCTGAAGAACTTAGCAAAATCAAAATTGATGCAAAAATCTTGGTCAGTTCCCAGCAGGATCTCACAGTGAACTTTATAACTGGTGTGTTATCAGCTGAGCAACGCTACAGAGTTATTTGGCCTGCTGAAACCAACTCCCCACAGTACAAACAGAATACAAATCAAGCACAGCTCTGAATTGTCTCTTAGGCTGCATACTCAGTTTAGGCAGTTGTAGCTTAATGGATAAGGCTCTGACCTCCAAGACCCCTATTCAAATCCCGCCTGTGTTCCCGTGACGGGCGCTGGAACTGGGTTAGGGAGCATTAGTTTCAAAGATCCATTTTCCTAAGTACTGTCTGCATTTTTTGCCATGAGCCTTTTCAATATTTCTGCCTTCCTTGCCTGTCTCATCTCTTTCTTCTTAGGCTGACTGGCTTCTAACACCCAGACAATGGTCCTTATTTACTTAATAATACAACCCCAGCTGGAAATCAGACGGTGGATTTGGGGAATGCTCCACTGAAATATGTGATGTGTGAAAACAAAACTTCCCTCCCTCACACTGAAGGTTATGGTTGCCTGAGCAGGGAATGGTTTCCAGCTTGGTGTTACTCAGCCAGTGGACTCTATCAATTTGTCTGGTTTTCCAACGCTCCCCCATGTATTTTCTGGATAGTTATTTTGCCCTTCAGGCCTCTTCCTGCCTGCCCCAGAACAAGGAAAAAGGGGAAATAAGAACAAAGCAACAGCTATTAATTGGTGTGCCATATGTCTCATTGCTCTCAGTCTCTCACTTTCACTGCCACTTAGAGTTAAGTTTACACCACTTTAGAAATGAAAATAAGAATAAAACCTGCTGATACATGAGTTTTTCCATGTCTTAGCTTCTATGCAGGCTCTCTTGGTCTACTACATGCCCAAGGCAGGTACATGGCCTTGCCATGCTCACTGTCCAGCTCAGACTGCTGAGTCCCAAGGTGCTGCAGCATTTAATAGAACCCCCTGAAAACAGGCAGAGTCCTGCTCTCTCCACAGCATCTGCATCCACACCCAACAAACAGGCTGTGGCACCTCTGGCATCTGCCATTCCCTGATATAAACTCACCATGCTTCATTTGCCAGCTGGTGCTGGATGAACTAAAGTACTGAATGAGCATAAGGGTGAGAAAAGAGACGGTTGGTTGTTTTGGTGGGGTTTTTTTGCAAATTCCCTTTTATTGGTGCTACCAGTATCCCTTCAAGATAGGTTTTGGGCATCAGACTTTTCAAACCTAGCGTCACCCCCGGGGCAATCTCAGCCACGTGCCAGAAATGAGACACGCTTCATGTGCATGTGTGTGTGTCTCAGAGGAGAGAGGCTACACAAGATGTGATGGATCAGAGGGAGCCCCCTTGGCAGGGAGCAGCAGGACCCCCGGGCCCAGTTGAGCCACAGAGCCCTGCACAGGCTGCACCAGCCACAGTGCCCGTTCTGCCACAGCAACACCCACCTGGCCAGGGCGGGGAGGCAGAGCGTTGTGCTACCAGGAGGAATTAACCGTGGCCTCTTGATTTAATTCATTGTATAAACATACAAAAGGAAAAATTAGTATGATGGAAACCCTTGGAGGTCTCTGGGAAGTGAGTATGCTCTCCCAGGATGGAAGCTCTCTGAAACCGAGGCATGAGGGCAGGGTCCCTCTGTATGGGCCACGACATCAAAGAGGCAGGAAGCTGAGGGCTGGCTGAATGTTAGGAGACAGTGAGAGGAGCTTTGTAAATTCACAGAATCATAGAATAATTTTGTTTGGAAAAGACTTTTAAGATCACCAAGTCCAACAATTAACCTAGCACTTCCAAGGCCACCACTAAACCAGGTCCCTCAGCACCACATCTACTCTGCTTTTAAATCCCTCCAATTTCACAGAATCACAGAATCCTAGGGGTTGGAAGGGACCTCAAAAGATCATCTAGTCCAGCCCCCCTGCCAGAGCAGGGTCACCCAGAGCACATCACACAGGAACGTGTCCAGGGGGGTTTTGAATGTCTCCAGAGGAGACTCTACAACCTCTCTGGGAAGCCTGTTCCCGTGCTCTGTCACCCTCACAATAAAGAAGTTTTTTCTGATATTTACATGGAACCTCCTATGCTCCAGTTTGCACCCATTGCCCCTTGTCCTATCTTTCCTTAACTTTTCATCTGTACATTTTATAAATGTGCAATTACAACATTCACTTTAGACATTACAATAAAGTACCATCACTTACATTTTGACACAACCCAGCTTGAGGTAAGGTTAGTTTCCAGGTACCAGACTAATATTATGGTGTTCCTCAAGCAAAATTGTCTCTGTTTATAATTGTGATGCTCTAATGAGCACCCTGCTCATTTTACTCCCCAGCTCATTCCTAAAGGCACTGGCCGACTTGGTAGCCATCCCTGACCCTCTGTGCCTGCTTCATTCAGGGGCACAGAGACAACGACTTGACCAAGAGCCAAAATAGCACATGGGCCATACTTGTACCAGCCCACTATGAGACAAACTATTTATGCAAACCAAGTGCCTAGTTATACTTATGCATGATCTCTATGTAAGACTTGTTTTACAAACAAACAGCAACCAAAAAGTTTTACCCTTTTCATTTACATTATTTTGGTGCACAAAGATGAAATTAATATTACTAATAAATAAATAAATAGAAATTTTATCCCTTAGTCCTTCAACTTATATTCAATATGAAGTGGAAAACTTCCTAACTGAAAGACATCAATTGATAGGTCTGTCCTGCAGTAACAAAAACAAATTAAGACTAATTATTTCAGTTCCATTTGGTTTTTAGTGGCAAGACTGGAATTTCTAAAGATATGTTAGGTACCACTCTGAAATTCAAGGGATACTTGGCACCTGATATTCTCTGTCTGAGCTTCTTTATAGGCACAGTGTTTGTGTTGGAGTGCTGGATGGTTTAATCCAGCCTACTGAAAAGCAGCCTCCAGGTCATAGATCTGCTGTAGCTAATTTGGCAGAAGCAGCACTGTCTCTTCAGAGAAGGGCAACATAAATTTGCAAATACAGCTTCTGTGTGGGGGAAGGAAGCTTTAATTTTCTGTAGAATGCCAATCACTAAGCAGATGTAAAAAAAAAACAAACACCAATGCAAAAACCACAACAAACCAAACCAAACCCAAAGAGCCATGGTAATAAAGCACAGCTCCTCTAGCAAACAGAACAGGTTCCTTCTGCAGGAGCTTCAGTTCCCTGGAGGCAGCGTGCCACGATGGTGTGGGGGGGGTGAGCACAGCAGAAAGGGAAAGTGACTTTTTCCACTGCAACACCGCAAGCAATTTCAGCCATTTCAGGTTCTCACGTGCCAATGCAATCTGTGATGGGCTTTTCCCTCACTAGTAAAAGCACGTTTCAGCATCTTGCAGGGACATTCAGGAGGTGGTTTCCTTTCCCAGATAACCGCGGGAGAGGGAAAGCACTTGAGCAGTGCATTTGGCAGGCAGCAGACCAAGCCCGACACATCATCCTTATGTGGAGGAAGCAGCAGAGCCCAACCCACCCCACAGTGACCAATTGCAGGCAACTAACTCCCAGGAGAAGGCATCGCCAGACAAGAGATTCCCGCCGGTGCCCACCAGTGCCACAAGCCTTTGGCCATGCTGTGTGGCCCGGGACAGGTTAGAGGAGCGATGACAGGTAACTTTTTGTTCTCCATATGCTTCAGGTTTGCTTGAGGCTACAGGCGAATGAGCATGAAATCTCTAAGGCGTTGGTTACCTGCAGCCATGTCATTGTAGAGAAGGGGAAGTGAGCAGGGGAAAGGAAGCACAACTGGTTGTGCTAAATGGTAATGTGAATATAAACAGTGAAACCATATCCAAACTATCCATTGCCCGTCCCTCCTAGCCACTGTTCTTCAATGTGCTTTTCTTTAAGGAGGAAAGATTGTTGTGAACCCTGTCTACTGCTAGCACTGTTCTTCCAGAGAAACAACTAGCCAGATTAGAGTACATACAGTAGCTCATGCCTGTGTTAGCTCTTTTGAATACTATTTACTCTAAGGAAAAATCCTGCAGTTCTGTAATCTGAGAATTTTCACTGGAGACTCACCAGCTACTTAAATACCAAAAACCAACACCACAGAAATAAAAAATAACAGTAAAAATTAATTTATTTTAAAATATATTTAAATATATTTTAAAATATTTTTAAAGTCATTAAAATTTTAAAATGCTAAACCCCATGTCTAGTTTAAAATTATTTTCAATTGATTTCCATAAAGCTACAGGCAATTTCAGTTAGCAAGATGTGTGCACTGACAGGGAAGCAATAAAATAAATTGTCAGCAAAACAAATGGGATAAACTGTAAACAGAAATCACATCTTTCAGATATTCAAGATGGGCAGCACTGGTTCCTTGGTCTTAAATGGAAGATTTATCATTATGGAAATGATGCAAAATTCTGCTTAAAAACAAAACAGAAAAGGCAAAACCTAACTGGGGCCTCCAGTAGAGTACCCAGATGAGGACAATCGTGGCAATTTTGCTTTGCATCAGTGAACAGAAAACAGTTCTAAGGGATTGCCCTGTATTCTTCTACCTTGATACACCTTCTACAGCTTATCTACTACTACCATGTAAAGAGCCTCTGGGAACATACAAATTTTTTGCATTTAAGCAAAATGAAATCAATGCACCTCCCTCACATAGGTCAGACCTGCTGTGAGCTGGGATTGCTGGGGAGGGTTTGCTTTGCAGCTCAGGCAGAGGGCTGTGTGGGTAGAGGGAGAAATCTCTTCTATGTATTTCCCTTTCTGCAGGAAAAACACTCTGAAAAACATCATTTGTAGGTTGTCACAGGATAAAATAAATCCTATAAAGAAAAAATCAAGCTTAACAAAAGGGCCTCTTCTTAACATAGTTAATAGCTCAGGTTCCTCTACAGACAAAGATGCTGTTTGACCTACTGCTCTAATTAGAGGAGTAGTGTTGACATTTATGTTGTATAAAGCAGACACGTTAATAGCCAGAGGGAAAGCTGTCAGTGCCTCTAAAGATCACAGCATTCACAACGATGCGCAATGCAGCCTTTAAATATTCAAATAATCAATCCAATGCTTAACTTTTTCTACCGGTAACATGAAACAACGCCCAATTCAGCAAAAAAAACACCCCCAGACCAAACCCAGCTTTAGTCAGTGTTAATGCTGAAAGATTAACAGGCAATACATTAATCAGTTTTATTCTACTGAGCATAGTATTTCCTTCCAGATTGTATGTAATCCAGTTTTGCCATGAAGAAACACATGCAGTTTATACTCTCTGGGTTTTTCACTTACTATTAAAATAATAACCACCAGAGACTGTGACTCAGACATTCATATGTGTCAAGTTCACCTAAGCATGAAAACAGATACCTCTGCTCATTTATAAATACATAAAGTGAGTTTTAATTTAACTCTGATCTATTACATCATGTTCCCTTGACATGAGCCACACCATTGCTACAGATGGGCACTTCATGTCTTACAGATCAAAACCCCTGCAGTAAATCCTCTTGTGCAGTTCCCAAGTGCCCTAGAACAATGGAGAGCCCTTAAAGCTGCACCTCAACTAGCTCCAAGCCTGCCTCAGATTTTTCCTCGATGTATGATGTTCTCAAGCCCACTTTTACCCAAGACAAAGCTGAACATTAAAGTACAACAGACTGACAGGAGGTTTTTGTACTGCAGTCCAAGACTCTCCATTCCCATCTCTTGTATCCCATAGAAAGAAGTCTCCCACAAGCACAGAGGCAGAGTCTCAGCATCACTCATCACATCACACAACATGTTGCTGACTCAACACAACCCATCCTGAACACTTTTAGAGCCTGTTTTGTAATTAATTTCTGTAAGTGGGTAATTGACTCATTAAGCTGAATTAGAGCAATATGATAATGCAGGGAAAAAAAAAAAAAAGTTACTCTTATTTATCTCAGTGCTCAGCCCAGTCTTCAAAACCACTGCAATGTGAATGCTACTGTCAATAATTTCTGAGGGAAGCATTTTAACCTGGTGGGCACAAAGCTGTCCAAGTTCAAAAAGTATTTTTAATAAGACCTTTTTATAATGGTATCTGTTTTGCTTATATGTAGATTGCACTAAGTGCTCTCATTCCTTTATTAATGCTTTTGCTTTCCCCTCCAGCTTTTAAAGACTGTTCCACTTTCCTTTGCATGGCTTCCCACGTGACCAGCATTGCTCCAAGAAGAACTCTGTAGCAGCAGGCAAACGAAGCTCATCTGCCATCCTCATACAGCTCCAAGCACAGCACAGCACATGTATATATGAAAGATAACGAGATTATCTTTAAACACATTATGGCTAAGGGATCTGGGAGCCTGTAAGCATGCTTGGAAGGTAGACTGTAAGGAGACAATCCCTCTGAATGGCAGCAAAGGTTTGGGTTGCTTCACTTAAATAAAATCTGTACCTTGTTTGTTGATGATTAAGAAAAATCAAGCCTGAAATGACACTCATGTATAAAGAAAAGAAAGAACTAGGGCTACAGTATGCTATGCATCACAGCAGGGGAGGGAAAGTTAAGTTCACATAATTCACTCTTGGCTGCACAAGTGCTCTTATTCCCTATTGATCTCCACTGTAACTGTAAGTAGCCACAGAAAGCCATTTCCACTGCCAGGACAGTGCTTTGCTGTTTACAACACCTGGGGGAAAAAAGATGGAGGAATGCAGAGGAAGCAAGGAGATTCTTCTCCCTGAAATTTGTTTTACATTGACATAAATCTATTGATCTTGTAGAAGCTTTTTTTTTTTTTTTTTTTTTAAGGACATTCCCTTCCATTCCCTGCTGCAAAAGTCAGACTGTTTATGCATAAACTGTGACACAACAGACAGATGTGACAAACACCAGGGTAAAGGGTAGACGTGGCAGCAACAAGCCATGAGGCCACAGGAGATGGTTTGTAGCTGGTACTGACCAGGCAAGAGAAGGGAGCTGAGGTGGGGGCAGTGGCAGGTACATCAGCATCAAAGGGGAGATGCTGCCCTGAGTAAAGCATCCAAGAGGGATGAACTTTGCATTGAACATTGCAACAGAGAAACTGAAGATGGTGTAAACACCTTTCCTCAGCATTTCCAGGGCACAGCCCATGAGAGGACAGAATCAGCCCATGTAATACCATAATGCATGGTCCAGTTAGGACATTTAGACAGTGTTACAGTGGCATTCAAAGTCCAAGACCCACCTCTGACACATCATCAGTCAGATTTGTCATAGCCTGGGGATGCCTCTTACTTTTCACTATATTCTCATTATTTTTTTCAAGAGGAAAGTAGCTTTGCCACTGCAGGCTCAGAGCCAGGAAAAGAACAAGCTACATTTATCCTAGAACATGTGCAACTCCTGATGGATCTAGAACTTACTATGGTAAAAATAAATAAATGCTATTTTCCAGTATTGCTGTTAGCACTTGGACAAGCCATCTAAAACAGCATCTGATATGACAGTGCTTTACATAGTCTGTGCAGGGAAAAGCCATCACCTGGAAGAAAATGGGGGAATCAGGCCCATTAACAGAAGGCCTGAAAGACCAATATCTCAGTGAGAAAGTTTTGCAAATTCATTGTATAAATTTGTCCTCAGTCTCCTTTTTATCTGTTCAGCATGTGACTGCCAAATTACTTCCAGGCATTACTATAAAGCAATTTATTTCTCCAGGCAACAGGAGGGAGTAGCAGGGTCCTCCAGAGCCAGTACTGCTCCTGCTTTTAAGCTTGGATAAATGCAACCCTTGCAAGCTACAGCAGCTGGCAAGCTCAGCCACTGAACCTGCTGTGAATTACTGTTAACAAACGCATTTGGTTTTATTAAGCCTTTCTTCTTCCTCCAAGTGTTATAGTCGTGGTTTCTGGAGTAATCGCAAGCACGTGATAGAAACATCCTGGGAATGAGTGCTTGAAAAACCCTCTCTGAGCTCACCTTGAAGCTGCTCAGCTTAAGGATTTACTGGCTGCCCAGGGATGCACCTGCAGTCTAAGGGGTCTAATGCTTGGTGGAGAGATCAATCTCAATTCCACAGTCCCCAGCGACTTTACCAGGGTGTCCCATTCCCTGTCAGGTTCCCCAGCCTTCCCTTCTGCCCTAGAGATAGGGCTTCCCTGACAGATATCCATGTTAAAATTCAGATGAGTGTACCAGGACAGCACTACTGTACATGCTTTCCAACCAAATCAGTGATGAAGTGGGGACCATGTATGAACGGAGACCCTGCATCTGCAGCTGAATGGAAAGAAGGTGAGGGGAATTCAGAGGAAGAAACAATTTTAGGGTTTCAGATCAAAATTTTTGTCCAGAGCATCTGGACCAGACCACAGCTTCCCCCTAACACTAGCACAGCTCTTAGGGTTTTCACTGGGAAATCTGTGAGGTCTCTTAAATTTCAGTGTCCACCTGGTGATGGAGAGGGCTGTGAAAAGATGCTACAAGAAAGCACACCAAGAAGTCAGAATTACACACTCATAACCCACTGTCAGGGTTCGGCATCTGCCTGAGCAGAACCAGCAGCAAACGGGGCTGAGAAGAAGGGACCAGGGCTGTCAGATGGGGTGCAGGGTAAGAGCAACATGTAAGTCAAGTTTTCAAAAGGTTTCCAAAGGTGGGAAGTAAGTTTTGCAAGTGCTGAGCCTGACACGCCAAGAAGGGATGTTGCTTCATAATTGCTGAGGCTGTAAGACTACTACCCTGCAAAAGGATCTGCTTCTCCTGGAATTCTAGGCTTGGCTCACACTATGTTGAAGATGTATTTTTATTTCCAAAAACCCAATAGTGAATAATAACACTTCTGATTAGCCAGCAATAGAGATGACTCTGCTATTAGCCTGAAACTTATAAGGCATCCATGAAGTCCCAAAGGGTACCAATGTGGGTACCAATCTAATGCAGCAGAAGAAAACAGGTAGTTGCAGGCTCATATATAATGGAGTTTAAGCAAATTACCTGCTGCTGCTGTCTTTAAAGCATTGATGCTGGGGTGGGATGGTTGCCAAATGCAAACCCACTCAGCCTTGGGAACCAACTGATGTCCTATACCCAGGAATCACCTTGTAGATGCTCACTGCAGATAGAGATTGATGGCTGTAATCTCCACAAGGAAGATGCTGGCTGCACTAAGGCACCCCTGCTACCTACCCATGTGGCATGACCATCAATCTGATGTGTGTTAGTAGCACAATTCAAGGTTGTGGAGCATTGCTGGAGAAAAAAATAAAAAAAAACCACAATGTGCAATTGCTGAGGGAAGCAGAGAAAGGGGATGGCAATTTTTGTCAGTTCACTGGATGAAGATATGACCCTTGAGGAGCACTGCAGTTAACACAAGTATTAGCAGAAGAAACAAACATTTCTATTCCTGAACATGGTGCTTCTCTGCCTGCCTGCTCACAGCATCAGAGCAGCTGGTTTTTACAATGCCAGGCCACATAAATAGAGCAGAACAACAGTGGAGACAACCTTTAGTGTAGCATCAGAGGTGTATTTTGAGAAGTTGCATTTTCACTGGAATACTGTTTAGCTCAGTGCAAATTGGCTCTGTGAGACACTGACAGTCTGAAGGGTGATGGCTGGAGCTACACAGGGTGCTTGCACAAGCCAGCAGAGCACAGCCACGTGCCTCACGGTCGGCACTGCCGGTTCAGGGGATTCGCAGCCGCCTTTGTCTCTTTGACTTTCCAGAAAAGACAGAATCAGGCCAACTAACTTTTTGCAATGTGCTGCATTTGCTGCCAGCAGATTTTCTAGCATATGCACAGCCACAGCAGCAGCCAGATTTTGCACACTCCCCATGTATTTCCATGGATAAATAGCCCAGCGTACATCAAGATAAACTTACCTTGGGTGTAATCTCAGATATGTCATTGAGGTAAGAACAGAAAGTACAGATGAAACCGTGTCACTGGGGGGAAAATATTCAGATGTATTTCTCTCACATTTAATAGCTACTAACTTTTTTAGAGGAAAGAAATGTTGATAACATTTCACTTAAGGCAAGTTTAAGAGAAAATAGAGTATCGATTTTAGAGAATAATTTTCAAATGCTTATAATGATAAAATGTTCTTCGGCTACATAGTTCACAAAGATAACCCCAGGCCAGGGTAGGTGGAGAGTAACATATTGATTTCATTGAGACAGACAGAGAATGCCTCTGTTTGAAAACTGGCCTTACCATATTCCTTCTTCTACTAAGTAGCAGAATGGCATAATAGAAAAGCATTTTAAAGAATATCCATTGTGGCTGATACAGCTGAAAATAGGTTATGAACCCGCTCTGATGACATATGCTTATAGGAAACTTCACCCTGAGCCTTAGACAGCTATGTATGGCAGAAGAAGAAGGGAAAAGAGAAATAACAGTAGTAAAAGGGGACAACTACAATCTCTGACTTTTCACCATCCACAAGATGTACTTCCTAACACGGAACCTCTGCAAAAAGAAAAGACTTTATAACAATGCTGAGGATTAAAGCCTAGCCAAATCTGACAAATAAAAGCTTATTCAGAAACTTGGATGTATTTCTTGGGGATTAATGACATTTGAAAGAGAACAAACCATTGCACGACAATAAACAACCATCAGGAGAAACCAGCACATAAAGGTGATTTATTTCTCTTACAGAAAACAGACATAATGAACTATTTTGGATTAATCAAATAAAGGCCATCTTTTTCAGTTATAAAAAACCTTTTGTTTCAAATTAAACTAGAAAATAACAGTTGCTTTCCAATTTGGGATACTTAAAAACCTTTATAATAAAAGTAAAGGCTAGTTTCATAAGAGTGTGATTTCCCAACCACTGCGGAAGCAGCCGTAGAACTGGCCCACAGATCTCTGTCCTGGCCACCTCTCTTCCCTGGAAGTGAGAAATTCTTGGAGGGATGCAGTGAGCCAGGGTGGCTGCTGCAGCCTGGCCACCACCTCCCTCCCCCCACCCAGGCTCCTTCTGAGCCCACATTCATCTCCATGTGATCCCACAGGTCGTTATTGCAAAAGCAGTAAGAAAACAGCTTGATTTGTATATCTGGTATTAATTGCGATTTAAACCAGCAAGGTTAATTAAAACAGTATTTCCTACACTATCTCGTTTTTGGTTTGCATTTTTGCTTTTGAAAACTATTTTTCCCAAAGAAAACTTACTGCCTAGTGGAAACCTGGTGCTTTCTAAGGTGATCAGAAGAACACATTATACAGTATCTATATGCAATAAGCAGATCAAATATACCTTTATTCAGGATTTTGATTTTTGCATTAACTTAGGCAAAAGTGAATGATGTGAATTTTTCATTTCACAGATGTTTTTATTCTGGGTTTGACCTGCCATGCTGTGCAGTGATGGAAATGTGAATTTTAATTCACAGCATACTAAAGTAGGCTTACATAACTCCCTCAGTCCTATCTAAAAATTAACTTTAAAAATATTGCAAAATAGAGATTAAGTATCATCTGCCATCACACTGAAATGACACACTCTAAGCTTGGTCTCCTCCGCAGCGTTAGAGCTAACAGATCTCCTTGATTACATTTTTATTCATGATTAGAACACCAGTGAAAAAAAAATCAAAAAACTTTATGCTTATTTTATTCAGTTTCCAAATTTTGAATTCCTGTTACTCAGCCCACACAGGTGAAGTACCAAGACTGAATATAGCCTTCTCTGTTCTTCTGCAGGAAGTGGCAACAGTGGCTTAACACTTAAACGCAAACTACTTTCTGACTTCCACCTTTTCTGTGAGTAGATATTTTTTGCAACTTCAATACCCAGTGTCTAGCACTAAATAAATTCTTCTTAAGTGAAGGCAGATTTTAGCAATTATTTTTTAAGGATACAAAGCAAGAAAACAAAAAACCTTCATCCAGCCAGACAACAAGCTGTGGCACACACTGACAAAGACTCTTAGACAAAAAAAAAAAAAAAAAATTAAATACAGTTTATATATTAACTTTTATGTTTTTGTGGCTTATCAAAGGTAAAACCCAACCCTTAAATCCTTCTATTAGGCTGCTGCCTTGCAGTGGTTCTCGACCCCAGATGAATTTCCATATTACGTAGTTTTAATAATTGCACATGTTCAAGAAAAGCTTCCTCTCTTATTTCAGAACGAGACCTATGTATTAATTTAATTTCCATAATTCACATTTACAAAGGTACTGATTTCTGATCTCATTCATGATTTGCCAGCTCATGCTGCTTCTAACCAAAATCAAGAAACTTCTCCCAGCCTCTGAAGCTGCTTGGCCATGCATTGACGTGTACCTATTAGAAGCAGCTGAACAACTGTAGGAAAACTTCGAAGAGAAAGTGCATTTCTTCCATCTCTCACCTTTTCCAGTGTTCAGAATAATGACCAGATAACCAGGTGATTAGATCAAATGAAGGCATAAAATAATCTAATAATGGCTTTCTTGGCCTACAATTCTTCCAACACCTGTTTTTCCTGCTGTGTTTCATATTTCAAAACTCTTTTTGACTAAAAGATAGTGCTATTTGCTTGAAGTCCTCACTTTAACTAAGCCTGCTCAGTATGCCATTAATAAAGTCCTGCTGACAGAGACACCAGGATGAATAAAAATAATTACAAACACACTATTCAAGATCAATTTTAGTCCCTAGTTAACTCTATTTCCTTCTCTATTTGTTTCACATTTAACTGTCTTCTTTAACTGCCTGCTCATTTTCTTATCCAATAAAAAAATTCCCTAGTATAAAACATTTTGTTTTTTATTGCTTAACTCAGCCAACACCAGACTGGTAATATCCTTCCATCTAAGCCTCTGTGCTGGCTCACGAGACACCCTTTCTCACACCAATACTCTTGATGGACATGAAAGATGGTTCAGCCACAACTAGTGCCTGGATGATCTCTAACAGGTCCTTCACTAGGACTTATAGGTCAATTTTCACACTCACAAACACAAGACGTGCCCAACACTCAAGGAACAAGATGGGTCAAGGGGCTGCTCCAGGGTCTGGTGCTGCTCAAGCTCTTCATAATGCCACATGTGGTCCAGATTGACAGCATCACTCACCAGTGCCACCACAACACATCTATGCAATTTGCTGGTCCCAGCACAGAGCTGCCACGTGTGTGGCAGAAGCTCCTTTGCCTTTTGCAGGTTTTCCACTGGCCTTTTGCAAAACCAAAGGCAGCATTAGCTTCCTAGGATAGCTATGTGGCAAGAAGGCAAAACTCTTCTTGAGTTACTCCAGCCAAGCAACTGGCATGTTTGTAGGTTTACTCCCTTCAGCAGGTAGGGAAGAGAGATAAGATCTAGGGAAGGGAGATGGGTAAAGATGCTGCAAGAGGGGGAAGGACAGATTGCTGAGAGATAAATAAGGGGACACTGCTTGTTAGAAAGAAAATAAGTAGGATTTTTGTTTTTCTTGTTAATCAAGCTGTCCTGGGACAAATCCAGTGGAGGCTGGCCAACTTCCATTAGCTAAGCAGCCAGCCCACTACATATTCCACTTGGGGATTGCTGTTGCATTTCTACAGGCCTTAAGGACACCTGCTAGGGCTCCCTGCTACCATGGCCAAACATTGCGTACAACCAAAAATATGCTTTGTTTATATAAATGAAACCTTTAATGGACTGTAGGGCTTGTGGACTGATGTCAGCAACAGTGAAATCTCTGTTTACCCAGACAACAGGTGCAGTGAAAGCATGGGCAGTGCCCTCTCTCAGCACGTAGCACAGTGCTGGCAGCAGAAGGGAAGGGAAAAACCCAAAGGATAAGAGAGAGCAGGTCTGAAGGATCAAGAAGTCCAAAAGTGAGAGATTTCAACCTCCATTCCCCAGCACCTAGCTCTCCTAGAGGATGAGATCCCACATTCCCTCGAGACTGTGAGGTAAGATGTTGCTCTTTGGCATTAAGAATTTGCCAGGTGATATATTTTTAGGAGATTTTCCAGTACAGGAGTCTCCTTCTGGACCACAACCCAGCATTTCTCCTTTTCCATGACCCTGCACTCCAGCCATGCTGGATGACTGGTCACTGACCAGCTGCAACTCTGGGATCCCAAGCTGTGAGGAGCCCTGCAAGACAGCTCTGTAGGCATGTGAGACACAGCACAGCTGTGGGGAAGTATGAAATGGGTGTCCAAAGCATGAGTCACACCTTCCTCATGCAGGCTGCACACTAAGGAGACAGCCCAGTCGTGATTCTTCTCTGTAACCACTGCATTCCTTCACTGCTTTTGGAACTGGCTACCTCGTCCACACTTACACAGTACACCTCACTCTGAGATAACCTGTGCTGGTGGGCAGATGATGTGCTTAAGGAAGAAAGGGAAGGCCAAGGTGTGGCATCTTGCACATATTTTGTGAGTTTAATTCATTGGTCCAACAAGGGCATTTCAAGGAAAGCATGAGTCCAGAGACTCCAAGTCTGGTCCTTTTTAGACAAAAAGCCAAGGAGATCCTGGAAGAAAGGTACCACAGCTGGCAAACCAGAACAAGAGTTCCAGGAAGAAAGAACAGACGTTGTGTAAGTGTGTCCTCAGAGCACCAAATATAATCCACATAGGACTCTAAAACACTTTACAGCAAGAATATGAATAGATGTTTAAATAGACTGTTGTCATCTAGTACATTTCACAAATCTAATCAGAAGTAAATAATACTGCAAAAAGCCTCCTTCAATGGCATCAGATGTAGCATTTAATAAATCAATTTGCAAAGGCTATCAGTTTATTTTTCTCTTTTTGGATGTCTTTATTTGATGTTTCACATCAGGACCTGATGTCCAGTTCATATTCACTTCAGTTTGTGACCATATAGACACCTCTTGTCTGTCTTCCAGTACTCCTATCTTTCATCTGCCACAACAACAAAATCTCCAGGGTGTTTCTTTATTCACAGTGCTGTACTGTGGCAGATGCACATCACTGAAAGTAAATACAAAATACCAGCAAGTATCTGGATATCCAAGCATGCCTACCTGACTTCCACCTCTGAACATCATCATTATAATGAACTTCACCAACCAGTCTCTGGGGTTGTATAAGCTTCAGAACAGATTCAGAGAGCAGAGCTCTGAATTAACAAAACTGTTTAAAAGAAGAGTAGCTTGGTATGTTAGCTAAATTACATTTGACAAAGCACTGAAGATGTCTTCAACCCCATAGCTGTCACAAAGCTTTGAAATACCTGCTTTGAATTCAAGCACGTAATCAAGTTCTGTTAAACTGAGGTCCATGTCCTGATTTGAATCCAACTCTCTGACCTAGCACTGAGTTCTTGGAGGCCAAGTGGTCGGCTGGAGAGCAAGACTAGCAATTTGCAAAATGAGGATCAGATTCCCTACTTCCCAAGGACAAAGGGGCAAAATTAATTAATGTAAGTGGTGCTATATACAAATACCATTGGGACAGTGTGAAACCTCAAAAATTAACAATAGGACAATTTGTTGGCAAATCAAGAAATCTCTATATAAACTGCTGCTGTGCCTCTTGAGGACATTTGCAGGCAGCACACAGTAGTAGTAGCAACGATTTGTTTTATGCAGGAAGAAGCAGAGGAAATGTTAGACACACATTTAGATATGTGCACAGTCAAAGACATGATACAAAGTCTGCTGAAGGCAGTGGTTCTGAGACTGGTCTCGGAAAACCAAATTTAGTTACACTGTAAAAAAACCCACCAAGACAATGATGGATGTATTTGTGATCTGTGACTGAATACAGCTAAAGGGAACTGGTTTTCCTAATTATATTTATCTGGAGAATCTTTTTGATTTAAACACTCGCATAGCTGTAACAATGTTATTTAATTTTGGCAGAGTAGAAGAGAGTAGACTGACTAAAATTAGGTTTGCAAACATGCACCATGAGACACAAGGCTTCATATGACTCATCTGCTTCTTTAACTAACTGCTTCCTTGATAGACTAATGGAGGAATCCTCAACAAGGATAATAATTATCTCAATAAAGCAGAAGATTTAAAGTAACTGCATTATGAGCCCTAAAAGGGCACCACATTTGCCTTGAGGTAGCATATTCATTTTCAAGACATCTAGCAATAGAAAACCTCTTATCTGGAAAAAGTACTTTTAAATATTGTCCTGAAAAGGTAGTTACACCTGAATAATGTGTTAAAGCCTATATCTCCTCACATCATGCCACAGGTGGGCTTTCCTGGGAAGTCACATTGTAAAGCAGCGTGACATGTAACTATCCAAGCAACTCTGTCCAGGAAAGGCAATCCAAAAGAAAAAAAGCCCTAAGTAGAAACTGTTTTCTAAAGAAAAGTGTCTCAAAGTCAATAGGTTTACATCCCAGCAGTCTCAGTATTCCCATTTTGCAGACAGGGAATATATTTTGCCCAAAGTCACTCCAGTGCTACGACAAACACGGGAAGAAAACCCAGGTCTTCCCAGACCCTGCTCCAGCTCCACTCACCACATCCCAGTGTCTCCTTTCTTAAAACCATCCTGACTCCAGGCCTCTGTAACAGAGGTAGGAATCAGAATAAATCCAACAATGTTCTGCACTAAAATGCTTAAGTCACTGAGATCAGTACTTTCTATTTTAGGTCTTCAAACTCAGAGAAGAGCTCACAGAGTTACAGAGTGATCAGTGTTGAAAGGGACCTCTAAAGATCATCTAGTCCAACCCTCCTGCTAGAGCAGGATCACCTACAGTAGATCACACAAGAGCACATCCAGATGGGTTTTGGATGTCTCCAAAGAAGCAGACTCCACAACCTCTCTAGGAAGCCTGTTCCAGTGCTCTGTTTCTCTCCCAGTAAAGAAGTTTTTTGTTATATTTAACTTGAACCTCCTAAGCTCCAGCTCCTGCCCATTGCCCCTTGTCCCGCCACTGGACACTACGGAAAAGAGAGTGGACCCATCCTCCTGACACCTGCCCTCTAGATATTTATAAGTATTTATGAGATCCCCCCTCCATCTCCTCTTTTCCAGGCTAAACACACCCAGCTCTCTCAGCCTTTTCTCATAGGGCAGGTGCTCCATTCCTCTAATCATCTTTGTGACCTTGTGCTGGACACTCTCCAGTAGTTCCTTATCCTTTATGAACTGGGGAGCCCAGAACTGCACACAGTACTCCAGATGCAACTTCACCAGGGCAAAATAGAGGGTTACGATTACCTCCTTTTTCCCTACTGGCTACACTCTTCTTAAAGCAGCCCAAGGATGGCATTGGCCCTCTTGGCTGCAAGGGCACGTTGTTGGCTCAGCCAACAGGTCACCAGGTCCTCAGGGCCCTTCTCCTCAGAGCTGATCTCCAGCAGGTCAGCCACCAATCTGTATGATACATGGGGTGGTTGTTCTCCAGATGCAGTACATTTGCCCTTGTTGAATTTCATTAAGTTTCTCCACACCCAGCTCTCCAGCCTGTCCAAGTCACACTGAATGGCAGCACAGCCAGCTGGTGTGTCAGCCACCCCTCCCAGTTTTGTATCATCAGTGAACTTGCTAATGGTACACTCTGTCCCTTCATCCAGGTCATTAATGAATATATTGAACACGACTGGACCCAGTTCTGACCCTTGGGGGAATCCCACTAGACTCCTCCATGCCATACATGTCTCATGATCTCCAAAGGCTGAGACAAGACACAGCACTGATAGAGAAGGCTCTTCTCAGTTCCTCTAAGACTATGCAAGCAGGCAGCAAGATTACAATAACCTGAAATGCAGGGGGGCTCTCTGTGATGATGGTCTAGAAAATCTGACCAGTTAATAAAAACAACAGTGGATGATGCACACTGGTGTAGAAAAGACAAATTGTTTCACAGATGAAGATGGCAGAAGGAATGATATTATGCTTATCCTGCAAGCAAGAAGTGTGACTTCAAGTCTGGTACATACAACTAAATTAAAATTTATCCCAGCATTAATAAAGCTGCAATCATGACAGTGCAGATGCTAAGTTCAGCTTAGCTGACTGCTATTTATCCAGATGAGTTTCACAGTCTCTGCACCACCCCATGCTACTCAGGTAACAGTCTATCAATACATAGGCAACCACACGCCTACTAACAGGTGGAGAAGGTCTTATAAGAACTTTGGAAGTCAATGACAGCTGATGGGCAGGGAAGGTAGGCAGAAATTACAGCCCTGGGGCTAAAAGTGATGAACTGACATCTGGCAGGGCCGAGGGAGGGATAAAAAATTATCTGCACCAAGGGAGGAAGCCTTGGAGGCTGAAACAGGGGAGGCTATGGACAAAGACAGAAAGGTTTCCTACTTTCAAAAGGACTTAGAAGTCTTAGACCAAAACTTTCACACCACTTGCCCACCTACCTTCTATTTCTGGGTAGATTCCTGGGTCTTTATGCCAGTAACAGCTTCAAACTGGGCAGCCAGAAGAGGGAATGGGAAAATACCCACAATTGCTCTTTGTACTCTACTCCCACAGGCTTAACTGCTCTGCCCTTAGTCATCCCTTTTCCCACAGGCTCTTGGGTGCCTTGTTTGAGGAGCCCTCATCTCGGGAGCAAAGCAGTTCAAAACTGCCCTCGTCTTTGAACAGTCAGGGCAGAGTATGAAGAGACCCCGATGCTGGAGGCGGCAGAAGAGAACAGGCCTGCATAAAGCAGGGTGTCATGCCAAGAAGAAGGAAAGTTACTGTTTAACTGGTTTAATTAGTGTAATTGGAGACACCACACCTCTTTTTATTGTCATAGGAATATGCAATAGTTATTTTTCATTCATTCTGTTACCTTACACCCAGAAACATAAGTGCACCAACATCTCACTCACTTACTGGGAATAGCTCCATTTTCTCTGCAAGCAAAAAGTCAAGGAACTTTGTATTTTTAAAAATGAAAACCATGTTAAGACTTGACATTTAGAAGCTTCTAAAACTGGCAGGCCCTAAGGCCAGGGACTTTGCAGTCTCGAAAGGGCAGCTGTGAAAGTTCAAAGAAATGAAGTACAAGGAAATTGCATAAGTCAACCTCCTCTTCCACAGAGGGGAGTGAAAGCTGAACACTTCCATGCTTCACTGGGCAGGCACTCATGAAAACAAGTGAAATATTACAATAAAAAACCTGGTTTTCACAGGGAAACTCAGAGGCAGCTTGTCTCCATCCCAGCTTAAGGATTCAATTCTACCATCCCTTTTAGAGGAGCAGGACCCTGGCACAAGCACATTACTTTCAGCTTTCTTCTCTTATATGACTTCACTACCTTCCTTATGTCTGTAGAGGAATAAAAACCTCTTTGCTTAGCCACTGTCATTTCACTTGCAGACTAAGGCAGCAATTTTGCAGTGGGGAATTGAGTGCAGCATGCCAGTGAACACATCTTTTCTTTCTTAAGGAAGTGCAACATAGCATTTTCTCCTAGAAAGAAGGCTTGGTTGTTGAGCACTTTTGGAAAACATGCTTCTAAAAGAAAAGTATCTGCCACTATATTTAAGGGTAGGATGCTTAACTAAGTATTTCTTTTGTCACCCATTCATTTTAAAATAAGAATTTGTTGCCACATTATGCCATTGGGTTACCCTCATCCAGAACATCTGTGTACTTAACCAGCTGCTTTAAACAACTGCCTTTTTAAAAATTAAGTCAAACATATTATGTGTTTTATTATAGTGAATTTCACTGTGAAGTTCATTCTCTATCATGCCTTGGTTGACAAGAAGAGGCCTATGAATTCGTTACCAAATTAAAAACAAATGAACAAAAAAACCCCAAAACAACAAAAAACAAGCAAACAAACAAACAAAAAAACCACAAGAAAACCCTGAAACATGCAACATATACCACTCTTACTAAAGGGAGAGAAAACAGTGCCTTATAACTGCAACAAAGATGTTAGCTGAGTAACATTAACAATTATTTACATATTTACCTACTTAATATTTGGTAAGACAGTTGGAAGCATGCCCCAGTACACAGCCAAGTTCAGCCACCCTGCAACTGGCATGAATGGGGGAAGAAGAGATCAGCTGCTGGAACACATAGGTAATTGTAGCCTTGAGTTCAACATAGACTCAGTTGCTGTAACTATTGGCTTAGGACATTCCCAAGCACTTCTCAAAACATGACAACATCTCTCATAGTCAGTAAGACAGAAAAGTTAGTCAGATGTAAGAAGGGATATGCGATCTCTTCTCATGGAACTCAACTTTAAAAAACCACACTTACCACTTAGATTTGTGAGAAGGGATTTTAAATACAAACTGGATGTAATAGGCCCATCTCACCAAGCCTGCAGAAAGCATGAACCATGCTCAAGCTCTGTGCTTAAGCTAGTTGCTTTCATTATTCCCTGTGATTTCACTGGCTAATGAATTGTAAGACGGAGCCAGTAGACGGATGAAGTAGTACTGCATGGAGAAGATCCCCAGCACCTCCACACAAAACACAACAGTTTGAGACTTTGAAAAGATGATGTCAACAGGAAGACAGGGATTATTTTCTTAAAGGGAATCTCCTTTTTTGTGTTTGGAAAATACTGCACCAATGAAACTAGGGTGGTCTAGGATGATATTTTAAAAATAAACTTAGAAAAAACAAGTGGTTTCAGGGAAATGTCAGCTACCCCAGTTTCGTTAGTTAATCGATTCAAAGCATGAGGACAATAAAACCCAACTGAGGTGACAGAAGTTACAGATTGTCAGTGTAAGTCACAGACCAGAAGAAGCTCAGTATACACACACGTCCACTTATATGTTTCAGTTGTTCACTCCCTCTGGAACCTTCTTAAATCCTCTGCAATTCTCTCCAGAACTTTTCCCAGCATCCCAGTGGGCAGTTAGGTAAATCCTGAAGGAAGCTATTCTCTGAGTCTTCTTCACTCACACAAATTTTACTACTCAGGCACAGATAGCTCTTTTGACTTTTAAATAGATCTTTTCCTTCAAAGCTTTGTTGACGCCATAGTACAGACATTTCCAAGGCTTAGGTGCTATTACATGTCCAAAATAGAGGGTTCAGCTGAAACACAAAAAATACTGGCACATTAAAAGGCACATAATGCAATTTAGCATACAGGGAGGGCTTTTATAAAAAATACTCTGTATGAATACATAGGGACATGTAATACATGTCAGGATAAATTAACCTGAGAATATTGATGTAGTAGTACTTAGGGTACCCCCATAAATGTTGTCTTCAGATCATAGAATCATAGAATCATAGAATCCTAGGGGTTGGGAGGGACCTCGAAAGATCATGTAGTCTTCAGATGGCTGTGTAAGCATCACAGACACTGCATTAGAAATATATTTCAAGGAGAATGTCAAGTAAACTTAAAGAACAAGAATATCCTGCAGGATGTGCATCACAGAAACAAAGAACTGCAAAGGTGCAAGCAGAGCTGTGTGAAACATCCCAAGTAACACTGAAGCCATTCTCTATCTTCCACTTGTACCCCAATCACAAGCCAACTTCTGTTTTGACTAACACCACATTTTAAAAGGCAGCTTGTTTATTTCATTTCCCAAAATAAAAAGATGCGTTCAAGCAATAAATTCACAGCTGTGATCTCACCCAAGTCAATGAGACAGTACCCGGGTCATTCCCATGTTTGTACCCTAAAACTGTAGTTAAATCTAATGGATATTAAAACACGGGGGCTAGAAGCTGGTGTGAAGATGATGAGAAACTGGAAGTGCCACACACAAAGCCCCACTATTAGAAGGTAGACTGCTGTAAGGCACAATTTGGGACAGATGATGTATCAAAGCCATTTCAACTGTCCCAAGTTCTGCTTCACCTCACTCAGCCCAGACAATCTCTGAAGTTTCAGTTCTTCCTCTGGACTCCCTTAAAATCAAGAGAAACTAAATTGTTTCTAGAGCATGCTTCATCTACTCCTAAAGTAGGCAGCTAAAACAGGTCAGGTGAATCACGTCGGCAGCAGCTTTTTCTCTCCATTGATTACACAAGAAGCCTACAGGGACCAGGTTGGATGTAGACGTTCAGACTTAGGGGAAATGAAGCCCATCTCAGACATCTGCAGAACTGCATCCACAGCACTGCTTATCCTCTCAGGGTTTAACTGGGGCTACTTCCCACTGCAGAAAAAAACCTCAAAAGTAGAAGACAACCAGCTTTCTGAAGACTGATCTTGAAGCTGAAATACCAAGAAGACAAGGTCTTTCTCACTGTTTCAAATATTTGAATTAAGGGTTGAAAGAGTCTGAGTCATGATCCCTACTCCCAGCACTACATCTAATCTGAAATCTGACCTTTGGCATGTCATTTCACAGAATCACTGAATTTTAGGGGTTGGAAGGAACCTCTAGAGAACATCAAGTCCAACCCCCCTGCCAGAACAGGACCACCTAGGGCAGGTCACACAGAAACACGTCCAAACGAGTCTTGAAAGTCTGCAGAGAGGGAAACTCCACAACCTCTCTGGACAGTGGACACCCTGTTCCAGTGGTCTGTAACCCTTACAGTAAAGAAGTTTTTCCTCATGTTGAGGTGGAACTTCCTTTGTTCTGGTTTGCATTCACTGTCTCTTGTCCTATCACAGTGCACAACTGAAAAGAGACTGGCTCCTCCTTCTTGACATCCACCTTTCAGATATTTATAGACATTAATAAGATCCCCTCTGTCTTCTCTTCTCTAGACTAAACAGCCCCAGGTCTCTCAGCCTTTCCTCATAAGACAGATGTTCCAGTTCCTTAATCATCCTCATAGCTCTCTGTTAGACTCTCTCAAGTAAATCCCTGTATGTCTTGAACTGGGGAGCCCAGAACTGGACACAGTTCTCCAGATTTGGTCTTACTAGGGCAGAGTAAAGAGGGAAGAGAACTTCCCTCAACCTGCTGGACACACTTTTCTTAATGCACCCCAGGATACCACTGACCTTCTTGGCCACAAAGGCACATTGCTGTCCCATGGATAACTTGTTGTACACCAGAACCCCAAGATCCTTCTCCATGGAGCTGCCTTCTAGCAGGTCAACTCTGAATCTGTACTGGTGCATGTTGTTATTCCTTCCCAAGTGTAGGACTCTGCACTTAATCTTGTTGAACCTCACTAGGTTCCTCTTTGCCCAGCTCTCCAGTCTGTCCAAATCTTGCTGAATGGCCACACAACCTTCCAGTGAATCAGCCAATTGTTCCAGATTTGCATCATCAGCAAACTTGCTGAGGATACATTCTGTCCCATAATCCAGGTCATTGATGAAGATGTTGAACAGGGCTGGTCCCAGCATTGATCCTTGGAGAATTCCATTAGTTACAGGTCTCCAACTGCACTATCGATCATCACCCTCTGCGCTCTGTTGTTTAGCCAGTTCTCAATCCATCTCACTGTCCACTCTTGTACCCCACACTTCCTGAGCTTCCTCACAAGGATGTTATGAAAGACAGTGTCAAAAGCCTTGCTAGGGTCAAGGTAGACTACATCTGAACCTCATTTTTGCCACTACTTGCAAAGAAGGGGTAATTGTAACAATTCTGCAAGAATGCTGAGTTTCCAGTGTCTCTCATAAAACCAGAGATACTATGAACTGTTACATGAACAATGTCATGATTATCTCTACAAAAACAGCATTTATCTGATATTTACCTTTAAAAGAGATTAAATTAATTTGCAGGTGTCTTTTTTTGGGGTAGTCTTTCTCAGTGATATTCACATGCCCATTCGTCTGGGATTTGTATCTTCTGATCTGACATTCTACAAGTTTACCACCATGTTCCCTTTTAGTACATGTCAAAATCATGTACTAATAAAATAAAGTTTTGCTTTTTGCCTAAATATGGCTATATATAAATAGACCTATATATATATATAAGTCCACACATTCTGCCATTAAGTTTAGCAGAAAATAGATTTGCATTTTGGTAATGTAAACAAATATGTGCAATTTTGCTAAATCTAATGGACAAATATGAATTGTTCCTATCTAGAAGTCACTCTTGAATCACTGACACAGGAAGTGTCATCATCTCCATCCTTTGTTCTCACAACCCCAGCAAAGAAATCTCAAGGATAGTGCTCATATGACACAAATACTTTCATTTAATCTGAAAGTGGCTTCCACTTACATCATGACATAGAAACACACACACATATACAAATATATAGACGTGTGTGTGTATATACACACATACAGTCATATGGGACATTCCCCATCAGAGGGAAGACATCCTTGGACCAGAGAGACCCACAACAGTTGGGCCAGGACCTCGCTCATCAGAATTTAGGACACCCTGTACCTCCACTTCTCTGGCTTAAACACACAGATAAGTAACCTCCATTTTCTTTTACATTTATGGATGAAAACACCTCTGCTCATTTTAAGTACTGCCACCTAGTACCTCTCACCAGGAAAACCCATGGGACTGATCCTGCACACGACTCAGCACGCTGTGCAAAGAGAGGGAGTTCCCGTGGCTTGTAGAAAACTCAAGCTACTGGTTGAGGTGGGCTGGATATTGCCACATCACAGGGAAAAAGACAACAAATAAAACTTTTGGAGGAGCATGACTGCCGTGGAAGACTCCTGCAGCTGCACTTGTGGTATGAAGGATACACACCACAGCAAAACGTGGCAGCAATGGAGACTGGCTTCAGCCCAGTCCCTCATCAGCCGTGAGATGTGAATTGCCCTGTCCTCACAAAGCTGTGATCACATCACTGCTCTGCTGCCCCTTTTTGTTTCAAGTGATGACTCCCAGCCCTGGTGCAGGGCTGAGCTCAGCACACAGCAAGCAGAGCTCCCACAGCTGCCATGTCACAGGGCTCGCCCGCTGGAGCACAGTGCCCCGTGTCCACAGGCACACATGTACCTTTCCTGCTGGCATCTGCACTAAATCTCAGCATTAGAGACAAATCCTCGGTCCTCTGGCACAACCGTCACTGTCAGACTTCATCACCTCTTGAGGTTACAGAGATTTGGGGCGGAAGACTAGAGTGAGCACACTAAATACCAACTACAAAAAGCAGATGACTCCTGCAGCCCACGTTCCTGGATGAACAGCTTCCAGTGACACATGGTTCTGGAGGTTGCAGCACTCACTGGTATGAGAGGCTGCCATTCCAGCAAAGTCAGTGCACCTGCACCTCCCCACTTGCCCACCAGAGCTGACCCTGCTTGCCCCAGCTTTGTTGAATCTCAAAGTAAAACTCAAAGTGACAAGCAGCACCTGTTTCCACAGCTATTTTCCACACCCAGATACATCTAATCCTTGCTTCATTGCCTCCTTTAAAGTTTAATAATGGTTTCAGTGAGTAGTCTTAGTCTAAGTTTGTGGCTTTTTTTACTTAATGCTCCCATGGCTGAGCTCAGACATCTGAAGGAATCTGGGTTTAAGTAATCTGCTCGGTACAGAAAGCCCTAGAAATACGTTTTTTTATCATCATCATCTTAAACTGTGAGTGCAAAGCTGCAGTACGTGTGTCAGGGTCTTCTGCCCTTGCACTGGATTTTCTTACCAGCTCCACTCCAGATGGACTCAACAAAATATAAAACAGGATGTATGTCTCAAAATGCATTCTTAGAAAGCAAGTTTCTATTCATGGTACACACAAAAAGGTTCTGCACCATCCTTTTAAAGCACCATGAAAAAAACTAAAAGACCTGACAGAGTTCATAGATTTGCTGTTTTAACTTATGTATGTGTTGTTTTCATACATGTAATTTGCAGATAAGGATTTTAAAACCTCAGAGGTCCCAAGAATGCAACAGAAACTTTACTTTGGCAACGCATGACCAGCTGAGTGCTGTGCTTGGATACTTGGATGTACTTGGATACAACACATACTGGGGAAGCCGATGTGGAGAAAACCCCAAGAAGTAAAACCATAGCGGGGTCTCTGACCTTGGCAGGACCCTAAATGTGGTAATCCCAGTGTGTGGCAGCAAGGCAACAGCTGCCGGGCCCTTGAGCAATGATTGCGATCTCTGGCATCTCCTGGCCAGCCAGACCAACCTCGGAACTTTCAGATGGAACAAACCAAAAAAGCAAAGCAAAACACATTCCAGACCTCAGAAGCCAAGTTTCATATCTACAGGGAGAACCGGTCCCTATCTGACCCCTTGCTCTCCCCTCGCCCACGCACACAACACAGCCAGCTGAAATCTTCAGTATTGGGCAATTGAGGTTACCCTGACGTAGTCCCATAGTCACCAAGCGTGGCCAGAGCTCAGAAGGGATGTGGGAAGCTGGAGGGACTGAGCTCACACCCACACCCTGTGTTTGTGCACTTGCCAGCGTAGATACGATCCTTTTTCTGGGAGAAAACTGGTCCTGAAAGGAGCACAACTGCTGCAGGGGCTGAGGCAATGGCATGTGCATGGCATCCCCCTCCAAACAATCCCTCCACTTCCGGAAATCACATTGTATTTCAGGATTGATTTTCTCTTACTGCAACCTTCAAAACTGGGATATTGTTACATCTTTGTCAGCAATGTCAGGATCTTCCACAACAAATCAGACATCTTTTTCATGTAAAATTACCTAGCTACCTTACATGTGGGTGCTTAATTTGCATCTGTTTCTTCAGTAGGACATTTTCCTGCTCCTCCTTTTCACACTACACTTCATAAATAGTTTAAACAAATGCCTATCTTTGTTTAATGAGTCTGTGCTGTTTGTGTGTGTTTGGAAATTACTATTAGTTTTTTAGAGTAGCTAAAAATTACTATAGGGGAATTATTTACACAAATGCATTACCTACTATTAGCACCAATAACCTTGACTAACAATCCAGTACAGTCTTTAAAGTGTCATCATCAAGCTTTGAGGGCAATTCTTTTCCAAAGTGGTGGTGGCTTGTTCCCCAGCTTTTGTATTACTAAGTACTTAGAATTCCTAAAGCGTTTCTCTTGCAACAGAGATATCCCAATACCAGAACAGGATGAGTCCAGTTGTGCTATACATCACCCTTACATGTGACTCAAAGGACTGCCTTACTTGCTTTAAAGCATGGTGAAGCTTGTGCTGTGTTCTTTATTTTCAAAGGGCATACAGTGATGGTGCAACTATCTGGCTTAGCTGGGACATACTTATGCCCAAGCAGCACTGTAACTGCATGCAACCTAAAGCACAGGCTCTAGGCAAGAATCTCTTTCTCTCACGACAAAGTCCCAAGCAAAACGCATTTCATTTTCTCTAACAGCACCCTTCCAGGTTACAAGTGATTTTTTTCTTGACTTCGTTCCTCTTGTACGTGCTTCTGAAAAGGCTTTAAATACCACTGCCCACCTATACTGCTCTGGCAATTACATTTACTGATACATCTTCCTGATGATGTAACAATCACAGGGGATGTCATAGCTTGCCAGTTTTAATGTGATCCTGTGGAAGAAGTCTTCATCAGTCTTATTCTCCTGCAACATGATGCACTGAAAAACCATAGATTTGAGAAAACAGCAGCTTCTTACAATGTTCAGCCCATAATGCCTGTTCCCTCCATTCTGCAACACACACAGACAAGTTAAGAATCACATTTTCCACATTGTTTAGCACTGGACAACAAATATAAATTTTCAAATAGTTCAAATATTCCACATCTATGTGAGCCTTTAAAGACAAAGACC
The DNA here is from genome assembly GCF_000747805.2 of Chaetura pelagica. NCBI lineage: Eukaryota > Metazoa > Chordata > Aves > Apodiformes > Apodidae > Chaetura > Chaetura pelagica. The sequence continues at coordinate 1,184,774 of NW_009953299.1, forward strand.
AATTTTCTACATAAATAGCATCCAGCCGGTCCTCCCCGCCAGAATAATTAGAACAGATACATGCTCTTGTGAAATTCTGATCCATGTAAAATGAATTTTTCTTGATTTTTGAGATATGGTTCTTAGATTTCCATTCCCCAACTAAAAGAAGAATGTGACTTTGATCTCACATAATTTGTAATGGATGTCAAAAAGAGTCTTATCTGTTACTGCCATTTTAACCCAATTTTATAAGAACCAGCTCCTTGCCAAACAGCAGCAAAGCTGTACTAGCTGGGCAGAATGGTGTTAACCACATGAAATGTAGATAGCATGAAATAACATCAAAAAGTGCTGTCTCATCAAGCAAAGATGATCTGTGGAGGCAAGATTTGCAGAAATAGTTCTTTCATTACACCAATTCTTACAGTCAGAAAAGAAGGACAAGCTTTTTGATACAATACCCTTCTTCAGTCTGAAACAAAACTTTCAATCATCTCTTTTCCTAATTTTTATCAGTCTTTTTCTTCTTTTATTTCTTTCAAGCTTGTTTTCCCCGTCTTTTTTTGCTCTCCCACTGACAAATTTAATGGGAAATTAGTCGGAGGCTTTACAAAATTGCTAATAATTTACACTTTAATGAAAAGCAGAAGATTTACACTAGGGAATTATCGTCCTTCTGGGTGGCTTCAATATTTTTTTAATTTCTTTGTTCAAAACTTCTGTTTCAGATCTGTAAAGGGTTTGTGTAATCACGAGCTTACTTGTTTTCACCAATTACAGAAGTTGGTTCAATAAAAGATATTCACTCTCCCTTTGAACATTTCCTAATTCCTATCCCTTGACCCTGACCACTGTAACAGCTCTATGGTAGCACGTTTATGGAAAGACATTGGCTCCCATAAAGACAGCACAATCTCTCATGCTCTCTGCCTAAATACCTAAGACTAGGATGTGGACAATCTAGATTTAAAATAAAATTTGTAATTTTTAAGAGCAGTTTTTCACATCATCCAGAATCATGCAAAACAGAATTTTAATTTAAGACTTCATATCCTGAACCAACATGGGGACACTACACTGCCTGATCAATCCACATCAAAACAATCCTATTTCAATTTTTGGCAATGGAGAAGTATCAAAGTCTGTACTTCTGCCAAAGAAGAGCTGGAAAAATTGTATTCTCATTCAGTTTCAGATTAAAACCCTCATCTCTGCTTCTGGGAAACAGAGCCATCATCCTCAAGCTCAGACTAGCCCAGTTGTTATCCCTCCAACTTCATGGCACTTTGCAATACAAACACCATCTGCTACATGCATTACTCTTGTCTGTGTGCAGGTTTTCCTCTATGCTACTCTCACACAGGTCACTTTCGTTGTTCTGCAGAGGTTAGCTTTGATTTTATGGCATCTAGATGGAAAGAAATGGCCTATTTCACAGACTTTTCACTCTCATCACCTTCTGCTGCTCTGCAATAGCTTCAACAAAGAGAGATCAAGTGTCAGCTTCTTCTGAACTGCGTTTGAAAGATAATACTGCAAACACCCAATGGACAAATTTGTCTTCTCACAACCTTACTGAAGCCACACTGGTCTCTTGCAGGAGGCAGCAATGGTTTCTAAAAAAGATAGGCCCAACTGTGCTATGCAGTCCAAAGTATGGAACTCAACCCATGTTCCCCTTGGGTGGCATGAAGAAGCTCTTCAGCTGCTGTTGTAACCTGCAACTACAGATATCACCTTAAAGGGAAGAAACTCTAAACATTTGACTTTAACTCTATAATCTCAAAAGCATGCACATTTGCTTTTGAGCCAATCTTAATATGGAGAAGCACATCTTAATATGAAGAAACTGCAACATTTATTTTGAACTTTGATTTTTCAGGTCTCAGCTCTTATTTTTCCTTTTTTTTTTTCTTCTGTGTTTTAAGAAATCTTCGTGAAGCTTTTTATGAACCACTCAAATCATGGGTTTTTCCAGTCTCAATTTACAGGCAGCTGATCTAAAACACACAAGGTTCTATAATTCCAAGTTGTGAAAGTCAGTTGGTGAATACAAAGCTTGTAAGGACGGGGTATGATCTGATGCTCTGTGCAGTCAGCCTTTCCCAGCAGATGATGTTCTGAGGTCCTACCCACCCTCCTGTGCAAAAAAAAAAGAGAGGTACATATCATTCCACCCAGCTTTATGCTCCTGATTCCTGCAGGAATCAAACCAGTTCCCCAAAGACCAAGGTGTTGCCCTTCAAAGGCAATAACGACCTTTAAGGATGAAAAGGTATCACGGGAAGAAATCTCCATATCCTCTATTTACCCTATGAACAGCAGACATAGGAAGACCAGCAATTTGATCTGCTTGGACTTGCTGCACAAGAAAGGGTGAGAGGGAAGGTAGTTATCTATGGCATTGTGTGGCTGAAGTTAAGGTCAGGGACAGGGACAGCCAACATCTCTGGAAGACACCAGGATGCCAAATCAAGCATCCAACCCTAAGAAGCTGGCACTGAAAGTAAGCAGCAGTGGGCAGCAGCTGTTTTCCAGGGAAGACAAACTAAAGTGCTTCAGAACTTTACACTATGGCTTCAAAAGGCGGCAAGGGCTGAGAATGACTTGCTCTAATGGATGCCCATAGGTGGATTTAAAAATTATCATGAATTCTGTTCTTTAAAGAAGCCATCTGTACTCATGTGTTTGTTTTCATTTTCAAGATTGACATCAATTTCCATCTGTCTTGATAACTCGCGTCAGTTCTGAAAAGTGTGTCTAGATCCTCATTAAACAACAGAAGCCACTTCTTGTTTCTCAATATTACTACAAGGATGGTTAAGAAAAGGGAGGGGGGAGGGATAAATACGTACAGAAGATGAGAGACAACAGAAGAATGCAAAAACAGGTTACCACACCTATAAGGCAAGGGGAGTAAAGAGGAAATGTCTTGGTTTTGTAAATTAATTACACTGCTGTAGACCTCAGGTAGCCTAACCAGGCCATTGGCACCAGTGAGATGGTTGCTCTGCAGGGTGCACAGCTGGACCAGGGAGAAGATGGGAGCACATTATACTTCCACAGACAGCCCCATGTTTCAGGCACTAAACACACACTCCACAATTTTATGGTTATTTTAGTGTGACTAGAATTCACCTCCTAGCATACATGCTGGGGCTCCCCCAATCCAATTAATATTCTGGGATAAATCTCCTTTAATATTTATATCTAAGACAAGATGACACTCCCAGGCACCAGAATATTTTAATCTTAAAATCTGGCCAAACCCAACCCCACAATCTCTAACAAAGAGTCTCTAGTTATTTTACTCTTCAGTAGAAATATTACAACACAGCCACTATGAGAATAGTATGTGCTTATCTTCGTTGCCAGCAGTGGTATTCTCATATTACTGCCTTAGAAGTATTCCTCTCCTTCTCTTTAACTGCCTCTATGCTAAACCACTGAAATATGTGGCAACTGCAGTGTCAGTTGTCACAGAGAAAAATATGTCAAAAAAACATTTGATTCAATCTGCTGCTCAAGGAAGGAACATTTCCTGAGGGTGTGCCTTGTGTGCATAAATAACAACTGTCCAAAAATCAAGTAGCTAAAATCCATTTCAAATAACAAAGGGCAGACTTCAACCAACTACCTTCAGGAAAAAAAAATTCCAACCAAAAACAACAAACCAAACCCCATAACTTGTTCCTTTTTCTCCTTTTTTTTTTAATTCAGTGCAAGTTTGTTTCAGACCCAACCCAGAAAATTTAGCCTCTCAGTTAAAAACTGAAGGGTGAACTCTGAAATGAAGAATGATGCAAAAGGAATTACAGCTCTTACAGTAACCCTAACTTGCCCCTCCTTCTGCACATGCATATTCTCTGATGAGATGCCTTGTATGGAATATTCACATTTGCAACATGGAGAGCTACACTTGCTAATTCCTGCATGGAATCAAAAGCTTCTGTCGCAATCATGTGTTATTATCAAGTTTTGCATTAAATTCCATGAATCCACGTAAGGAACAAAGAGAGAAGCACAGCCAGCTGGTTCACTGGTGGACATAGTCCATCGAGGAGTAAGCACTGTGCAAGCAGAAACTCAGCAGGCCAGCAGCTTCACTTGTCTACTGAAGCTGAACTGGCTTAGTTAAGCTTTTAGGTTCACACATTTGTGGTTATATGTTAAGTACCTAAAGGATATTTTGAACATGACAATGCAATGGGTGAGTTCAGAAGGTTAGAAGGAGCTGATATACTGCAACCAATTATGGTCTGCCAAAATGCCATCCTTGGGTTTTCTCCATTTTAGGCTTGTTTGCTTCCTTTCATTTTAACACCTTTTGACTTCAGCAACAATTACTCCCTGATACTTTTTCACTCTTGTCAGAAAAGACTAACTGCACTATTTAGTACATTTTTCATTGGCTGCTCCATCTAACCTCGGAGGTCAGAGACACTAACTTAGAACAACAATTTGTTCCACTTCTCTGTAATGCTGGAAGCCCATTACTCCTCTCCACAAAAACTACACTCTTCTAACAACTACAATCGTTTCTCGGCAACTCTCCTGATGCTTCTTGCTCATCAACATGTCATACTTGTTGTAGAAAAGAACAGCAGATCTTTTTTTGTTGTTTTTAAAGAGCAGTTCGTGACACAAGCAAATCCCTTCAAGTGCCTCCAGCTTTCTGAAGTTGCTTATCTATTCAGAATTCAGTGGCAATTCTGAAAACTAGCGTCATTCAAATGGCCTCCCTTCTTAGGAATTTCTGGCAGCAAAAGCCACAGGAGACAGGTCTGCATCCCTCTGGAGCATCAGCCTTTTGTCCTTTCCATAAATCATGTTACTATTTTCTGGAGGGAGGAGAGAGGACAAGCCACTCGCTTTCAAGTTTTAATATCAAGTCCACCTTTGCAAAATGATCACGCTCACCCTTTCTCATGTGCTTTCATAAATGTGCCATCTACCCTGGAGGTATCTGAACTGTCGGCTGTAATGTGGTGAATGTTGCAGCCAAAGTCAGAGCAGGTGTTCAATGGGCACGTGCCACTGGAATTTGGGTTTGCAGAATTGTATTAAAACCAGAATTCTTCACTTAATTTGGGGTATCCAGTTTTCAGTTTGGCAGCAGCAAAAAGCTTAGGTGTCAGCATTCCTGGGTTTGGTTCCAGTTCTAAACTCAGTCATGAAATACCTATAGGTACAGGAAATTCAACACATTTGCTCCCAGATAACAGAGGATGACCTGCTCCCAGGAGGCTCCTGCTGCTGCTGCTTGGGGGATCAGCACATGGGAGTTTCCACATGCACCACAGTACCCAAATGCTGTACAGTCGTGTTCATGTTCTGTTAATCAGTGGGTTTTGTTTCCTCTGTTCATAGCCAGCCTACTCTGAAAGACTCATTTTCCTTCTTGTAGCATTCTCAGTTTTGCTCAGTGGATGGGGGAGCAGAAGATGCAGTTAAAAATACTGCGATGCCAAGGTAGGCGGTGTATCAGAAATAGACACCAGCTCACTGCAAAGAATACCAAGAAATAGCCCAGAAAGAAAAAGGTATTGCAACAAAAGAAAAGAATATGCATTTGTGTTCTGCTGCTAGAGAGCTAAATCTGTCCTGAGCATACCAAATGAGGAGCATTGCTTGTGGCCAAGTGTACCATCTCCTTGTTGGTTTCACGTGCAAAGTCACCTTACGATAGTGCAGCCAGCAGGAGATCATATAAATGTGGCTGATGAATGATGTTACCTCCAAATATAAAGCAAGTGTATGTAAGTGTTGAGGTTGTGTGAAGACAGTGTAGGAAATCAGTAGGAAAATGGACTCAGCTGGTATCACATAGAAACCAGCCACCTAGATAAACTGATACAGGACTACTTTAATGCCCACTATAAAAGCAGTTGAAGTTTTCCAGGGGAGAGCAGGTTCTTCCCAAAAGTAAGATAAACCAAGCTTGGCCAATGCACAGAACTAGATGATTCAGTGGATTTGCCCCCTTATTTTTTCTGAGATTTAAGTTTCTGTTTATCTAGCCAGTAACCACAGGGGTAATATTTCAACCCCAAGGGCTTTACAGATAAGTGTTTCACAAGCAGCACACCAGGGCTGCTTATCCAGACAGTCCTGCAAAGAGGTCCAGCAGCTGCTTCACACTTCACAAAAATACACCACCACCCTTTCACCAGGGAAGTGAAGATGGCTGCATGAAATTGAAATGACAGGGGAATGCAGGCAGCCAGAGTGTGGTGACACCTCTTGGCACTGGGCTGGGGTGCCACAGCCCCCCAACACCCACCTTGGGAGTCCTGTGGGTCTTTAACACCCCATCTGGAGGCAGAAAGAAAAATGCAGAACAGGACATAGAGAAATTATATGAACGGGTTTGAGTGAGCAGGCACCAGTGGGGTCACTACTTGTCTGGATACTTAGGTACTCAAGGTACTCTGTAGGTGCACAGAGAAGTGGGGGCAGCCATGCTTCTGCAACATGCACGCAAGCATCTGCTTGCAGGTCAAAGTTAAGATGACAGATACACGCAAGTTTATGTTTTACCACCAAGGACCAGGGGCCATTAGTCCAGAGAAGAGTGCCACCCACTGCTACATCAGTTTTGCTTCCAGGAGCCTGCTTCACCCCACTGCTCAAGTAGACTCTTTTCTTTATCTCATCGGATATGTTTTGATCCCATCATAATGTAATATAACCACAGGCATGAGAATAATCATACCATAAAATACCATCAACATGCAGATATAACCTTAACAAACCACCACTGAAATGCCTGATAAAATAAATGCCATTTAAATGCTGCTATACACTAACTACAGCCCTACCAGTGCAGAAGATTTAAAAGAAAAGGTCTAGCAGTGTGCATATCAAATGTTAATACTATATTCAAATCAAGTCTATGAGAGGATGACAAGTCATTTAATAAGCTTAATGGGTGTGTAATCAGCATTTGACCACTCTTGCTAGAAAAGTAGGTGTCTTCTTGGACCAAGATGTCTAGGAAAGCTGCTGAAAGACAGCTAAGGCTTTTAAAACTGAATTTTTAAAACACCTTTTTTCTTCTCATTTAGATTTATTAAGAGTTTCACTCTGTTAAGAATAGGACCCAACCAACGAGGTGAAATACAATAATTCAGTGGCCATAGTAAGTGGCATAGTAAGTTTGGGACCCATTTGCAGCTTAAATTACTGCCAAAAATCAGTGATGTCAAGATATCAAGTATCTCCTGACAGCCCTTTAGCAACTGCAGTTACACAGCATTACCTGGTCTTCTAGTAAAATCTTTTCCCTTAGACAGGATCACACAGCATTTCACAACAGGAGAAGTACACACAGTCAGCCTGCATCTCCTCAGCCCTTATGTCTGGAATCAGGATATTGGGAGGGTGGGGGATGTCCTGGAGCTGCTTTTACTGCTTTTGACACTGCTCACTTCCACACAGAACCAATCACCAAATAACAAAATAAGGGAAATTGTCAATATATTAAATGGTTTAACAAACGGCAGAAATAATTTTAATAATATTTCATCTGAGATCAGAAAGTTTAATTTGAAAATATACAGAATGTTCATTGTGTGTACAGAGACAACCTATCTTCACATACTTGGTCAAACAATCTCCTTTTTTATGAGTCAAAAAAGAAAAGGTATTTTTAAGATACATTATAATAATGATTTACAAACATGTAATTAGGAGATCCCTAATGCTGTTACAACATTGTCACCATTTTATCTGGACAAGTTTATAACATGAGTTATAAGAATCAGAACACATTAAGCAAAACAAATTTAAAAATAAAAAGAACTGAGACACTCCTACCCCACAGCTACTGACCAGATTTTTTTCAAGGCCATTAGTGTTTTATTGTGATAAAATAATCAAATCTGTTAGCAAGGACAGAATTTCTGTTTCATGCCTTAAAAAAATCGGTTACAGTTTTAAGAGCCCTCCATACTTGCATAAGGATGGAGTTACACTGGGGGTGGGGATGAAGGGGAAGAGGGGGTAGAGGCAAGACTAAGCAGAACCAATATCAAATAAACGGTGCTAATTTTATACTCTAACAATCACAGTTGCTCAAATGTTTGCAAACAACAAACCAACCCCAACAAACTTAACCATATTGTTATTTGGAATGTAATTCATACTGAATTCTGCAGCTACAAAATTAGGAAAACCAGACATGTATACTCTGCAGCAGCATCAAATATAATCCCGTATTCAATCCAAGCATCAATTTTCTCTTCTCTATCACAATCACTATTCTATCTGAAAGGAGCATCTGTCAGATTCTCTGGAACCAAAAATAGCAAAGACCCTTTTAAACAGAACAGTTTCTGGTTTACATTTATAACTACACTCTACTCGCAGCTACTGACTGCACGGCGATGAGATTTGTGCAAGATATAATCAATTACCCAGTTTTGCACTTCATCATGCAGCTAGCTACCATTACCTGCATCTTACCCTTCAAGCACTTCTCCCCATGCAAAGGGTAGAGATTTTAAAACACAAGAAATATTTGTACATTGAAGAACTGTTAGAACTGACTGACATTACACAGCAAAAACCTGGAGAGAACAAAACCCGAGCACACTGATGTATAAAACAGAGAGCCTACCTGAATTCTTCAAATGCATACATGGCCTAGTAACTACACAAATGCTCTGAAATTTAAAATAATCTTCTTAAGGTGCAGGAGGACCATTTAGTTTGTCAAACTGCAGCAAAATGCATAATGACGAGACAGTATATTTGAAATATTCTGAAGAGAAAGGGTATGCAGATACTGGCCTGCAGCCTACAGCTCAGCCAGCTGCTGACAAGCAGCAGCTAACAGGGAAAGGCGATAGAGTACCATGTGATCATTCCTGCAAGTCTGATTAATGCGGTATACTCCAAGAATACAGGCTGATATCTTTATTATTCAAGCCAAATAAGTCAAATACTGTACACGACAGGCTCCATGGTTAAATTATCATTCACATGCCACATCAAAATCAGTAAATGCAAGCAGAGGATACCAAAAAGCTAAGTATGTATCGTAACCAAAGAGATTAATTAGGCCCGTTCAAGCTGATTTTCTTACCTTGTAGTGATATTTTAGTCTGTGTTTTTATTCATATAAACCACCAGTGATGGAACAAAAGACTGCAGCCTCAAACCTCCCCTTCCATCAATGCCAGAACATTTTAAGTAGTTTATCTGCTAGGAATCATTTCCTCTGTAGTCTAACCCCAACCACTTTAACTCCTTCAGCCCTGAATTCGTTTCCATAAATCCTATTTGCAACGCCCCGCGGGCTTTGCAGCATCGACAGGGTTAACACTGAGAAATCACAGCAGTGCAACTGAATGAAGCAGGGTAAGAGCCAAAGGACTCATATCTTCAAAATCAAAGAAGAGAGATAGGAGGGAGGAAAGTTGAGAATTTCGTGGCACTGCAGTGTGCAAGGGAAGATGCTTCAGCTGCCTAGCAACAGCACACGCAATCTCCACGGCAACAGGGGGCGGGCGCTGGGGTCACAGCATCGCTGCTGTCACACACCCGGGGGCACAAGCTGGAGGCAACCCCTGTGCCAGCCACCCCACACCAGCACCCGTGGGACCCGCCCCAGTGCCAGTGGCCGCTGGGGAGAAATGGGAGCAATGAGGTACCTCGGGTCCTGGGATGAAGTTTGTACCTATTCTATGCAGGGTGGTCCCTCTGAAGTGGAGTGTGGAAGCACGTGGGCATGTTTCTGGGATAGCTCAGCAATGGACAATGGGTCTGCTTCTCCAAAATAACATGTCTTGGTAGTGTTGCACACCTGGCTGGGGTGTGCCACAGAGAGGTGGGGTGTGCCACACACAGAGCAGGGGAAAGAGCCCAAAACACCAGGAGCTGGAGCTCATTATTCCCATAGCAAGCCCTTGGGAAATTCTGAACACGTAAGAAACACAGGCTGGACAACTGTCACTATTTGTTCACTTAGGGATTCCATGGGATCCATGGGAGAGCCTGGGGAGACTTCACCAAGGCTCCCAACAGTCCCCACTGAACTTGGCAGTGTCCTTGGGAAGGACAGGAGAAGGTTTTATTGTGCTGTTGTGGACACTGTGGATTAGCCTCAGCATTTCTGTTGCAACTTGCAGCCACCTGAGGATCCCAGCACAGGCTGGACAGAAGAGGAACCAGCATTGATTACCACTTGGCTGTTGCCTAGAGAGCAGATTAAGAGAGAGGACTGCTGGAAATTATGGAGATACAAACCCTGGGAAATCAATCCCTCACCTGGGAGGGAGAGATGATGGAGCAATGGGAGAATGTGCTATCCGTGAAAAGCAGGAGGAGGCAGCAAATTTAAAGTCACCTCTGGGGCTGCTCCTCACCTTGGCTTGCCACTTTATTTTACTGCTAGGGCTGGTTTCCAGTACAAGGAAAGAGTTTTTCACATGAAGGACTTTGAACTATCCAGACCTAACTGCAGCTCTGCAAGAGAATCATAGGTTGGAATAGACCTCCAAGATCATCAAGTCCAACCGTCAACCCAACCCCACCATGCCAACTAAATCATGTCCTGAAGTGCCATGTCTACAGGTTTTTTGAACGCCTCCAGGGATAGTGATCCCACCACTTTCCTGTGCAGCCTGTTCCAATGCTTGAGCAAGAACCTGAGGTTCACCCTGCTCTAGGGCAGTGACTGCCCCTGCTGAGCAACAGGATTCAGAGACTGGAAAAGCATCTGAAGCACAGGCATAACCTGGGCACAGCAACCTGAGATAGGATGTGGCAACTGTGGCATCTGATCTCCTGGCTGTGAAAAAGTGTAGGTAGAAAGGGCTGGAGTGACAAGGAAAGGCACTCATGGCCAAAAAGCAACACTGGAAACAAAATCCACATTTATTTGGGGCATGGTGGTTTTAATGTAGTAGTGATCTTGGTTTTCATTTTATTTCCTTTTAAACAAATGCAACAGTGTTAAGTGACACTAAAGGCCCGCTGCAGGAACACTCAAACACATGCAGTCACACCATCTGACAGAAATTAATTATTTCCTAAGAGTCCAGAAAGAGAGGGACTGTGAGGCAGGTGCTTCTGGCAAGAGCCTAATAAGAGATTAAAACTACCAGAGAGGAGAACAATACAACTGACAAAGAAAGTCGTCTTCCATATTTAGTCTGAACTTCACTAGAAGTATGCTCACTATATACACTACCCAAGCAGCCAGGCATGGGTGAGGCAGCCCCTTACAAGTAACTGTTCTGCTACTGACTTTATGGGAAACAGGTTTTTACCTTCAAAGTCAGAGCAAGCCAAGATCCCTCATAGGTGAAAGAGGAAAGTGTAAATTTCTGTTTTCTTTTTCATCCCAATCTAACTTCAATTCAAGGGGAAGAGAGCTGTTTTTTCACTTGTAATGTGTTTATTTTTCCTGCTAGCTAAAATAAAAACTGTTCCACAGAACCAACAGCAACCTCTGTGTACTGTTTCTCCTAAGTATTCATTCTCCTTGAAACAAAATCATGGTCTGGTCTTTCCTATTTCTGCAACTTCTTAAGAGCTACTATGCAAATAAACAGTCAACTGTTCAAGTTAAGTCTTGCCTCATCAATGAATTCACTGTGAAGGACTTGGAAGGCAAACACTCTCCAGAAAGCTTTTAGTCAGTAGAGGTCAGCTGCTGAAAGGTTTCAGTAGGATAACCTTTTGGATCTTAGTTGTTTTTAGCCAGCACTTTCACAACAAGGCTCCTATCCTATGAGATACAAGATAATGTAATTTCTGGTTAATTAATTACAAGGATTCCCTCATTTGATGGTAGGATTTGAGACCATGAGGTTCAGCATGCAATTACCTACCAGAACTTGCAGGGGCTTCAAAAAGTCACATGAACACATGCAATGCCCAAATACACAAATAAATGCAGGATTATAATACCTCCATATGACTTCATAGCAAAGAGGACTGTAACTTCTCATGCCCTGAGCCAGACTGAAGGTCTCAAAAAGCAGACAAGAGGTACGTCAGAAACCACAACCAGCAACAAAGTTTTTTTAAAAGGAGTTGTTTATTTCCTGCCTGGCTGTATAAACAGTCCAGACCTTTGATGAAAAATATCCCACACTTCACCACAAAATGAAATCACATCACGGAAAAGAAAAACGACACTAAACATAGTCATGGTGGGGCAATTAATGTAATGGGAACTGAGGGACCCACATCCCACCTCCTGATCCAAAGCTAGACAGATGTGACAGTGGGGACTCCTTCCCACTGAAGAAGATCAGTAGCTTTTGGGAAACAATTTGCAGTTTTATTTCCAGGCTCTAAAAAGCAAGTGAGACAGACAGATGTGATTATCCTCAATGAAAGCTTGACAAAGAAGCAAAGGATTCAAAACAAGTCTGGAAATACAACAAACCAGAACCAGGCAGAGGATAACGGTGACACTTCTGGGTTTAGCTAGTATTTAAATGGTGTGCAGGGGCCTTGTGCTGATACTCTGCATAGGAACTTAACTTCCACATGCATAACAGCTTATATTATTAGTATTCAGTCTATCAGTCTATCAATACTGGTTCTCTTGACCTGAGATTCCACCAAAGCCGTGGCCAGATGCTAGGTGACATTCATACAGAAGCAGACGGAGATATTTTAATGAGGTAACTATTTATTTCCTTCCTGAAGCAAGAGAAAAGCCACTAACACAGGGACTTATGTCATTAAGCCTGTATTATCATGCTGAAATGGTATTCAGACCGCTCTAAAAAAACCAACTGCAGCAAAAAATACAGCATTCACTTCAATTCATGAGGAAGAAAAGAGAAAGAAGAAGGGAAATGAGCCAACAAAAGCATATATAATCAGTATACATCCACTGCAGCTCTAACATTTCTGCACAGTGGAGGGTGTGGCAATCACAGACAGCATCCCAGGATATGAAAAATCTCCTTTCAATGGGATTTTCTCTGAGCTCAAAAGTCTTTCTTGGGCTTAAGAAAACAATATTTTAAAGGATTCTTGAAATACAAGAAGGAATGGCTACCTTAGTTTCTTCAGGTACTAGGAAAATTGTGGAAATAATTACAGTGCCCTAATGTTTACCAAACATGGAATGTTCAGTATTGGAGCTTTGACTCAAAGCTTCAGCTGTTAAAGGAAAGGAGGATGGGGTGGAATTTTTAATTTTTTTTTTCTATTTTCATCAGTGGGATTTCTATTCTACATTGCCTTGAAATACTACAGGAATTTTGAACAATCCACATTTCAGACTGCTCCTCTAATTCTCTAGTCTGCACTGTGACCACTAAAGTTTGATTTTGTGAAGTTAACCTTCTCTCCCAAAAAAATCCTACCTATATTCCCTCCTCATTTATACAGCTTGAAATTATCACAGCATATGAACTTTTGTACAGCAAGAATAACTTTTCTACCTCCCAGACTTGGCCCAAATACACCTCATGCCTTGCAAATCTCAAGGCTTGGCCTGACCACAGGATGGCTGGTGTGAGGTCTTCCCCATAATTTCCTCCCACAGCTCTCTTCTTATCATGCTGGGAGCAGCACATACCATTTTCATTACCAGATAGTCTGTACCAGGTGCAGGCGAGCATGCAGCATCTCACAGGGCTCCAACGAGATGCTTTTCCAAATATAGCCCCATCTGCCTTATCCTAGTGCCTAAGGGAAGGTGCACTGGCGTGAACCAGGGAGAACAGGATTCTCCCTGATTTTCTAGCTGGCCCTTGGGGATAGCAAGTCACAACTTGTAATCCAACAGAACTGAGCCACTCGGAATGAAAACTAAAAGCTCCATTGGGATTGTTAAGTTATTGATCACTGCTATAATGCCTGCAATAACAAGTCAAGTTTAGGATTGTGTGGTGCTGATTGCCATATGAAAAAGGTCCCTAGCAGTTTAAATAGTAAGACATAAGAGTTAGTAACTGACAAGGGTATCTGTGGCTTCTCAACATCCAAAGCAGGCTTCTAAGAAAGATTGGGACAGCCTTTTTACTAAGACCTGTTGGAGGGCAAAGGGTAATGGTTTTAAAATAAAAGAGGGGAGATTTAGACTAGATGTAAGGGAGAAATGTTTTAAGATGAGGGTGGTGAAACACTGGCACAGGTTGCCCAGAGAGGTGGTAGATGCCCCATCCCTAGAATATTCAAGGTCAGATTGTACAGGGCTCTGAGCAACCTGATCTAGTTGAAGATGCCCCCGCTTATTGCAGGGGGCTTGGACTAGATGACCTTTAAAGGTCATTTCCAACCAAACTGTTTTATGATTTGAGGTAAACGTCAAATTAGTAAAAGAATACATATGGTCATACCATTGAACATCCAAAAAACCTAAAATTCAGTCTGTACAGGTTGCAAATGTTAGTGGATATGACCAGGACTTGGGTATTCCTGCCTGAATTTGCTCATGAAAAATTATTTAAAACCATACAAAATTCTCCTCCAAGGAAAGGCATAGGGCTGTAAAAATTTGAGGGGCATGGGAGTAATGCATTATTTATTCCTAGATAAACTATTATCAACCACAGCTTTTTATGAATCACATTTGAATCACACCACACACAAAAGTCACCTCAGCAATTATGAATTACGCTGCCTCAATATTCACCTGACAGGCACAGCATCTTATACCTGCTACATCTTTGCTGATTAGTATCTTAATCTGTACAAGCACACAGCAGAAGACACAGAAGCCTCTTTCACAGAAAATAAAAGGAAGTGCAGGCTTCCATTTGGAAACTTTCTTCAAGCTAGCCATAATTAGTCTATTTGTCTTTTTTCAAGTTGTGAGGGATTAAGTGGGGGAAAAAGAGAAGCAGGAGGCTAAAACTAGACTTGCATTATCGCCATCAAATCAAATGTCAATGGATATGGAAACAGTATCTGAAATAACGGCAGTCATCCACTAAAGTACATGTTGAGGGTACATCATAAACATGTGTGTATGTATCATATATAAACAAACACAAACATGTACTTTAGACATTAATACTGTCGTGGTTCCTTGTCTTTCTCCTCCTTGGCTCACAAATAATGTCGTGGTTTGGGTCCAACACAACAACAAAGCTCCGTGGCTGCCCTCCCCCCCCACTCTCTGAGATGAGAAGACAAAGCTCATGGGCTGAGACAAAGGACAAGGAGGGTTCTTCACTGATTAAGGTCCCAGGCAAAACAGACTCAACTTGGGGGGAAAAAAAATAAATAATTTAATACTAATCAAACACACACAGGACACAGACAACACAAAGAGCAGTGCTCACATACCTTACCCCCATTCCTCCCTTCTTCCTGGGCCCAAATCACTTTGTTCCCAGTTTCTCTCCCTCCTTCCCCCAAGTGGCACAGGGACAGGGGATGTGGTTTAGAGTCAGTTCACAGGCTGGTGGTTCCTGCTGCTCCATCCTCCTCAGAAGAAGGATTCCTTACAGTCCTTCCCCGCTTCCCCATGGGGCTCTTCCCAAGGGAGAGAGTCCTCCACAAACTTCTCCTTCATGAGTCTTTGCCACGAGGTCCGGAGCTGCTCCAGCCTGGGCTTCCCACAGAATCACGGGCTGCTTCAGGAACAAACTCCCCTGGCACCGGGGCCTTCTAAAGCTGTGCAATCAGAGTCCACAGGCAGCAAATCCACTGCCCACAAAATGCAAGTCCACTGGCCAAGTTCACCCCTCCTGGTGCCTCTAGGGAATGTTCCACCACGTTCCTCCATGATTGCAGGGGCACAGCTGCCATCTCGCCATGGGTTGCAGGGAAACTTCTGCTTGGGCACCTTCTTCCCCTTCTTCCTCACCAACCACCAGAACAGTTCTCCTCCACCAACACAGCTCTTCTCCCCCCATGCTTCTCTGCTCAGGTGTTACAGCTGTTCTTCCTTATGTTAACCACTGAAGTGCATCTATTGTTCCTCTAATGGCTCCTTGTCGGGTTTTGGAGCAGGGGGAGCTTCTCAGCTTCTTATCAGAGCCAGTCCTGGGGACCTTCCCCTGCTACCAAAAAACCCACCAAACCAAACCAGAACAAATACAAACAAAAGAATTCATATCCCACCATAAATACCCTGACTTCTTGCCACTTTCAAGGAAGCCAGTGGCCTAGATCATATAACCAATTAAATTATACAGTGGCATGTTTGTAGTCAAATGTGGCAGTGAACATGAGCCAAGCAACTTCCCCCACAGAGATGAGCACATTAATGCCTACTGAATTGAGGATGCATTATCAAGTATATTGGCAGACTACAAGTTATTCTGTATGGAAAATATCAGAATCTATTTGACATCTTCCCTGGTAAACACCAGAAGAGTACTCCTAGTAGTAACTGAGTCTTATACTCTGCACTCTCTAGTTAAATGGTAGGACATAGATCAGAGAAAAATAATGTGTAAGGCTTGTATTTCTGCCTTATCTGCCAAAAGTAACTTCACAGCAGTTAATGAAACTCCATGAGTATTATGGATCTCTTGAGCAAGCTCTCTGCAGCACAAGATCACAGCACCAAGGTCTTAGGACCTCTCAGCTTACAGGGATTTTACATAGAGATAATGTCAAAGCTCAGATCAGATCATGGCCCAGAATTTCAGCTGGGACACGTAAGGATTACCCAATGTAAGGTACAGATGGTACAGGACTTGTCAAAACCTGGCTGTATTGCCATCACATTAGTATGTACACTGCCCCTGCTTCCAACAAGAAAAGAACATTTTTTTCTTTCTCTTGCAACTAATGCAAAAGATGTTGGAATAAATTTGTGGAGGAATTATTCATTATATACTGTGGAATTCTTTTTTTCATAAACAGCTTCTTAGAGCAGCACCAGATACAAACTGTGGCAACTCAGAACATCCTTTGCCCACCCCCATAAGAACACACGAAAGTTCTGATTCCTTCAGGGCTTCAGGACAGCCTAGCGCCCATCAGCAGTTTTATACACTAGCCCATGTGACCTTGTTGGCAGGAGGGAGGTGTTGGTGGTGTGATGCCAATGGAGCCTTGTTTCCACTGAAAAAAAGCTGAGGAAAACACCGCACTCATCAGGTTATGGCCTACCTTGTACCCTAAGTTTTGATTCCAGTAAGGCTTTTGATAGCATCTCCCATCACAGCCTCATAAACACAATCATCACTGTGTAGAAATACATGGTGGGAGAGTAAAGAACACAGACTGAGACTCTTCTTTGAGGTGAACAGTGACAGGACAAAAGACAAAGGGCACAAATTTTGAAATACACTAAATCCACTTCAAACATAAGAAGAAACTTTTCTACCACGAGGATGGTCCAACACTGGCATAGCTTGTCCACCTTTTGATATCCTGGAGATACTCAAAACTCAACTGGACAAGGACCTGAGCAACCTGTACAAGGTGGTGCTGCCCTGAGCAGGCGGTTGGACTAGATGATCTCCAGACATCCCTGCTGGTCTCTGTGACAATGTGTGATTCTGTGAGCAGGAACTTCCCATCCCTTGGGCACAGCACAGCTTGCTCCCAAAGTGTGCCTGTCTGCTACAACAGCTGCTGCACAAGGGACATCAAATCATTCCCACAACCTCTCCCCTTTACTCAACTCACATGAAATGTCTTTATTGACAACACTTGCTCCCTAAGGAAAAGACACATAGGGGAGGAAGATTATACATAATCTTTAAGAAAAACCTCAACACATTTAGATTAGAACTTTGAGACTTTGTGCTGCCTTCTTCCTGTAAGGGTGGAGGGGAGTTATGGGTGGGCACGAGTACATTCAAGAAGACAGGAAACAACTCAGGGATGTCTTCCTCTGAAATGCCCAGGTTGGCAACACTGTGCCCCACAAAGGCTTGGTGCAGTGCAGGCAGGGGTCTCTGCCAGCTTCCTTTGCAGATTATCAGCAAGACTGAAACAAATGCAGCAAGGAGATATGTTGTATGACATTCCATGACAAATCAAAACCAGAGCAGGCAGATTAAGCTGCAAAGTATTGTTTTAAATATTATGCTTGTACCGCTTACTCAGTTTTCACATAAATAAAGACTGAAGATTGAAAAACTGGTATTATTTTTTTAAGAACCTGAGAAACATTACAACTCTTTGCTCTTTCTGCAGGACTCCTTGGAGAAGGTTCTGTGGTTCCTTCAGTGAAACCTTATTAGGTCTGACACTTAATTAAAGAAGGTCTTGAAATGAGCACAAAACTATTTTTACATAAACCTCATATTACACTTTAAAGTTAAATGCATGTAAATTGCAAAAACAGCTTCACAGCAAAAGCCTTCACACAACCCACAAAGCTGCGCAGTTTTCAGGACCCCACATCACCTGAACATCATCAGTTCTTCAGTTTCCAACGCTACTGAGAATGAGGTTCAGTTTCCTAACAAAAGGACAAGCACTGACGTTCCTAAAGAAGCAACACAGTAGCACAGACCACATTTGGGGCAGCTTGCTTTGCTTTCTACATTCAGTTTTCCATCCCTATCCTAATTTTCCTGTGAGCTATCTAGTAAGTTCTGGATTTCTAAGGTGGTGAATGGAAGACCAAGGGAAACGACATCACTTGCTTCAGGATTCTAGCGAAGTCAGTATGAAGCCTGAATTCTCATTTTGGCTCAGCCAATTCCCAGACCTCTGCTCAACCCTGAGTCTGAACCAGGTAAGTCTGTGACACAAACCATTGCTGCCACTCACCCCAGAAGCCCCCAAGCCCTGGCCATCCACCACCACAGTTCAAGACCCAGTGATGTTTCTTGCAGTCAGAAGAAACCAGAAGAGCTCAGAGGCAGAGCAGAGCAGAGCAGAGCAGAGCAGGAGGTCACATATACACACTACTTACCCAGCTGCAATTGCATAGCTTATAATTTCTCAACTGAATGATCCCCTTTTCTTACTGCATCATTAAAAACCCACCTACTTAGGCTATACAACAGTGATTAACTACCTGTGGTATGGCTAGTAGCATTTTTACAGCTAAGGAAGGAGCAGCAGTACAAACTGACCTACACTACGATGAATCAAGCTTAGTACAACACCTATTGCCTCCCTACCTGTGCTGACTGGGTTCTTTCCCTCAGGCGAGACTATCAGGCAAGTCATGCAGAACATGTCCAATTTGTTCCACAACCAGGTCACAACCTTAGAAAAAGTAATGGGATACATCTCCATCCACCCCAAAATCACACAAAGAAGTCGTACAGGACCAGGAAAGGACAGAAGGAGAAATCAGGAGTGGGTTTTGCAATCAGAGTGGTCTTGGCTCTAGATCCACTGCCTGGTGTTTGTACATGACCCCTCAGAGAAAACTGCAGTAAATGAAAGCTTTTTCCTCCCAAGAGTGCCCACTGCTGAAACACTGCATAGTTTTGCTGCTTTCCTGCTGGGCAGGGGTTCAAACCCCTCTTTGGGGTTCAAACCAGCTGCCTAAACCCAGGTGTCCAAGCACATGTACAGTGTCTGGCACGCACTGGGCTCTGGGTTCTCACAGGTCATGGCCATCAGCCACATATGTATCACTTCAGTATTCCAGATCATTTGAAATGGAACAGGGCACCAGTTCAGTTTAGACAACTGACTCATATCTTTGAGTATTAAATATTTATTCATGAGTCAAATCTTACTTTCCTCATCTTTGGAGGCAAAGAGAGGTGAGAATGAGCTGTCCTCTGACATGAGATACATTTGTCTTTCCAAGTGTAAATGACTTCCTGAAGGAAGCTGTCAGGTCATCACAGATAAACATTCCAGTCAAATCCTAGCTTAGCTAATTTCTAATGAATGAAGCTACAGAGCAGTCAGAGCATCCCAGTGACCTTGAAAGGGATGACAGAAGCAGCAATGCTCTGAAAATTAATTCCCAAGACTCATAAAACGAGAGATCATCACAAAGCCTCAAATACTATCCAAAACTTAATTCTCTTGCTTGTAAAATTCTTACTACATTTCCAGCCTCAGACAGGCAACATTGTTCTTCCACAATTTGAGCTCACATCTCTATCTCGGAGCACTGCAGATCAGCCTAACCTGGCACCTGCTCTTTCCAGCCTCCCATTCCTAGCTGCATGCCTTAGATCTGCCACAAATAGTTCAAGCCCTCTTTAGTTACAAGTACCTTGCCTTCCCATCCACTGCCACAGGCACTACCACTCTTTTCTCTGCTACCTCAGGCTGCTATTAGTTGAGCACAATATTAAGTGACATTAGTATTATCAGACAGTATTGATGCCTGGGAAATACAAGCAATGCTAGACCCTAGGGCTGCTTTTGCTCGAGGCTCACCAGCCCCTCCACCTGTCCTTTCTCCAAAGACATGCTGAATATTTCCTTTGGAGTAGGGCTGGGGACACCAGTGAGCTTGTAGAGCTGCCTCCCCACCTCTGCAGAAACAGAAAGCCACTGAAGAGGTAGAAAAGAGCTGAAATGTGTGTTGGGTCAGTACGAGTGCAAGAACAGCAATAACAGGGCAAGGGAAACCCAGTAAGGACAGACAGAAGAGAGGATCCCATATCCTGAGGAGAAGGATATTTTGTATTCTTTATGGGATGCACAATATGAAGGGCAGGTACTAGTGTCACAACCAGACCGTGTTGACCTCACCCTCTGCTCCTTGACTTCTCAACCTTTCCAAAAAGTATTATTAGTTAACAGTATTGTTGACGCTCAAGGGTATCCTTCCTGGTATCAGTCATGACATCCATATGGTGTTGCTCACTGTTGTGGCCCTGATCTCCAACATTAGTGTCCTGGAGGTCCTTTTCCCTCTGCACTTCACCGTATTGTGTGGCTTAAGTGTCTGCAATATTTTTATATTCCACTGGTGTCACACAGACAAGGGATTCAGCAACAGCCACAATGATTTCTAGAGTATAATCACACAACTTTCTTCCCTAATCCCACTTCCTCTTTCAACTATCTTTTCTGAAACCACTACAAACTGCTGCTAAGATAATTTATCCTCTCTTGTTCTCCTCACCCAAGTCTAAAATGCTTTTGTCTCTGACACTTTCCCTTCAGTTTGTTATTTATCTCTCTCATACAGGCTCTTTTTACGCACCACAGTTCCCAAGGCATCAGGAACATAAAGGAAATGTTCCCAAGAAGTGTAAGAAAGAAAATGGTGATGGCAGACTGGGTTATTCCTAAACAATCCCACACTTACAAAAAAAGAAGGTAGCACTCAACAAATGAGTAGTGAAAAGAAAAATGGGTATAGAGAAGTAACTAATAAAATTATTTTTTTTAGTTAAAAAAAAAAGCTCAGGAATACTGAAATAGTAGGAAGTTTTCATTTTACCTTTGAAAACCTGGTTTCTCTGCATACTTTGGACCAGACAGAGATCCAAAGGGGTCTTTGGCCTCTTTTGACCAATATACTGGGTTTTCCTCTAGCAAATATTCCTAGGGAGGTGAAAAAGGGCACACAACACTTGTGACTTATCACTGAACAAACACAGGAGATTCCTTGCTGAAGAACTGTATAAAGGAAACTGTCACAGAGCCAAATATTCTCTTGAGACAGCCAAGCTTCTTGCAACTTCCCAAATAAGGCCATGACTTTAAAGAGCATGTCTTTTCAAAGCCTCATTGATTTTCATCGCCTCATGAAGAAGCACATTGTTTATGTGTCTGGGTGTGCTGATATTAAAACAGGATGAGATGGGCACAGCTCGGTGGTTTCAAAGCCTGGTTTCCAGGCAGAACAAAACAAATAATCACAGGAAGCTTCTAGAGGCTGAGAGGACCCCTTTGGCCACTATTTTGACTCACTCCGTGTGCAATTTGAGACTAGAAGGTGTGAAGATGCTAACAGGGACAGACAGCATTTCCTAGTAATCAGGGGATAGATTTCAAGCAGATTTTGAAGCACATATTAAATTATTTCCAGTCTCTCAAAGGCCAGAGACCTTTGCATCAAAGGTACAGTTCGTATTAAAGTTCAGGTTGGGTTTCAAGTCATTTCTCTGTTTCTCAAATATCAGTTTACTCATCTTCAGAGAAAGAAAAAAAAAACAACTATGGAATTAGATCAACTTTACTACCCCTAGTTCATATTTATTATCCATTCTTCTTCTGAAACCTCTCCAAAAGTTTCCACTTGGCCAATTGCTGAAAATAATCAAGTGCTTCAGTTCTACTACTGATTTTACACTTGAAGCACAGCACTATGAAATTGGTATTTTTGTTTCACAATCCTTTGAAAACAAAGCAAGTCCTTAAAAACACCCTACAGAAAAACTTACAGGTCTCAGCCGTTCCAGTTATCCTATCTTTGTAACTATAGTGTGTCTGTTCCTGTAATAATCTTATGGCAAAAAATACACTCACAGAACTTTAAAGCCATCGACAGAAATGAAGAAAAGCAGAAAGAAAAGGGGTTAATAGAGCTTGTGTATATGGGAGGCACAAGCTTGTTACGTGATGGCTATTCAGAAGGTACATGCTGTAGTATTACATAGGCAAGAAAGGAGAGAAAAAGCCAAAGTAAAACAGTATAAGCCAGAGCCAAGTAACACACAACACCAAGCAACTCAAACTCAGTGCTATATGACTTAAAGCAACTCCAGAAAGACTAATAACTTCTTCTAGCCCATGTGCTACGTAACTCAACAGGGAGTGAACTTCCAGCATGTGAACAGTGCTGGAAGCAGGGCATCTCTTGCCTAAAAGGTTGACCTGAGGTGATACAAGTCCCCAGTCTCTCCACCTTGATCACACATCCACACTCTTGTCTTTACCCCGTGAAGAACAGCGCAGCCACAAAAGGTGGCTAATCCAACATCAAGCTGATTGATTTTCTTTGGCTGGATTTACAAATTAATGAGACATCCCACAGCAAAATGATGATGAAATCCTACACAAGGAAAGTGGTGGGAAGGTCCTTCTAGAGTCAGGGGGCATCAACACACAACTACACTAGTTTAGACATAATGTGTCCTGTAGGGGTTACCTTCATGAGAAAACTCTGGAAAGGTAATCTGAATTAACATTTCTGTAATTAATCAAAACACATTAGATCCCTGCAGACACACTCACTATTAATTAAATCAACCCTATTTCATATTTAGTATAATTTATTTTTATGTGAATTAAGCTTAATCAAATTAAGGTCACTTGAATGATGAATCAGAGAATATATACAATGGTTTAATTTAGTTTACCTAATTTACTTTACATTCACATTTTAACTAATCTGGATTAATTTTTCTCCACATCCTTGTGCAGACAGCTTTAAAATAGGGACAGCAGAGAACAGAAGAGATGCTGGAAAACTCCTCCCAGAATCAACAATTTTGAGCTGCCACTTGTTTATTCCCCAGGAAGGGGGTATTAGAAGCTGTGCATCCTGCAGAGGACATGCTGGCAGGGCTGCTGCATGCTCCTTCTCCATGAAGGCTCTCCCATGTCTCTCCAACTTTGCTGAAGTTCCCTTGGAGCCCAGAGGCTGGTGAGAGAATCAGACCCTGCAAGTCTTCACCTTCTCCATCCTCCTGCATTTGCAATATCTGAACTATTTTGTACTATTCAGAAAACACAGCAGTTATCAAAGTTGTTGCACTTACTAAAATAACAAAAAATCATAGAAGCCAGCTTCATTAGACAGATGTGTTGAAGTCACTTGTCATGTTTACTGACAGATTTAAGGTCTTATTCCAATTTTGCTTACCCTGCTCCAACACTTAAAAGTCAGCACTGAGTCTTCTAGCAAAGTCCCTTCATTTTCCTCTTACATGACTATGCTTTTTACCATTAAAGAGATTTTTCTGTCTACACAGATCTGTAGACAAATGCACTCTGTCATATTTAGGACACTAGTCATCCCATATTTTATGCCATGCAGGTACCATCTGTGAAGATGAACTGCACTTTAGGCCTATCATATTGACATAGGTGTTGGGGAAGAGATGGAAATTAATATTACATTTCAATCCCACAGCATTCAAATAGAAGGCGAGGACTCTAGCAAGGTCAGGCTTAACTGTAGCCTTTCATACCCAAGCATACTTCTAAAATGTTTGTTCAGGGAATCTTTAGCTGTGTTGCTTGTTTTGCAGTGTCCACTCAGGATTATCATCTTTTAAGGGTCACAAAAGGTGTGCAAACTTCCGAAGCAAAAGGATGACAAGCAGACCCTGATGGCAATAACAGATGACAGTTGGCATCAGGGTGCAACTAAGTCTGCAGTGACAGACTTTGACCAAAATGATTAAGAGATCAAAGACTGGAGACCAGTGTCAAGACTAAGAGGCCACAGAAAGCATTCCCAAGTAAGGAAGAAGGACTATTGTTTCAGCAATTTAGCGTAGAAATCCTTAGCAAACCACAGGGTTAATCAGACCATGCAGTGATTTGAATTTGAGCTCTTGGAAGCGTGAAGTCACCACTGAGAGGAGGGTCGGACACAGAGCATTGTTTCCACTTGGGCTGCGCTGATGTGCCCTGGCCTCACCACAGCCTTCCCTCCCACCCCCCATAGCACCCCTTCCTTCATGCTGACAGGCTTTCACACAGCTCCATGGCCAACTGCTTCAGGAGATGGAGCCAGATAAAAACAACACTCTGCCATCAGACTGGGACCAGAGCCACACCAGTAATGACACTGGAGTACCACCAGGCTCAGGACAGTGGTGATGGCTAAATGTACAATGTGAGGCATTTGCCCCACACACCTCTGGACAAGATTCACAGCTTCAACCATGCCCTCATGGGCATTTACTGCTCTTAAAAACTCATCTCTATTTTCCCTACTTTGCTCATGGCTCAGTCTCCCCTCTGCTATTTCTGTAGCAATATCTTATTTAATACAATGAAATTTTAAAACAGTATGCTGGCTCAGGTTTTTTGAGAAACTGCAAAGAAAGGGTTGCAGTCAAGCAGTTCTGGCACTACTTTTGTTTAGGAAGTCAGGATGTAGGAGCCGAGCTTGTCCTCAGGCAACATCTGGTGGGCTGCAAACTGAGGGAGCATTCCCTGGCGTCAACACAACAGTCCCACTGGGATCCCCCACCACACATGCACACACCCCTTCCCCAGTTATGGTGAACGTTCTGCCCATCTTTCTGTTCAGTCCTCACTTCCATTTTTTGCTTGCAAGGGAAGGACCAGCCTCACCTGCCTCACCAGGACAACTCGACCAGACCCAACCCTCCCCACTGCCTCTCAGCAAATGGATTCCTTGTAGTACCAACCCATCACTTCTGCTCCCCCAAGGGCAGGGGTTGGTTTTTATTTACTGCCAAGTTTTCACTGAATAATTGTTCATTTTGGGGTGGAATATTTTAAACAAGAGATGCTTATGTTCCTATTTGTATATGTTAAAACTGAGGGCTTCCATACACAAGACAAGCAGAGGGTAGCTTTTAATTCCCTTCCTAAAATCTACCAAGTTTCCCCCCCCTGAGCTTTGCCTGCAAATGAAGAAGTGAGCCTTCACTGCCCCACCAGACCTCGATCCTGTCAATATTTGCAGATGTACTTAAATTTATTACGGTCAGTGGTCTTATCACAACGGTCATTAGGTTCACAAACATCAAGGATGCTGTTCCCAGTAACAGGGTCAAGAATGCACGCAAGTCTTCTCAAGATTAGGACCCTAATGCTGTGGCTTCAACCAGCTTTCCTCCTGCCTCCAGTATTAGATGTGGGCAGCAGAAATCCCTGAGGATGAAGGGGGATGGGTGTCTCCAGGCTGACTTGCAGGTAGACCTATGAGCTAAACAGCCTCAGGGATCACCACTTACCATGGCAATCTTGGTGGTAGTTGCATGTGATTCATATGCTGTGAACTAGGCTTTGGCAAGTCAAAGCCAATTAAAACAAATAAATACAAAGCCAAGAGTCAGCAGGTCAGGGTCTGGGAGGATCCATCACAACAGTCAGGCTACCAGTGGAGTCATAACACAGCATTGTGCGTTACTGATCACTTTAGTAGCAGCTGAAAAAGCAGCACTTCAGTGAACTCCTGTAATGGCAAACACTGCACCTGCAGAAGTAAAATGAAGGGATGTAACTCCTCATTCCACCTATTCACAGTTGGTTCTTGCTATCCGAGAAGTGAAACAACAAACAGGGACAGATGTAGGGCATGTGATTAAACGTACAGGTAAAATTAATGCATAAGTTTACATTCTTTCTCTTCCACCTATCCGACTAATGAAATAAATTAATAACCTGAGAATAGCAAAGCTGCTTTATCTGGATGATTCAAACTCTTATTTCTCAATGTAACATCTGTGGAATCAAAAATTTACTTAGATTCACCTAGATGATGTAGTTAGTTATTTAATAGAAAGATTAGCATGTAAATGTATTGCAGCACTCAACACTAATTCATGACTAAGTCAGAATATTAAACTTAACTCATTCTGTGAAAATATGCTAGTCCAGTATTTCTCTCATTTTAAATAACAAATCTTTTTCAAAAAGGAATTTACAGATTATCTCAAATCCCAGTACTGTTTAGCAGGTGGGAATGAGACTCACAGGCAAAACAGAGTAATTTAATAAAATTACAATTTTAGTATCAAAAACATTTTAACTGGGAAACAACAACATCAAGGAGCTACTGGGCATAGGTACAGAGATACAAACTGCACGGAAATATGTGCATATATGGATAATTTCAACTTTCTTGTTTCTGATTTTTTAACTCTCTTTTGATGTTTTCTGGACCACAAAATGCAAGTTGAGTAGCTCTGCTCTTTTCAGTG
Source organism: Chaetura pelagica (assembly GCF_000747805.2). Classification (NCBI taxonomy): domain Eukaryota; kingdom Metazoa; phylum Chordata; class Aves; order Apodiformes; family Apodidae; genus Chaetura; species Chaetura pelagica. The sequence goes on from NW_009953299.1 coordinate 1,211,431, forward strand.
CGGAAGACACATCCATACTCATCCAGTACACGTCACAGGCTTATTCCCAGTTACAGCTTTTTCACTTGACTCTACTTATTTAAGCTAACCTTTTATCATGAGCATTCAGCAGTCCTGGTTGTGTTTAGCTGTTCCTGCTGCACGCAAATATACACCCATGGAACATCACTGCAGCCCACCTCCTGATCTGTGTACAGCTACAGAAAAATAAAAAGGATTCAGTGTGCAATTAAATGGATTATGGTGACCAGGACTCTGCTTCATGCTAATACCATTTCAGTCTATTTTCTAGATCCCCTCGTAGCAGAGGGAGTGGCTTACTGACCAGGGATAAAGGAAGGAAGCACAGGAAGGAAGTCGTACACACACTGAGTAAGAAGATGCAGTGAATGATGGGAAAGGGAAAAGAAAGAGGAGGAAGGAACGGATGGGCAGCAATACACAAGGAACATTACTACAGTGCTTAGCACTTAGTATAAATATGCTCGTCATCCTCAGAAATGCGTTTGGAACATGAGACTCCATTTTAGCAAAGCAAGGACCACATTAAACATATCCTTAAATCCTGTGCTAGACTGAGACCCAGCTATTTAATAATCTTAATTCCCCCCGAGGTATCCTCCAGCAGATAAAGAAATGAAGCCAAAAATGTTAAAAGATTTAGCAACCACAGACAAGCCAAGGAAGCACAGTGTATGTGAACCTTGGAGTTCCCCAGAATGACAAAGACTGAGCCTCAACAGCCTCACTACAAGGCCAGACCCAAAACACATCCTCCCTGCTGGAGCATCTACCCACGGCTGCACCCATGACATGCTGCAATTCATGGTACTCCATTAGGCAGAGCTACTCTACTTTTTGGTTTTACTTTTTTTCTCCAGTAAATCACAGAAGAACATGTCTATCCACCTGGCACCTACCTGAAGCTGAAGAAAGAGAGAAGAAAGTGATGAGATCTCAAGTTGCAGGAATGACACCTACTGCCTGAGAAATGAATTGCTCACCTAAAGGAGATCTGCACTCAGTGGTAAGGGGCTTCCAGAGAATAAGGCAGCAAATGGACATGAACTGACAACGTGCACTTGCAGCCCAGAAAACCAACTGTACCCTGGGCTCCATCAAAAGAAATGTGGCCAGCAGGTCAAGGGAGGTGATTGTGACCCATTACTCTGCTCTGGTAGGACTTCACCTGGAGTATTGTGTCCAGTTCTGGAGTCCTCATCATAGAAAAGATGTGGAGCTGTTGGAGTGAGTCCAGAGGAGGGCCACATAAACTATCAGAGGGCTGGAGCACCTCTCCTATGAAGAAAGACTGAGGGAGTTGCCTGGAGAAGAGAAGGCTCCAGGGAGGCCTTAAGACAACCTTTCAGTACTTAAAGGGGACTTCTAAGAAAGATGGAGACTTTTCACCCCCACCTGTAGTGAGGCAGTGCTTTCAAACTGTTGATGATTGCATGAAAGTCTGCAGGATTCAGGAAGGGAAGGAAGGAAGTTTAGAGCTGTGAAGAAGGATGTTGAATTCCTGGTCAACAGTATGCATAACTGTGCAGGGGAAAAACCTCTTCATCATGAACCCAGGTGGAGAATAATTTTTTTTTACTGGAAACATGGTCATAGTTGGAACATGCTCATCCATAGTACCAGGCTGGCTACACGGTTTACAATGCAAGCACTGGGGAGCCTGAGTAGGAGGATCTGCAGAGGAAGAACAGGAATAGCATCTCAGTAGAAGCCAAATTTTAATTTGTAGTAATAGCATTCCCTGGAGAAATGGTTTCACAACCATTTCTGGTGGTGCCAGGGAGATCTGCCTGAACCTTTCAGCCTCCTGCTTGCTCCTCCCCTATATATACACCTATTTTTGTATGGGAAGTGTGAATTTTCTTTTATTCTGTCTTTGTATGTAAAGACTTCATTATTTGGTTCACCCACAAATGGCAAAGTCAGCACAGCTGAGGGGAGCAAGAACAAGAACTCAGAAGAAAAGTATAAATTAACACTGAACATGAAACAAATGTAAGGCTTGAATGCCTACATCAAGAAGGAAAATCAAAAGTTTCTGGCCACCACATGTGTCTCCCACTTCAAGACTGTGAATTATCCAGTGAAACACAATGCTTCCCTCATTGCTGGGATGTTCCAGAATGACACTTTGGAAAACCAGAAATATGAAGGAGGTTTTCAGACTTAAATTTTAGGTAAAGACTTGCCCAGTCTGTCTCCTCTGATGAAAGAAAATAGATATTCTTAATGCTTTTATAACTCTCAAGTGAATAATAGGGAAAGACTGTCAATACCACTCTGAGTGTTTGCCTCAATACAAAAACTGCGAAGTCTCACAGGAAGAAATGTTCTGCAGTGCTGAATACTTCAGAAATGAAAAAGAAAAATAAGTCCACATTTAAACTGTTTTCAATTTCACATGGTCACAAGCCAGACTGAAACACGTTTTGAGTGTGCACACCCATGAACACAAAGCCATCACTGGGAGAATGTGCCCAATGAAACATCAGGCTACTCTGCTTCTTATAGAGGAACATCTCTGCTAGCCCAGGTACTGGAGACAGCCAGGCCTGGTGTCTTCTCCCTGGGCTGCATTAGAGCATTTACTGGTGCATGGTTCAAATGTGTCTTGGTGGAAGCTCTGAGCTGTAGCTTTTGGTTGCTTGCCCTCGTTATAGAGCATTCGAACGAAAAGCAGATGAAATGGAAGCCTTGGGTAGGTGACTGCGGATGAAATCTACCAAAGGGCAAACAACAGGGTGAGATGAAGAAATGGTGACACAGCTACTCCACCTCTTCTCTGTGTTCCTGAGAAACTGAACCTACACACATGGCTGAGAAAAAGAAAAAGGGGGGGAAGGACTGTGGATCCTGAGTGCAGTGGCTGTGGAGAAAACAGAAAACGTATCCTGAAACTCCCCATACTCTTGTAGGAGCAATACCAATGTACCCTGGAACAGTTTGCACTGCTTATCTACTGCAGTGAGAGACCATACTGAAACATCAACTAATTTTTATGGGGTTTTTAATGTAAATAGAAAGTGGATGAGATAATACCGAGATTCAGATTCAGCAAAGAAACCTGAAATATTTGCAGTGACCTTCTCAGATACAAAAAATCTGTAGTTCATTCAATTTGTTTTATTTTGATTCTGTAATTATTAGGATTGAACATTAGTCAGGGTTAATTTTATTTTAGTAGCAGCTTTAGAAATCTTTTCTAAAGAGGTTCAATGCTGCTCACCTTACACAGTGCCCAGAAGAGAGAGAAACTATTATGGATAGCAAGAAAAAAAAAGGAAAAAAATCACAGAAGTCCAAACTTGCAAGATAGGAGAAATTATTTGAGCCAGAACTGTTTGCACCTTTGGAAAGATTTTTATTTTTCCTTAGAAAAAATATGTACAAATACTTAAATACTTACAAAGAAAGAAGTATTGTACTGTCCAAAGAAAGCACCTAGTCAAGTACAAAGAATGACCATGCAGACACCAAAGAGCACAGCACACTTCAAACGGAGCTGTTCTGCATTAGTGTGTCTGTTGTTTAATACAGCCTGAGTGACCCAGGAAAGAGTAGAAGTGAAACACTACACAAAAACACAATATTGAGTTAAACAGACCTGCACACCCTCACTTGAAAGATTGCCTTCAGCCTCAATTACACCATTACAAAAAGAACACAAACCAAAATAATCCAAAAAAGAGGGAATGCGCAAAACGATGTCCAGAGATTCTGCTTCATTTTAGAGAGGGGGAAATACTTTTTTTTTTTTTTTTTTTAAATATACAGAATAACAATTAGTATAAAAGAGGTACAACTGCCCTGCCAGCTCACACGTCCTGACAGTGAGGGCAGATTGATGGAAACTCAGTATCACTTGGTTCCTGATGAGCTGCCTTCACGTGGCCGCAGCCAGTGTGGTGCAACCTTCAGCAGAGGTCCAAAATGTGCTGACACAGGAGTTTGCCTGCAGCTAGAGTGAAACTACCCCTCTGAAGATCTAAGCTGAGCTAACAAAAGGAATTTTCTGTCAGCAGCATAGTGGCCACACTTGGGATTTTGCTGACGAAATCATGACAGCCAAAGGGCTGGGTGTTTTCTCATGAAGTGACATTGGCAGAACTGAGCAGCACAGATTCAGCTTGAAATGTTCCAAACCTAAACATACCAAAAGGCATGATTGTAGAAGGTGGTGTGACAACTCCCAGCTGTCCCAAGGAGACCACAGCCATGCATGCTGTGATGCCAAGGCATGTAGGAGGTGTCAGAAGATGGCAGGAGAGAGTTTTCAAATTATACAAAAATTAGCTATGTTACAAACATATTGTTCCAGCTCAGAAATAAATTACTAAGTGACAAGGTTAAATAACACTTCATGGACAACTTGATTTTATTATCCATCTCAGGGGATGCTACTGCTTTCCTGCAGGAGACACTACACTAGGCTACACAGGCCACTAGACCAGTGAGGTCAGTAACTCCAATTCACATTCTCTCTAATTTGTTACAGATGCAAACAGAAAGAAACAGAAAACAACAGAAAATAACACTGCATATATACAGCTCCAGTTATACTCCAAGCAAGCTAAAAGCATTGGCAGAACTTGCATTATCTCATGAACTACTTAATGAACAAAAAATGTGGAAGACAATGAAATGCTCAATACGTTGTGTTTATTGGAACAAATGTAAAGACTTTGTTTGCTAATTTCTGAGAACAAAAGATTAAAGAAGGTGATATATACATGCTTTCTGTTATTAAAACAGGTTTATACTATGAACGTTCAGTTCTCATTTTCTCAGGGTATTGCTCCATCCCTCTACATTAGGGCTAAATACAGCAGCTTTTTAGGATTTCCAGTTGGCAGCTATTTCTGCTATTCTGGCAAAAATGCCAGAATAAAAAGGTTGACTTTAGCTGGAGAACTCTAAAAACATGAAGGTGCTAAGAGACACTGTTCTCCCCAGTAACTTCTGTACTAAACTCATTACCTTGGGTTGAATTAAAGCAAATGTTTCTACAAAAGACTAAGGACATATACTTTTAATCTGAATAATACTGTTTAGAGGTTGTTTTTTATAAACAGAGCATACTATGAATGTTCAGAGATGAAAACAAAATGCCTGAAGCAGGAGGCTTTCCCCACATCGCTGCCGCAGGACCACAGCATAGAGAGCCAACTCACACTCACCACAGTCATGGCAAAGAGAGAGACAGGGAAGATTTTTTTTTCAGGGATCCACCCCAAATGCCATAGCTGGTTTTAATTTTTAAGAAGAGAGAGAACTGAAACACAGATGCCTTATAAACTGCATGTATGACTAAGAAATGTGAGGTTACACCTCTGTTGACAGGAGGTACAAATCTTATTTTCATCCACAGCAATATTCATAGACATGTGCCCAAACATGAGCTAATTCTGTTACTCCTAAGAATAAATTAGTATCTGCTGTAGAATAACCTCAACATTTGTGGTACTAAAGCAATATTGTTATATACTATGAAGTAATGACACCTCTGCACTTTCGCATTTTCCATCCAGGAATCCTAATCCACTTTTGAGACAGAACATCTATTATAATCTGTGTTATGACTAAGACCAGTGGCACACCCACTTTATACCTTTGAAGTGAAGACATAAAGAAATTATCAAAAAATGGGAACCATCACATATTCTTTGCAATCGTGGAAAGAATAGCACTGTAATCTATTCACCACAAAAAGCAATATAAATAAAACACACATGTCTAAGCAAATGTTTTAAGAAGGTTTTTATTAAATGACTGTATAGCCTGCCAGGATCTTTTGGAATTATATAGCCTATATTTAATAAACAAGGATCATTACTGAAATAGGCTTTAGGTGATTTGCAGACATGTATTTGCTGACAAGTACAACCTATTCAATAATGCATGTATAAGCAAGGAAAAAAAACAGTAATGGAAAACTTTAAAAACAGGAAATCATTCAAAAAATCCCAAAACAAATATGTCTGTTAAAATATAAAAGTGGTAATTGTTTAAAAAAGACTATTTTAAGTGTGATACACTTGCCAAACATCTTATGGAGAAAATGGGAAAGGGCAGCTGTGCAAAGAAGTGCCCAGCAGCACACACAGCCCAGCTCTGGGTGCCTGTGCCCTCACTGAGGCCAGACACAGCCTGGCCTTGGGTGCCCAACAAGAAGCACCTGTCCATCATCACCAAAAGTCAGGACATGGAGGAGCCCCTCCTGGACCTAACCTGCTTTTTCTTTCCAAAATGCCCTGTAGCTCAGACCTCCTCTGAGAGTGCCTTAGCTCTCACGGTGGGGATCATTTCAGGTACATTAACGTACCCTAATTCAGTCTGTCTTTGTGGGTCTCTCCTGCTACCTCTTCCAACAAAAAGCAGAATTTCAGATGACAAAAGTGAAGCAGGGTACCTCCAGTGGGAGAAACCCAACACTGTCCCAGCCTTCCAACTAGCCCGTAGTGCCTCCTTGGGGCTGAAAGATGTGCTTATGAGTCAAAAATCAGCTTTCCTTCTTCATGGGGGAAGAGCTCTACCAACTGAACTGCTGACTGAATGGGCGGGAGCACAGGACCACTTTGCTTCCACCTGTTGTGTTTAATCTCTGGAGGTCTCTGAGCAACATTGTAACCAGACCAGGTGTGACTGATAGATGCACACCTTTTGTGTGGACACCAGAGAGGTCCAGGCCACCAGTCGCATGACACTGCAGGCTCGTGGGCTTTCAGCCCACACCAAGAACATGATTTTAAGCAAGTGAAAAAAACAAATGGTAATACAAATTACTAAATAAATCAATGCAGCTCCAAACCTTCAATGCACAGAAGAAAATATAACTGTAAAGGTCAGCAAAGGTTTTTTGACTTCTGCTGTACTTCCTAGGAACAATGCCAACCTGGTGATTCAGGGATCAGTTACCACAGAAAGGTATCTGGCTGCAGACTGTTATTTCCACTTTTAAGGTTTCCCAAAGCGGTTTTACCTTGCTAAAGATAACAATTAAGTGGAAAGAGTCATTAGTGTGAGAAGATCAGTCAGAGAGGCTGGGTTGCTCTGAGATACTGGCAGCTCAAGTGAACTCTTGAATAAATGGGGAAAGAGAGAGATTTGGAGAACTATGAACCAAAATAAATAACGTCTTCCTTCCCTCCACCAGGCACTTCTCTGGCTACAGGAAATCTGCGGGTATTTTTTTTTTTTTTCTTTTCATATTCACAATAGACAAACGGACCTCGGGAAAACTACGAGTTGAGCACCCGCTGCGGGAGGAGGGAGAGCTGCCGGGAAACCAAGCACGACCTGTCCTGGATGTCGGAGAGAAATCACATCTCCCCTCCCTCCCGGAACTCCCCTCACAAACCCGCACACCCTCCTCACCGCCCGGACAGGAGGGTACGTGGTCCGAGGCTCATCTGGCCGTGCCCCCCGGGCTGCCCGGCAGGGCAGCGTTAAGCAGGATCCCTGGCTGTACATCACAGCACGATTTTCAAAGCGCTTACAGCCTTTTTTGTAACCGCCGAGATAATCTGTCATATGGATTTAGGCACTGACAGTCAAACATGCCAAAAATGTCACCACCCACTCGTATTATCCATCCGGCGAAGGACTAGGAAGCGTCGCGCTGCTTAACCTCTCCTCCGCCTGCCACTCGCACAGGAA
>NW_009953299.1:1219687-1230044 GCF_000747805.2 Chaetura pelagica
AACTGGCCACTGACCCCACCTGGAGTACTGTGTGTCCAGCTCTGGGGGCCCCGACCTTGGAAGGACGTGGAGCTGTTGAAGCGAGTCCAGAGGGCCACGGAGATGGTGAGAGGGCTGGAGCAGCTCTCCTATGGAGACAAGCTGAGAGAGCTGGAGTTTTTCAGCCTGCAGAAGGCTCCAGGGAGACCTCAGAGTGCCCTTTCCAGTACCTGAAGGGGGCCTAGAAGAAAGCTGGAGAGTGACTCTTTACTAGGGCATGTAGTGACCAGCCGAGGAGGAACGGTTTCAAACTGAAAGAGGGAAGATTCAGATTAGATGTTAGGAAGAAATTATTTCCTTTGAGGGTGGTGAGAGACTGAAACAGGTTGCCCAGGGAAGCTGTGGATGCCCCATCCCTCGAAGTGTTCAAGGACAGCTTGGGTGGGGCTTGTTGCAACCTAGTCTAGTGGGAGGTGTCCCTGTCCCTGGCAGGGGGTTGGAAGTAGATAATCTTCACGGTGCCTTCTAACCCAAACCATTCTGTGGTTCTGTGATCCTATGCCATGTCCTCAAACCACTTTCAGCTGGAGCAGGGGCAGTGCCACAGTTTCATCCCTGCATCAAAATTTCATGCTTTTCTAGACGAAAGCAAGGGCAGAAATTGTATTTCCAGTTACTGTTGCAGGGAAGCTGTGCTTTCTGCTCCTCTACCTTTCCCACGTGTCCCAGATGAGTCTCCCTGTGAGCTCTCTCATCCTGCTGTCTGCCCCCTCCATCCTCTGTACCCACATTCCACACCCACCCTGGGGTGCCCTGAACTTCCTCCCAGCCCCGATGCTTCTCCCCATTCACCTCTCCTCCCCATTCCACAGCCCATTCCAATCCCTGGCCCATACTGCTCTTCTACTTCCAGTGTTCTGGTAAACTCTCTCATGCAGCCCAAACCACATGGTGATTATCTCCACCAGTGGGATCAGCTTCTTTACAGGTCCAGAGCCTGGAGCTTCCTCTCTTCCCCTCCGCACCTCTTTGCCTCTTCCCGTACATCATCTCCTAGGAAAAGATGATACTGAGAGTGATATCACTTGGATATCCTCAAGGTTCTGGCATGATGAGGGACCAAATACTGCAGTTGTTTCTCAGGTAAAGACTGTAGGTCACTACAGCTCCATTGGCACTTCTCAAGGAAGTAAAGCCTCTTCAGACTGAAAATTTGTGGGTCCGTCTCCTGCAGATCTCCCTCAGTTCTGCATCATTAAATTTGGACACAAAAACAAAAAAACCCTCTGAACAACCATGTGATCCCAGGTAATCCCACAGCAAGCAGTGGGTTTCCAGGCAGGTAGCATGTGTGTGCACACTGCGTCCAGAACAGAAACAGTTGCTTACCCTGTCCCTGTCCCAATGAACACTGCTGAGATCGCTCCCTGAGACACACGTGCCGTGTCGGGCACGGGAGCTGTAGCCCCTCTCCCTGGGTGCAGAGACACTCTTAGGAGGGTGCAGGGAGCGTGGTGGGGGAAGGGGGGCTGTGGGGCAACACGTACAGCTGGGAATCTGTGCAAGGGCCTATGGGAACACGCCTGTGGTGCAGAGTGACCAGACTGCAGGAGCTTGCTGGAGGCAATGAGGCATGGCCCACCCTGTGCAGGAGGTACAGAGCAAAGCAGTGGGGGCCATTTTAATATAAATATTTTACATTTTCATTTCAATTTCTCTGAGAAGTTGAGGTTTTCATATATTCAAGCCAATACAGCAGTTATGTGTATAATAGTACCCTATGCCACTAGAATGAATGTTGCAAAAATCAAGCCTATAGATTTGATGCCCTAGAGACCTGTTTCACCATTGACCTGTTGAACCTTGCTGCTGCTTACTGCAGCTCCATACCAAATAAAAATATACTACAATAACAACCACAATAGTATGACAGCAACAAAGCCTGTGGTAATAATAATAATGTCTATGTCTTTACTCAAGGCCATGTTTAGTGTTTGGTAGATAATGCATATCTGATAATTACTGTTTTCAATTATCATTATGATGTTAAAAAAATAATTAGGCATAGAGCTACTGAAAGTACAGGGACACAGAACACCCAACCCTTCTATGTCTCATCAGCACAGGACCCAGCTCATGCCTTCCCTGTCCCATAGCAGGTCTGTGCCATCCTCTCTCCAGAGCTGCCCCGCCAATTAATTTAAGCTCTCTTCAGACAGAGAAGGTCTTTCCTTCCCTATTACTAAGGGGCCTCCTCCTTTGTTTGAAATGAAAGCTTATAGTCCTTTCTTATAAGCAATTATCCTAAATTTCCTAAAAGGCACAATATATGTTGTTTGTAAAAAGAAACAACTGTGTCAGACGATAGATGTGACAGTGACAAGACAGCAGTTTCCCTCGAGTGATGGTGCCTTGGAAAAACTCACCCATATAATTTGCAACGGGGTTGCTGAAAGTAGCAAGCTTATGAAGAAATAACGATTAAAAAAAACCCCCTATTTTCTTATTACTATCATCTGACTAATCCTTTAGAGTGTGGGTCACTGACCAGTGCATGCAACATATGGGAGACAGCATAAGGCAAGGAAGATGCTTATTAAACTAGAAAGTTTCACGGTAATTGTACTAGAACTTGAAACATGATTAAAGAGCAAATCTGTATGTGAGTTCACTTTTTACAAAATGTGATTTCCTTAAGTTAGGTCTGTAACAGACATAAATCACATAGGCAAAGAAATGTATGTAAATCACACCATGGTTAAGATATAAAACTAGAGTAAGCAAAAACATCTTCTCCAAAGCCTTTTTATCTGGGTAGTGCGCTGCAGATAATGAAGGGGCACCCAACGTTGCAGAGTGACTCCCAAGCCTTTACAAAGAGCTGAAACTACAACCACAGCATGCGCCAGCACTGACACATCCAGCCCCCAGCAGCTGTCCAGAAGGGACTGCAAACAACTGGGTAGGGCACGGGGGTGGTTTCCACCACTTGCAGCTCTGTACCTGAACACCCTTCTGAGAAGAGGCGCTGGCCCTGGGCAAGTTGCAACACCTCACTGACTAGAAACTTGTGCAATGTCTACCCTTGCAAAGGGTTGGGAGGTTTAATTGCTCATGAGGTGGTTTGAGAACTGATGTAGAAATGCAGAGTATGTGAGGTTACTGGTCAATTACATCAGCTGTTTTATTTATTCTTATATAAAGAAGCAAGAAAGACAAGGAAGAGAATTTTGTTTAGTTACAGATGCCAATCTTGCTTGCCACTTGCACAGAAACAGGACAGCAGTGTTAGAAATCTTTATTGTATCAGAATCCATGAAGTTTCTTCAACAACATTCATGGGTTCAGGTGTCCACCAGGTCTGTGTTGACTGACAGACACAAGTGAACCATGTAATAATTATTTTGCTGGAACAAATCTTCCACTATATTGCTATTAGAACTACAAGTCTTCTACAAGTCTTAAAGCTGTTCATTTGCATGAACACACATATAATAGACTGTAGTCTTGTCGACTTCCCTGATCTTTGCTCAGGGTAAATCCTGACCCACCAGGGTGTATTTCCATTGTCCTGGCCTCATTGGCTTTCCTGCTCCCCCTTGTACCTCTCCCTAGTGGCAAATCCTCCTGCATGGCCCAACAAAAAGCTGCGCAAGAAAACTGCTGTCCCAAGGGTCATGGCTTTCCTGGCTTCTACCTATCAGGTAGATCTGATAGATCTGTCCCCTCTGGGTCTGCTGCAACAACTGCCTGGAGGCCTGCTCTGTTTGTCACTTCAGACATTTCATGTTAGGAGGAGGATGCCTTCTTTAAACAGTCACGCAGCCTGGGGCAACATCCTCTGTAAATATCCTCCTATCTGGAGCTCAAGGTCATCCAGTTATTTTTCTCAGTGAGTCGGTGCCACGTCCAGAGCTACATGTCAGTGCAGCAAGAGTTTTGTGATTTTTTTTTTTCAACTGAATTTGCCCAGCTGAGGATTGTCTTTAAGCTCTCAGCTTTTCTGGGGCCTCGCCCACAAAAATACCTAGCTCTTATCAAGGAAAACAAATGTTCATGATAGCTGGTTTTACTTACATGCTTTTTTTTGTTTGTTTGGAAGGGTTTTCCTAAGCATGGAAGATTTAGCCTTGTGAAAGTCTCTCTTGAGAGAAATTCATTATACTAATTCCTTATGCTATATCCAGCCATACACATGTGCATTTATTTATTAAAAACTGTTCCTCACAGGGTAACATTATTCATAACTTTACCAAAAGTGAAGCTGGGTTCCAGTTGTACAATTTGAGGGATACCTCACTGGAGCAGAGAACATGATTACCAAATTTATTCACAGATTCCCCAAACCCAGACGGGTTCAGTCCTGGATCTTTGGTTTTCACCCATCACCATGCCTGTGTGCTTGGCCACTTAGACATTCCCAGCAATCTTCAGAACCATTTGGCAATGTTCTTGGTCCCATCTCTGACTTGTTACAGCAGCCCAAAAAACAACAAAGGTGAGGCACTGGTGGTGAAGGTCTGCGCATCACCCACCTGCAAGAGCAGTCAGTGTGGTCCATGCTGCAGGGAGACTGAGAGAGAGAAGCTGCAGCAGGGCTGCAACTGAAGAGTCCCAGAAACCTGGATTTCTTTTAGCGATGCTTCATCCAGTCTTGGAGTAAGAAGGAAACAAGAAGGAACCATGGAAAGGAAGGGCCCAAATGCACTCTGAGAACAGTGGTGGGAATAGTTGGTACCTTCTCTCAGAAAGGGAGGAGCCCACTGGCACTTGTATTTCCCTGTAATGCCTCAGGAGAGCCGGTTTTACAATCACTAGGAAGGCTGGAGCAGGAAGCTGCAGCCTTCCAGGCAGCTGGGAGGAGTTATGCTTTGCAGGCAGGCCCTGGGGATCTGCTTTGGTCTTATCTGTTCAAGGCCATCAGTGATTTTTCACTAACAACTTTTACGCAACTTAAGGAAAGGACACCATTAAACCACAAAAGCTTAGGTGCCCAGCATGCAAAAGCCGAACAAGTAAAGGTGTTTCCAAAGACCCTCCTGCAGTACTTAGAGGTAACAGTGGTCCAACGTCCCCAGCAGCACCCCCAGAGACAGAAGGGGAGGAAGGGGAAATATAAACACACCCAACAATGCCAATTTATTTTTTTTTTAACAAATAACTTTGGCTTCTTTGAAGAAATCCTGCCTCAGCACATGGTTTAGCCCCATCAGAGCACTTCCAAAGCCTGTATTTTGATACAGCATATTCCATGTCAGGGGATAATGTAATGCCCTTGGAGAACAGTCTGGCTCTTGCAGAGAAGGCCATACTGAGGCAGGCAAGGACCTGCTTCATTTTGTTTGTTTTCTCATTACTAAAATCTCCTTAGTCCCACTCTTGGAAGGTCAAGATTGTTTGGGCTTGAGCTTTTTAGAACAAGGCCATAGCAGAGTAACAAAAGCAGGGGTGTTCTCACCCAAAACTAGTCTGAAAGGTCTCAGCACATAGGCGATGCTGTGCTTGTGAAGCTGGAGACAGTGGAGACTCTCCAGGCTGTTAAACTGCATGTGGCCAGGTTTTCTGCTGAACAGGAGCTGTGCATACGGGAAATGCCAGAGGGCTTTTCACTTAAACTGAGCCTCCTGTCAGCTTGCTCTCCAACTGTTTGAGTTGTAGACAGAGACTCTCAGAGCTCAGCTTCTGCTCTTTTTAGGTGCCGTAAGGAAGCCAGAACACTTGAACCTCTGGCATAATAACCTCCCCTGTGGTTATACACTGATGTCATAAATTTGGAATTATGATGTCAATGAAAGCTGCTGAAAAGGAGAAGCTGGGCAGGAAGGAAGAAGCCCTAAAATGTTGACATTTGTCTTAATAAGAAACTGAATCCAGAGTGAAACCGACACAGCCAAGGCAACTGCTTTTGTAGAGAGAGGGGTTCTCTTCAGGCTGCCTCAAGCAGACAGTTTCCTCTTCAGCACGTCTCTGCAGTGCGAGGGCAACGCAAGGCGATGACAAATTACAATAAACTAACACGGCTGCAGAACTCATCCAGTCTTTTTAATTTTTGCTTTTTAACCATAATGACTGAACAGCCTGAAGGAGATTTCTTTAGCATACAAACTAGAATCTGGAGCAAGTGTAGCTCATGTAGCACTGACTGCCAGCATCCACAAAGCAGCTGAATTTGCTTCCCTCTGGCTACATGTTTATTTTAAGTAATTCCATAGGTCAGGTTTTAAACATGTTCATCTCTTAAAAGCTCCTGCTAAAAACCTGTTTGCTTGCATGGAAACCCAGAAAACAGGTCACTTTTCTCATGGTTATAACTATAGCATTTCAGACTAGATCCAAACAGGCCTTTTAGGTGTGGATAGGTCCCCTACAAATGAATGAAAAATGTCTTAAGCAATTTAATGTAGTTTGTATATAGCCAAAATATAGTAAAAGCAAACCTGTGTCAAGTTGGGATTGTGGAGCTGGTTGGGAGGAACGAATTTTCATAGAGTCCAGGACCTCAAGCTTCATAAAAACACAGACAAAATATGAGGTCCAAATAAGTGCCTACAAAGTTGGGTGACGATAAGAGCATAGAGGCACCATCAAAAGGAGTTACCTTCTTACACTTCCACATTTGGTAGGAGACCAAGGGGAACCCACAATGCTGTTAATCATCCTGGTTGATAAAGGTCCCCCAAATGGCCTTCACAGAGAAGAAGCCTGTTGGTATCACCACTGACAGAAATAAGGTCTAGCAAAGTTCGTGCTAGATGAACTGTCATCAGTACCTCTGTGTAAATTACCACTTAATCTTCTATCATTATTTAATGAATTCAGCGGCCAAAGTTGTTCCATTAAGAAAAATGAAACTGCCACAGAACTGCAGGACTTAGGAGAAACATAAATCTCTCCCAGCAAGAGCATGAACCACTGATGTACTCACTTCTCTGGCATTCTCTACCCAGGAGCAGACAGCTCTGGGTGTGGTTCTGTCCTTTTCCTCACGAGTTCATGCCTCACCTCTCATCTTTTGGGGTTGGAGGTGCTCTGGCTTGGAGCAGCTCTTCCAAAGGGCAGCCCACTGCAGCCAGAGCAGCGTGGCAGGGACAGGACTGTTCCAGAATCCCGGCCAGGAACGGAAGAAAAAGATTTCTGTTTAGACTTCTCGTAAGTCTGTTCTTTTCACTAGTAATTAAAGTGACATTTTCCCTACCATCTGTAGAATTTTAGAGGATGCAATCGAATGATCTGTCAGCAGCTTCAGTTCCAGAGATGGAGGAGAAAATACAACAAAAAAACCCTCCTGCTTCTCTGAGCAGAACCTGAATAAATGAAAAATTCCAACCCTTGCAAAAAAAGGGTCTGTTTGCCCTTGCAAGCTCTTGTTAAATGAATAATTTTGAACGGAAAATAGTATCTTCTAATATTAATTCTTTTGAAGAACAAATTTCAGCCAAGCATTTCACATAGGAAATCTGACTTTTTATTAACTAACATTGTCTTAATTAGAATAGTAAAAAATTCCATTCTACAGAAATAATTTGCTTCATGAGAGGATTTTAAAAAAAATTTAAATGGTGGGGGTTTTTTAATTCACACCAGCATTGGAAAAATATGTATTTAAATTTATCTCCTTTCTTCTCATTTTAAAAATTATTTTATATATATATATGTATATATATATATAAACTGATTATTGTAGACCTCATCTGTTGGAAATTGTTCATTCCTGTCAGGTTTCAACAACCTGTGAAAACCAAGCATCACAAGTATGCACGTAATAAAAAAAAAAATCAGTTAGTAATTAAAATACTATATATACACAATTAAGATTTAGGCTGAAACTTTGACATAATATAGATATGTGTCCTTTAAGACTAAAATAAATTTATTAAAACAGGCAGGAGAGCTAAACTAAATAATTAAAAGCCTGTACTTGAAAATAGGCAAGAATCCTAAGAACCATATAGGGTCTGTTTGTTTTCTAAGCATGTAGAAGAGAAAGAAATCTTCTGAAAGCATATGTATTGCTTTCTGAATATATTAAGACTTAGAAAATATTATCAACTTCAGTAGACTAATTATATTGAATGTGTTACCTGAGTATACATGCTCATCATTTTGGACAAATATTGACAGTCCTACTGTTGTAATGAATGTAGGATCACAAACTCCTATTGCTAAATGCCATAAAACGGAGATTAAAAAATCCCTCCCCTAAAAATACTTCAAAATCAAGTATGTTGTATACATACATTACAGGGCTGCACACAGATAAGCTGAGGACAATCAAGAAACAACAAGCCAGTGTTGATGGCCTCAGCACACTCAAAGGAGGGCAGGGAAGAAAGGGGCTACAGCAGATGCAGTCACTGATACAGCTAAATGCAAGTCCAAGAAGCAGCCTGGAAACAGGCAGGGTAAGAAAGCAGGATCTCAGCCCCAAAACGATCAGAGAGTAGTCAGGGCCACTGATTTTATAAGGAGTTCAGGGCAGCAACATTTACCAGTAAAGGCTAAGGTGGGTGCAGTCCTGGAAGCTGAAGTCATAGAAGAGCAGTGCTTGAAAAAAAGGGAAGAAAAGCAAGAAAGAGGAACTGAAACCGAAGAAAGCTGAAAGGGAGTACCTGAATGCTTGGTAGACAAGAGAAATACACAAGAGACACAAGGAGGTAAGACTCCTTTTAACAGCAGTGCTACCCTGCTGCAACCAAGATCAGGAGAGGGAAGGCTCAACTATGGACTTGAGAACCAGCCTTATGCTACATGGAAGGGAAGGAGAAGACAACTGCGGCAGACACAGTATCAGCTGAAGGAATCAGGTACAAGAGTCCCCGGTACTGCTGAGAAAATGAAGTACACAAGGGGGTTTTTTAGTTGTTGGGTTTTGATGTAGTTTTTCGTTTGGTTGTTCTTTTGTTTCTTTTTGTTTTCTTATAAAGCAAAACCCCCTACATTTCTGAGAAGACAAGTGAATGCAAGAACCAAGCAACAAGGCTTGAAGTGCGGAGAGCTGAAGGTTGTATTTAACAATGGTGAAATTGTGTAGAACTTACTGGATAAAGAAACAAGAATCACTTTAATTGTCCTCAAACAGATATTTGGCTCAAGATGTTACCCACTATTTGTCAGTTCAGCTAATACATTTATCAGGCTTTCATGGAGGAACAAAGACACATTTAACAGCAAAAACTAGAAAGAGAGAAGCACTGGAGGCAGAGATGGGATGGGATTGTTGAAAATCCCCTTTGATCAGTAATCCTAGGGATGAACTTGCAGGATTCCTCATCTATTTCTTTTAAGGGATAATAGTTTAAAATGAAGAAGGGGATCACAAACATCTTATTATATCCCAAAAGTGGCACCATGGGAGAAGGATGAGAAGGGAATTAGCCAATCCAGTTTACAGGTTCTTTTTTTGTTGTTGTTGCAAGTAATGACAAATTACCTGCAATTCTGAATTCAGAAAACCTGAAAACACCCTGCCTGCAAAAGCAAAGCAAAACAATAAACATAAGGTATCATGTCAAAATCAGCCAAGTATCCAGACATGAAGAGAACCTTTCACTTGCATATTACGACCTATTAGGATTGGATTAAAACAGGAAGGAGGCATTGAAAATTCACTTTAATACATGTTTATTGGTGTCCTGCACTTTCAGTGTAGGAAGTTGGAGATGTAATAAAAAAGTTTCAAAATTTATTGATTCCATTTAATTTAGATCACTCTAAACAACCAGTGCTTCAGAGATCAGAGAACTAGCGTTTACTATTCATTACAAGGAAAATTTTAATATTACCTTTTCCGAATCCTTAGAACTCCTCTCTTTTAAAATTCTTCTGATACATTCCCCAAAGTAAACAATACATTTCAATCTGTGTCAAAATCAACATTGGTAAGGCCTTCTTAACCATTTTATACCACCTCCACTGTTACTTCATTGCAAAACACTATCTTATTTCATACTATAAATATCCATCCATGCACAAAACACAGGGGCCAGAAGTTACACATTGATATCTCATGTAGACTTCCAAGACTTCATTTACCCTCTGCAGGTTTATGGTACACTTAAAAAGATATCTTTAGACTTGGTCTACTTGGTCTTAAAATACAAATATACAATATCCATAAGCATAAAAAAGTAAAGCTAGATTGCCTTACCATTTGTTATGAACTGCTAAAATCTTATACATGTACAATATAGCATCATGCTGATTAATATACATATTAGTTAAATATATCAACCAATAATGGGGACGTGGGCAAGCTTGTTTTGTTTTCAAAAACAAATTGTTCATATACAAGTAAAAAGATTTTTAATTTGAACTCATATGGAATATCTGAGCGACACAGACATCTCTAAACCCTGCTGAGATATTCAGGTCAAGCTGG
>NW_009953299.1:1230057-1246852 GCF_000747805.2 Chaetura pelagica
GGTGATACCCAAGGTGTGTTATTTCCAAAAGAATGCAAATTCACCAGCATTCACATTTTCAGGTCTAAACCACTAATTTTGTTTATACATTTTGTATCTATTCCTCATCCTCCATCAGAAGCAATTCTGTACCTTGACATTGTCATAGATTTTTCTAAATAAGTAGATATACAGTACAAAGTGTAGATAGTGAAACAAATAAGCACATATATACAGTCTTTGAAAGGCATTTTTGTGACCATTTTAGCAGTGTCTATAGGAAACATTTAAGATAGTCACATTCTGCTGATACCACTGTATTGCAAACTGTCAAGCCACATTTTTTAAACTTGTACTGCATTGTATATTGTACAACAGAAGAGAAGACAATCATTCTTAAGGTGTGACACCATGAAAAAAAATATAAATCACTAGACTGAGTAAGGTAACCAGCACAGGGCTTAATTTTCCTGAGGTTTGTAAGAATTTTTTAAACAAAAATCACAGTGACCAGGCTAAACTGCAAACATACTGTTAAGTTTTAAATATACAGTTTATACATAAGTTCTGTGCATGGTTGACTCAACTGTGTATGTTCACACTGATGTTTCCTTTAAATGACTCGCCACTGCATAATACTTGTGTCTTTTCCTCCCGTGGAGATGAGATGGGTGTCTTCACAGAGAAAATCTACATTAGTTACATGACTACTGTGGCCACCGTACACATGGCTTGGAGCCTAGAAAACACCAGATTAGTAAAGACAGAAACTGTCATCAAAACATAAAGTTATAACAGAATATGACAATGAAATCAAGGCATCACACAATTCTCTTAAAGGATTTTAATATTAAATTAAATTTTAAATTTAATTGTAATCTCAATTAACCTTAAGCAAATCCCTTAGGCATATACCTATTCCAGGGGTTTTTTTGTTGTTTGTTTTGGGGCTTGGTTTTTTGCCTTTTTTTTTGGTAGTTTGTTTTGTTGTGCATAGGCAAACAACATCTAATGCATTTGTGCAAGTTAAAAGAGTACATTTTTTGGAAATACCTTACCCTAAACTGTGAACATGGATATGAGAAGAGATGCACTTTGCCAAAATCATCTCCTGTTGACAGCAGTTTTCTCCCATGTGATCGACAGACAGCGTTGATATCTGTTCCATCTGAACCTTCAGGCCATACACCTGAAACACAGAGGGACTAATTAAAGTTTTTTATAATGGAAACACAAGTGACAGCTTAAGTTTTTCTTAAAATATTAAAAAAGGATTAGTTATTTAAAAAAGAAAAAAGAAAAAAGGTGCATCTATAAAAATAACTGTAGCTGAGTCAGTATGTGCACTTCAGTACCAGCAAAAGAGCAGATCCCAATAGGAAATCAAGCACATAAGCAAATACTGTATTTCCTCTAGTAAGCAAAGTATTTTTTACTCTGAAAAAAAAGAATACTGCTGAATTACAATCATGTGTCTGAGTCTGAAAGAATTTTCATCATTATGTAGATAAACAACCGTTACTGCTTTTCTTTTACCTGCTGTGTATGTACAAGCTAAACATACCTTCTTCATACTGTTATAGTCAAAGAAACTGCCTATCTGTGACTGAACATACTTTCTTTATATTCCGAAAGTCTAAAACCTATGAAACAAGAAATTATACAGTTTAAGATGCCATTTAGTAATTATAGATCCCCCAAAAAGAAACTGAACTTGCTATAAATTTTTAAATGCTTTTGGTTTACTGTAAGTTACTCCTTCCTCACGAACTGTACTCCTTGCTGCTCTTGCACAAAGTGCTGTCCTGCAAGTAAGCTCATCAATGCAAGGATCAAATCTATGCACAACATCTTGAAAGTCTCTGAATACTTGTCTGTAACAAAATGTAACTGTAAGAAAAGCCTATGAGTTATTGAATTATTTTTTAATGCAGTACTGTGGGGGGTTTTTATTATTATTTTTGTAATTCAGAATTCTGCTCAACATAAACGACACAACTTTCAGAGATCACTGACATAATCAGTTATAATGTTTGTTCTATGATTTGGCAAAAAACCTGTCATTCTGATTTTCAATGACTGTCCCTATGTCCTACATCCTCTGCAGTGTCCCCCCTGAAGTCTCAACACTTGAGTGCATACTCTTTCTTTGTTGTTATTACAGATCAGGATGATACAGTTGCTAATCCCAGCTCCTGGAAGGATCCCTGCAGGCAGGACAGATTCACTCCCCAATTTGGGCTGCTGCTGATACCAAAACAGGCATCTGCCCTGCCCTGCAGAAACAGGTACCCTTTGCATGTCATTCTTCCCAAGCACAGTCTTTGTATCATTGCACAGCAATTCACAAGGAATAAGAGGAAGCCATTCCATGTCTGTAGAAGGAATTACAAACCGTTGCAAATAAGTTAAACAAAGTACTGATTTGTGGACTGCCCCTAACTCTTCTGATATGTGTGGAAACATTTCTTTGGTAGATCAAGGACAATAAAAAAGAGGCTTAAAGAAAAGGAGGGTGCAAGAAAAAACATGTTAATTGCTGCTCGTGGAATTATGATGATGTAGAATGAAACACACAAAAAAGCTGTTTCAAATAACTGCTTTGACTAAAAGGAGGCTTTATGAACATCAAACCCTAGCTGAAAAGAGTGTTCTTAAGGTCACTATGATGAGCTGGAGATAACCCCTAAAGAAAATGGCTTAAGAAACAAGATTTTTAAATGGGAAGGGATCACATCGGGGGTTTCTTTGAGACTCTGTGCTCTTTCCAAATTTATTCCCATCAGTGATACTGAACTGACTTCACTCTCAGTTTTTCCAAATGATGTAAACTGAGTCCCCTTTGCTGAAAAATTAGTCCATCTTTTCCCCTATCCTCTGCAGACGAAAGAGACCATTTCCTTTCCTCTCATTTGAAGATTGATGCCATGCTTTTTTCCTCCTCCTCTTCTCAAAAATAAATTACATCTGTTGTCCCAGAACAATATTGAGATGGATAATTCTTCTTGCTAGTCAGCATGTTATCTGTTGGTCCATCATGCAAAAAACAGAAGCAGCTATTCCAGCTGTGACTGAAGCAGATGCTGATAAATGGGCAATTTCTTCACTTTTTGCATTACATCCTTTTCATTATACATCCCACTAATGCATCTGGCTTTCCTACAATAGCATAATGCTGTTGATTCATGTTCAGCAAGAGTAATCTGGTCTTTCTGTAGATCTGCTCTCTTGCCTGCTCGCCTGTGCTCTTTATTTGTACAACTGGGCTTTGCTGTTCAAGTGTGTCACCTCTATTAAATTGACTTACTTTTTCATACATTTCCTCTATTTCTTGCTAATACTGCAGCTTCACACCACCTACAAATTACACACCATTTTAGCATCCATGCTACTAATAAATATATTCAAACAAGTGTAATATTGGTTGTACAGTCTTCTAGCCAGTTTTGAACCCAACCAGTCTGAGCTCTGCTTCATTTGTAATGCTGTCAGGCTTTGCACAGCATCTCAGATTTCTTCTGTTTCTGTCCTTCACCTCAAACACTAATTTTTCCAAAACTGGCATGTGATATGAACTGAAACCTTGGTTGCATATCCACCAGCACGTGGCTCTTCCAAGAGCGTACAGATTAGTTTGTGTTTTAAAGTTTTTAGTGCTTTACATGTGTTTGTATCACTAAAATATCCTCCCTTGAAGACACTTCTTTCCATGCTGTTGATTTTCTGTTGAATCATCTCTAAACATTTCCAGGCTGACTAATCTGTTCCTATACTTGAAGACAGGTGTTCAACAGATCAATATTCTTTTCCCCTCCTGCATTGGTTATGTTGATCTGCAAGTGCCATGCATTCTATTTGTGATTCTTATGTGGTTTTTCTCACTAGAGTGAGAAAATATCCCTAATTTCAGTCAGTCAGTAGCTACTAAAAAAGCAGTATACTAGAAGCTTCATGTCCTTGATGATGTGATTGCTTCATCTATGTCCAGGGGAGCAAACTGGCAAGCTTTTGAAGACCGTTCATACCAGGTGCTCTGAGACCCTGAAGTACTGAATAGTAGAGTCACTTCCAACAATATTGCACTGGTTTCAAATTTATAATTTATGAGCTTCTTCAATTTATTATTCTAACCACTAACTTTGCACTTTATCCTCTCCATATGATGGAGATTCTGAAGATATGATTCTGCAGATACTGCATTCATTCTGCTCCATTTCTGCACTTCTTTGCCTGTTCTCTGTGAGGTCCTGAAAATAAGTATTCATGGTCTTGAGATTATGCTAACCAATTGTTTTTACAGTTACAACAAGGCTCATCTAACTCAGATACTTTGAAAAGATCTGACTTTTAACTGCTTTCCAATCTACTCCCTCCCTACAGAAAGCAGAGGTCTTACCCTTTAATTACTGGCACTAACCGGTTTATTCAACCAGATTGTTGCAAGACTTCTAATAAAGATACATTTTAAAAAAATTAAAGTGTTGTCTTTTTAACACTTCAGCCTTAGCAGTGTCATCTCTCTTCATAGCAGACCAATACTGTCGTTGGCCCTTCTGTTATTTCTGTACTTGTTACAAGTATGTGTTTATGTTTAGCCTTTGTTTATGTGTCTCTTGGGCCCTTCAACAGCTTCTAATTTCTGCATTCCTCTTCCTTGTAGAAGAGCTTAATAACAGCCTAATCAAATTTGTGTCTTGCTGCCATTCCTGTCTTTCCTCTAGGCTGGCAGTTTGTGTGCTTTGTACCATCTAAGGAACTACCACATCTCACCTCTTCTCCAATTTCAGATCTTCTCTAACTGGGCTTTGGATGTCTGAAGTTTGCCTCCCTGAAGTCCATTATTTTCATTGCCTTGCTCTTTTTCTTTCCTATACTAAGGATTACAGCTAATAATTCCACAGCCATTCCTAAAAAAGATGTATTCACATTCTCACTAAGTTCCAACTCCCCAGATCAAATGTGGAAGAAACTCACCTCTAGGTGCTTATCTATTTCCTGAATCAGAGAAATTTTGACAACTTGCTGGTTAGACACTCTACTGCAATTCCTTTCCCAAAAGACACTGTAATAGTTAAAATCTTGCATTCTCAGCAATTCCTGTGATTTGACTGATTCTGTTAGCTATTTTAAAAATTCCATTCATTTGATCTTTCTGGAAGGATGGGCAGCAATACAACCCTGTGTGGAGAACGGGCCTACAAAAAAGTATGTCTCTCACTGAAATTGACTGTAATAGAGAGACATAACAGAAAAAAAATAAAATAAGGGAGAAAACTGTGGCAATACTGTGAGGTAGGGGCCGTGGCTGGGACTTCATCCCAAGCTGCACGTAGGACTGGGAGCGGTGGCCTAAGAGTGCAAAGCAAGGAATGCCCACAAAGACCATTGTTTGTGGGTTGTTACTGTGCCCATTGCCCGCTGCTGCTGGTACAAAGGAGAGAGAAGAAAACAAGACAAAAGAGAAAGAAGGAAAACCAAATAAAAGGAGTTGAGGTGAAAGTAGCCCTACCTAAGACCACCACAGGCCGTGACTTTGCCACCAGACCCAGGCCCAGTGAGGAAAACAGCTCATCGTCAGACTCCTTGCCTCTCCAGCGCTCCCGAGATGGCAGAAGAAAGCTCTTCAAGGTGATGGCGGTGAGTGGCCCTGCCACCCATGCTGTGCCCAGACTCTAAAAAGAGCCGTCCCCTGTGCCCAGGCACAGGCAGCGTGGCTGCCAGAGGCACCAGAAGGACAAAGGCAGCAGCTGCTGCAGCCCCTGCTGTCCCTGCCGCTGGTGCCACTTGCACTGGATCTGCCACCACTGCCACAACTCGCCTCACCCCTGGCTCCAGGTGGGCATGAGCACAACAGCACCATCCAAACCTTTCACTTCTAACACGTTCTCCCCTCGGGATGTGTCACTGGCCCCTCACTCACATGCACCTCGTCGACTCTATATGGGAAAGGCTTTGGGCTTTCTCTACTCCTAACTATAATAGTCTTTTTTTTCTTTTTCTCTCTTTACCGACCGGGTACATTTACATATCCAGTTTTACACACACACACGCGCGCGCGCACACACACACACACACACACTTTGAAAACTGTTACAGCAAAATGGTATTTTAAACACATAATCTGTGTGTGTGTGCATTTCTGAGAGGAGCTCATGGTTATATATCCAGTGGAAGCAAGCCACTTCCCAGCCAGGGATGGACCCACCAAAATCATTAAGAAGGCTATAATTTGCTGTCAGAAAATCCTGATAAACAAACAGGGCGATTTTGCCCTGAGATAAGGTGGCTTCAACCCAAACCTAGGTTTGGATCATGACACCCTGCCACCATTAATATTCTTTTCACCTATAATTATTATAAATTATCTTTGTAACTTTCCAGCCTGAACCTAACTGTATAGCTATGAATCCTCAGTATATATGGCACCATGTTCCCTCCTTGTGCATTACATATATTTTCTGAGTAAGTTTATACCTTTTTACTTTGAAATTCCATTCATTTGATTAACATCCTCACAATCTCTATGCCATTGCTAAAATAACAAGTGTATATTAAAACTAACAGCTACTTGTATTTATTCCTCATCTTGTTGATTTAGTGTGCAATAAACCAGTTCAGCATGGAGGACTGTAAGTATAAAAATGTATTATGCAGTTTCCTTAAGTCCCCTATTCACCCCAAAGACCATTTTGTTCCACAGTCTTGTTCCAAAAGCTGATCTGTTGTAAGGGCAGGGAAAAACCCCAACGCGTGATACTCCTGTCTATGCACCAAAAGCAGCTCCATATTCTAACAGCACTATATTTTGCATAAATCCAAATACTGAAGTAGGGAATACTCATGTCAGAATAGCTCTGTAACTGTGTGTCAGGTATACTCAGCCCAGGAATATGTTAATAGTTCTGTAAGGGTCTTCATCCCTCATACGAGAAATCCATCATGTCAACACGCAACAGGCCTTCTAGGATTCCCTCCTCTTACTAAATCTGCATGTTGTAGTGATACCCAAGCACTGTTTGTCAATTAAACTACAAAAAATTTGAATGTGTCTTTCCAGCATATTGCTACTGCCATCCCTCCTTCAGGCTCTAAAAACATGTCCTTTCTGTCTGCCTTCAAACACATCACTGCATCTATTTTACTTGAAACATGGGTGGAAATCTTCCTTGCTTATGGCTTATACCAAACCAGGCTCTTCCCTGAACTTCTACCATGGCTTCCTAATGTATCCTGAGGACTCAAGAATCTTAAGCTTCTCACACTCAGCTTTTGTAACAATCTGGCTAGTTCTGCATACATAGTGGAATGAGTACAAAGCTTCAGAGTACATGGGGGAAAGCAGCTCCTTCAAAACTGGCAGAAGTCCCATGGAAACAAACCATCCTGATCTTGCTATGTTGTATTTCTTTCCTCTTACATTCTTTTAACCTAAAATAATTGCTAATTATTGTATCAAAATGCATTCTAAGTACTTAACGATGGAGACTGTCATGTGTTTTGTGTTTGCACAGTGACTACTGCCAATGAAACCGGTTCTGGAAAGGGGATCTGGCCCAGTAGCTGCCTAAATGGATGATAATTCCATAGAACTGGTACTTTAAATTAAAAATTATGAGAAGCAGCTCTAGTGTGACAGAAAGGGCAGCATGTGATTTCTTCCTTGTCCTCCACTTATGTTGTGATTTAATATTTATACTTGAATCTACAGAGAATATGAAATCAGAGTCTTTCTGGATTGAAATAGGAGGACAGATTGTAATAAAAATGGCATAACAGAAGTTGTGCATTTTCCCCTGAAATATGAATAGTCAAGTTTCATAAGGAAAAGTTGGCAATCCAAGTATTCTTTAATAACAAGAATAGTAAGAGTTTGTGAGAGGAATGAAACTTACCAAAAACATGGAATCCTAGAGTACAGGTGTATGTGGCCCATTCTATATCTCTAGTTGTTTCAACACTCACAACTTGTTTACAAGCAGAGGGGATCCCTACAAAAGAAAAAAAACAACCCCAAATGATAATATTTTTATTTCTCAAATTTTATAGATTTCTGATTGTACCAGATTAATTAAAACATATGGTCTATCTTGGCAGTTAAATTATCTCATTTAAATTTTAAATCTGTATTAAACTGTCCAAACTTTGCACAAAAGGACTAAATATAATTCTTACTCACAGTATAAGATTTCATAGTCTCCTGAATTAGACACAAGATATTGTGAATTAACAGACCAATCCAGATGAGTAATGAAGCTGGAATGACCCTACAAAGAGAAAATTTTATATTAACTGCACTAGAAGTACCTCTCAATGTGACAGTATTAATACAGTGCTGCAAAACAACTTAAGTTGTTCATATTGAAGATAAAGCAAGGTTACTTACTGAACATTTGCCAATTCTAGTGTACTTTCTTCCATTTTCACTTACACCATATATATAAATACAGTTGTCATGGGAACCTATTGCCAAGAAGTTTCCATCTATAAACACAGAATTGAACAGTAATTATCCCTGTAAGAAAGAACTTAGGCTGATTTTGAAAAGTTAGTGTGTCAGAGACAAGAGGGAATTTTCTTAAAGGCTTTGATACAAAAAAATTAAAAAATAAAATTCTATTTTTTTTTCTTTTTCAGTTGTACATTGATGCAGGTTTCAAGATTACAAAACAGCAAATTTATAAAGCAAATACTACTGTTTAAACACATGGCACTTCTGGAAGCAGCTGTAGCCCATTTAGGGCTAACCTGATTGCAACAACCTACACAGTTAAGTCGTATTTGTTTATTTTCCCAGTGAAACCATTTTGAACATGTGGGGGAAGGGAGGGAAAAGAAAACTAAAGCTTAAGATACCACCCATTCAGTGTTGCCAAAGTTTCATGGCATCTTTCTTTTCAACTTCAGTACAGCAAGTGGGGAATTATTTCAAAACAAACCAATCCCAATTTTAATTAAAAAAAAATATATATATATTTCTTTTTAAACCAGTAAATAAATGCTCCCAAACCTGGTGAGTAACGCATTACAGACAGCTGTTCATTTCCATCTGTGTGTACAGTGACCAAGTCTTTTGTTTCTGTGTCAAACACAAACCACCTGTTGTAAATACAGAGAGAGGCCAGTAAATCTTTCCAAAAGAAATTTAAATCTACCATAATCTTGACCAACTTTTCTTCTGTCAAAATAGCATAAGTTTTACACCAAGAAAAGAAAAACAGCAACTGCTACTCAGTTTGGTCTATTTTTACTTTAACAGAAGGATAGTTTCTCTCTCATGTTTTTTAGCCAGTAAAATAATCAGACATTGACCCTGGCATCAATGTTCAGATTTTAATTTGTTTTACTCCATATCATGCATTAGAATAAAGTAAGCATTATATATTATGACCTTTCTCCATTAATGACTCTCCTCCATGCTATGTTTATATTTAAACGGAAGCCTACATTAATTCCTAGAGCAAAGGAAAACACAAGCAAGAAAACACAAACAAGACAGAAGGATTAGCTTTATTTATAAATATGTTAACTAATGTATTCATGTTTTATTAATTAAATTAATTCATTTCAAGGAACCAAAATGTAATTTGTGGAAACATGGAGCAAGGACAAAGATAATATTTGCATCTCGATACTTCCATCAATTTATTAAAGACAAAACAAAGATTCGTCTTAAAATCTCTCCTTTTTATTTCCTTTATTTAGCAAAGAAACTAAATTTAGCTACAGAAAATTCTTTATTTAGGACTGAAATACAATCTGAAATAATCTTAGTTTAAAACCTATAGGCATTGTGTGTGTTCTCAATGAAGTGGAACTGTCTGCACTACTGACAGCAAAGTCTGCCCTCAAGTGACATTATAGGAGAGGATGAAGTTCAGGCAGAGGCACTTCCTTCCTCCTTGACAGACAAGGCAAGGTTAAACCCCGGGTCTGCTGCTGACCCACTATGTGACTCAGTCTGCCCTGGAAAATGGAAACAATATCTTTCACCTCAGTTTTGTCTGCCATTCTCATGTCCTAGACTCTTCAGGCAGAACAAGTCTCTTAATATGCATTTTTACACTATGTCTAGCACACTGGAACATTTGCCAAATTTTTGTTAAAGCCTCTGGTTGTCAACTGCTTTAGAGATAACAAACGTCTTGCTCTTGCTAAATTTTCCAACAAGCAGCTATTTCTATGTGATTTCCTCTATGCTGGCCCACAGACCTCAGAGGAGATCTCCGTGCACATCTGCAAAGTTAACTCATTATCTCAAACTCCTCTTTTAGCCTCTCCTTTGCCATGATGGACACAAAGGTTTAACATTTAGGTCACTGGTATGGTGACAGCACCACCCACGCATGGTATCACTGATAACCTGGACTTCCTGCCCTCTCCAAATCCATCTCCTAGCACTAATCTTACATTGTCCCCCTCCCAGGGCACAAACCATCAGTTTATTCTGTGTCCATGCCACACTTGGTTAACACAGAGTACTAGTCCAAGACTAGAATTTCTAGGCACTGAGGCAGTACAAATAAATTTCTCTCTGAAATTCAATATAAATCAAGAGGGGGTGAATATATGTCCTGCATGCATATGCAAAACAAGACTGTGAACTTGGACTTGAGCTGGAAAGATCATGTAGTGTCTGTTGGAGCCCAAGGCACAGCTCTGAGCATCTTACCTGCCAGTCAGTGTCCCCACTGCAACAACAGATGCTGAAGGATGAAAACCTGAAGACTGGGCTGGATCCTGAAATGTTTCAGAAGAAAGCACACTTTTTAACCAATATACACAAAAACACAGTTCAATTACCTGCCTCAGGAATAGGGTAAGTCTCTCTTGGTTTTTTTGTGGGGTTTTGTGGGGTTTTTTGTTGGGTTTTGCCTGTTCGTTTGGTTAGGCTGTTGTTTTTTTAAGTTTTTGTTTGTTTGGCTGTTGTTGTTATTTTTTTAAATACAAACTTGAGGGGGAAAAAAAGCATTTTTACCTGATTGAAATATTACCCCAAAAAGTTTGGTTTGTTTTCCTCTATGCAAGGCCACTGTTTTCTTTTCTTCACTATCTAAAAATAACTTGGCAAGTGATTTCGTAACAGTAATGTTGGCAAAGGCAGCTTCTCAACAAATCACAAACAAGTAAGAGATAGAAATAACATATTAAATTAGAGCTGACCTAAGAATTAAGTATCAAAGCTGCAGTTTACCTACTGTCTAAAGGAAAAGCAAGTACCTTATTCATCAAAGGTATGTCTCACTTTGCATGGAGGGGAAAAGCCTAACCTCTACACACAGCAACACCTTTTCTAGCACCTGCCACTTGTAGCTTAGTGGGAGATTAAGAGCATGAACAAGGCTTCTTACTCTGACATGCAATTTTAAGACGTTTTACTTTGTATAGTATATTGCTATGGAGTCCAGTGCAATTGCAGTGGTTTTCTTGCAATTTACCTAAAAAACAAGGTAAGCCCTTTCATTCTAATTCTTGTTCAGTTACAAAGAATGAGCTCCAGAACTCTTCAGGTTATAGCAGAAAGACACAAAATAAATAGCTTGTTTTTCTGATACCTGCAAAAAGTAATTTTTAAATATAAGCAAAAAACGTGCAGGGGTGTATCTCACAAAAATGCTTATATCCTTGGTTTTCTATATTCTAAACCAGTATCACATTGTAATAATTTTAATTAACCTGTTTACATTTTTAGCAATTTGTATTTACTAGTTCTAGGCACTAGGTGTAAGGGATATACTCATTAATTTTAAACAAATTACTAATTTCAAAGATGTTACTAACTAAAGAAATTTCAAAGAACTGCTAAGATGCAGAATTCCTATATGCATGATCTAAACCACTACAGTAGTCCAGAAAGGTAAATTTGGTATTTTTTCTAAGTATAATTTCACAGTAAATACTAAAATATAAAGCAGAGGTTCAAACAGTGAATTTAATCTAAGCAGTAACTTGTGCTCATAACTAGATTAAAAAGATTTTACATAGATCTCTAACAAAATAGGTTAAAATGAAATAATTTATTTACTCTAGATAATCAGTCACTAATTTATCAAACTTATTGTCTAGGACAATTCAAGTGGTTAATAAGATTATTATCAAGATCAGTAACAGAAATCTTGCCTTAATGAAGCAGTGTGTACTTGCAGGGGAAAAAGAAGAAAATCTAAGTCTTATTAAACAGTCTCGCTATTATTGGCATCAACCTTTTGGAAAGGTTTGAAAATAATCAAGGTAAATAAATCAGTTTCTTAAACATTTCAATAACAACAGTTTCTTAGAGAGTGTCTTATATTGGCAAGACCACAGCTAAATATTAATTGAAGGTCACTGTAAGTCATAACCAGCTCAACTCCAGTTGTTTTTTTTATAGGACACAAAGGCTAAAACAGTGGAAAAAATGTCCCCCCCCCCCTTTTTTTTTTTGAGTTGATGATTACTTAAGTAACTTTATTTTCAATATAGCAGTTTATCTGATTAACAGATTTCTTCCTGTTCCCTATGTTGTACGTATCTCCACTAATAATGTTTCGTTATCGACCCAAATGTATATTGCTCGTTAGACTGCAAGAGACCAAAGTGCCAAATTCTGCACTTCTCTTTATGACTATAAGCCTTTCTCAGTATATTGTTTCTGAAATGATAAATGTATCAGAAGGACTAACAACTTATTATTCCAGAACTTTTGAAAGTGGATGAAAGTACACAAAAACATACACCTTTACACCAAGCAGAGTGAAGGTTCACATTAGTACCTGCAATTGAAATACATGATGATTTTTTTCTGATAAAAAAGAAACTTATTAGGAAAGGTTAAAAAAGTGTATCAATTATTTTAATCTCCAATTCAGAATATTTATAAATAAGACTTGCACAAAACCAGTCATGCACTATTTCTAAATTATCAAATTAAGTCTCCACAAAAAAACCTACGCTGGAAATCAGAAAGGTTTATCTGAAAGTTCCCAGTTGTGTCATTTTTTTGAGTCACTCTGAACTGCATGTGAAGGATTTCCACAATCTAGTGTGTTCATATTCCATTCAATGCAGTACACTACTATTGCTGTATTTCAAACAAAAAAAAGGCACAGGTTTATCGTTTCTTAGAGAGTTTCCCAAGACAGTTCCAGGAAAATCTGGTTTATGAATGCTCAGTGATTTTTAAAAACACTTGTTATTGTTGAAGTTCATAGCCTAAGTATACTGGTATTTATTTGATCCTGCATTTGGCATCTTGGTAGCAGTTCAAGAGATTTGTAAGCACATTAAAATGTTTTTGTCTCTCAAGGTTTGACCATTTCCCTGAGGCTCAACTACAGAACTTCTAAAGACTGAAGGGGAGAAGAGAGCTTATTTTTAAATCCAAGCATATTAACATATTGTAAACCCTAAAAAGATTAGGGGGTAGGAAAATGCAATTATCTGCCTGCTTCTGAGAAAAAACAGAGCTCCATCTCTGGGGCACTGGAACTGTAGATCTGGCCTATCCAATCAATTTAGAAGGCAACAAAAATACGGATTGTAGAACATATGACCTTAGTTAGACAGAATAAGTTCCAACTTCCACGTTCACCAAGCAAGTATGATTTAACAAGTGTGTACAACTGGGGTAGGATGCTACAAGAGATGGTTTGGCAAATGCTGTTCTGCTAAGGTTGCTGCAACTGCACACACTTGTGCAGATGGGTTGTATTCAAGAAGTCTTATCAATACTAGCTTAAAGTGTTATGTAGGCCTGAAAATGAACATTTTTTTTAATGAAAGGGGTGCATAATTAAGATTTTGAAAACTTCATGTAAACCAATAAAGGATTATTGACTACATCAGCCAGAAAACACTTTAATCAGCAACGTGAGGGCCATCTATATTTTCAAACCTGTGTATTTGATATATATCTACACCAGGTGCTGTTTTCTTTTCCTGAAGGAATTTTTGCACTTATCCACTGTACAGAGGGCAGATAAAAATGATTGAGAAATACCTCTATAATCTTGTTCCAGATAGGACGATGAGTGGTAGCATCCCAGAGGGTAATGTGTTTGTCATGTCCACAAGTGAAGAACTGAGGTTTAGAGGAATGGGCTGCAAGTCCCCAGAGCTCATCTGTGTGGCCCTACACAAGTAGAAATGCTTTTTGACAAGAAGGACAGTACTATCAAAACTAAAGATGTTTAAACAGGATTAAGATGACCAAACTATATATTAAAGCATTCAAAAATTCCTTGGCTTAAACACATGCATATTTATAATGCTATTTATTTCCAGATTTATTGTAATAACAAGTCAAATAAATGCATATTTATGAAACTGAACTTTAAGCAATACTTCCACTTCTATTACACACTTAGAAATGCTCTTGTAAGACAACAGCTTACCTGAGTAATTGGGAAAAAATCTCCTGTTAACGTGCCCTGTAGGACGAAGTTTCTAGTGGTTCCTATTAATACAACGTCGCCTTTTCCCTCTGCTACTGTTCTTATTGGACCAAACTGCTCTGGAATCTGTGGTCATAACAGACAAACAGATAAGTCATACAATTTGTCCAGTGTTGCTACTTTTAAAGACACATGGTCTAGCAAATGCATTTTAATAAACGTTGCATGGAGCAGAAATTAAATGAATGAATAAATGTATGCTTGACTTTCAAAGGTTTACAACAACTTGCATCAACTCAGTAACTGTAATACTACAAGACATCCTTATCTACAGGTACAAACAAAGGAAGTATTTCAACAAACAAAATGTTCCTTCATGCTGTGTTAACTTGGTCATATTTTAACTTCAGCTGTGATATAATACTAAGTACTTCTATTCAGACAGTGTGTCAGGCTGTGTATCTCTAGTACTTTCTTGCCAGGAATGTTTCTTTAATTGGAGCCTAGGTTCAGAAAGAGTTGGTGCAAATCTCCAATATAAAGCTCAAAGGAAGACATAAACTTTAAAATAACAAGGAATACCACTGTATGAAAAACTGCATTCATTGTATAAACAGACGTGTAGTTCTGGCAAAACAGATTCCGCTTTAACCTTTTGATCTTCTCATCAGAAGACAGCTAAGATTTTATTGAGTAGCAGAGTAATTTCAAGCTAGGTGATATCACCTCGGTTTTGTGAAGTTTTTGGTAATTCCCATTCCAAGATATCAGCTTCCGGTCTTTTCCGCCTCCTGACACCAGGGTGCCGTCTCGCAGCATGCACAGTGCAAATATCCCGCCCTCATGTGCCCCTTGAACTGCAAGGCTTATTCTGTTGGTACCTAGAGAGAAGAAATGAATACTGACTTACTCAGTTTAATAGCTCCTTTTCCCCCCAGGTTCTGGTTTTTTTTCTCCATTTCTCTACTGTCAAGGATTATATCTAAACAATGATCACGTGTTGCACCAAATAGCTGAGACCCACAGGAGAGACTGAATTTGTGCATCTGTAGAACACATTCCCTCCTTTTCAAAAACAAAAAGTAAACATAATGAGTCTAGTTCAAACAGAGTAAATTAGGTTCACTTAGACTTTTCATGGGGGTTTCAGCTAAAGTATTTGACATCACGTTTGACCTGCAGTAGCACTATGCACCTTATCAACAAAGATACCATAACCCAGTCACTTGTTATCCTCCAAGGATTTTCCACAGCGTCCATACACCTAATTTGCACTGAAACCTGACTAAGCTAACGGTCTTCCTATATCTGGGAAAAGGCACTGATTCACTCTCTGAATGAGCCTGTTCTCCTTAGTGAATTTGGCTTATTCAGGAACCTTCTTAGACTCAAAAGACCTCTAACCAACGATATTGGATTAAATATCTCTAATTTGATGAACCGTTATTATTATGAACTATAAAGAAATTATTACTAGTGATTCTATTACTGAAATGTGCACCTTGCATCAAAGCTTGGCTAACTTTAGCACAAGCAAGGGGCTGATCCAAGTTAGGAAGAACAACTGCTTTTTTCTTTATGAATTCCACTTGCTTTTATCCAAATCTATGGATATAATGTGTCAGTTACAGGTGATTTCTATTAAGAGAAGCTTTTGCTAAGGGTACTCCAAACTAGTGGAAGTAGCCCTCACTTGAACATAAGAGCTCTTGGGTCAAAAGTAGTAAAGACACAGAAAGTATTCCATATTAAGATATAAAAAAACCATTTTTGTCTATCCCATAAGAACAGGTAGAGGTCAGGAGATCTTGCAGCACACAAAGAATTCCCTTTAATCCCTGTGAGAAAGGGCAGAAGAGGCTGCTGGCAGTCAAGGCAGAAATTAGTCTACCAGCATGAAGTCAAATGGGTTCCTGAGAACAGTACTGATCCTGTTGTACCAACAGCTGCCACCATCTCCCTTCTCTGTTGATAGTCCAAAAAAACCAACCAAAACCACGGTGGAGATGGGACTACACAATTTCTAAGCTCTGCTTGGAAGGAAAGGTGTTCGAGTGTCTTGCTTTGAAATATCATAGGAACAAGAAAAGGAAAATAAAAGAGGAGCTGAGTTACAAACACCATATCCACCCTTTCCTCAACAGCAGTGTAGTGGTAAAAAGCACAAAGAGGTAACCAGCTGATAGTCCTTGGATGAAATAAAGTCTACAAAAACAGCTCAGTTAGTTAGGCTCAACTGTTATACTTGATTCACCGTGTGGCTTCTCAGGTTTTATATCCTTTGAGTACCTTGGGAGAAGGCATTGAGCAAACAAGAAGCAGGTATCATCCATGTCCATTCTTCCTTTACTAACAAGGCCTCTTTTAGGGGATTCTCCTTATTTCTGTGCAGAGCACCTCAGACACTAAGTAAAATTTTGGATGTTGCTGCTGTTTGCCTTCCAGCA
>NW_009953299.1:1247498-1277870 GCF_000747805.2 Chaetura pelagica
AGCAGGAATTCCTCCTGTTGTCTAAAAATAAAGGTCTTTCTTGCTTTTTAAGAAGTTCATCCTATCCATCTGTTCTTTTGAAATAAAGGTGGGGAATTCAATTAGATCTGCATATATTTTAGCTTGACTTCCTAGGAAAACAAATAAAGCTATTTCTACTCTTTTGAAAAGTATATGTCAATAGACATGATTTTTGCAAACACTTCAGAGTGACAGTGTATGGGACAGGAGATCATCAGTTACATTAACATTGTGTTTTACTATCACATTAATTGAGGAAAATAATTTTTCCTGCCGTTTCTTACGTCTGTAAAAGCCATAGCTCTGTGATTCAACTTTTAACCAAAGGGAGCACATTGTATAGAATTTTGTGCTCTAGCAGCCAGGTATATATATTCTGTAGGTGCTCATAGAGGAGAATCCAGAAATAATCTGCTGGATTGGTCTTGGGGAAGAACTCAAGATACACACAATTTATTTTTCATAAAATAAAGCTACACTAATGTAAAGATGCAGTCTTTTATATTAAAATTTCACTATTAACTTCAGTCTTGTCTTACCTTTCCCCCAAACCAAAATGTTTCCACTTGAGTCTCCTGTAATAGTATCACCATTTTCAGAAAAGGTCACACACAGGACAAACTTTGGCTTCTCTTGTTTCTGCATGTTTGAAAAATATACACTCACAGCAACACACAACCCATTCATTTTAACTGTACGCATTTGAGCAATTTAGATTAGTCTTATGCAGCTCTGTTATTACTACACAAGTATCTACACAGGAGTTAAAGACATTCCTACAGTCTAAACAGTTCATCTCTACAAGGGCAAAAGATGCATCAACTGAGGTTGGTGGCCAAATCCTGCACCCTTTAATTATAAGTTACGGTAGCTCAAGTGAGTAGGCCTGCCAGCTTTTAACACAAGGCCAGGAATGCTCAGAGATAAACTGAATCCCACATCTCCCATAAAATCCCAAAGGGTTTAAATATTTAAGAAATGGCCAAAAGCACAAACAAGCTTTATTACTGTAATGTTTTAACTCCAAATTTTCTCAGAGAAAAACATTACTAGAGAGTTTGGCTGTAGAGTAAGAACTAAGAAATCATTTCTTGAAGTAATTCTAAGGTTCAGGAAATTGAAACATTGCTTTGGGAACCTGCATTTAAGATACTGACAGCAACAAAACAGTGAAATGTACAAAGGGACAAAAAAACTTCACTGGCTAGTAGCTTCTCAAGACATTACTTACAATGTTTGCTGACTATCAGTGAGTATGGCCTCTCTCAAACTAAAAACTGTTCTCATCTCAGGCCACCACACTTTCTATCTGCAACAACCATAGAGAATAACTAAGCCCAAGTAGCTTAAGAGTAAAAAATTAATGAAAAATATACTGTAACAAAATTTAAATACATTATCTTAGCATCTCCTCCTGATTTCACATCAAGTATATTATTAACTGACTACAAAATAGTTGTTTTGACTCTACTTGCAAGTCATGACTCCACAAGCAGTTAACTAGGCCCTGCTGGCAGTCCCTGCCAACACCCCTCACTTGTGCATGCAACTGCTGTAGAGCTGAGTCTCTATATAAGAATAAAATTAAATCAAGACCTTGAAATCAAAATTATATTTACCAGTGGCCAGCTCAATCTGTATTTGAATTATATGTGTGTATCTGAGCAGAACAGAGAAAGAGGAAAGAATATTCACGTAATTTATGGGGGTTTGCAAGTCTCTGACAAAATTCCCAAACCCCAGCATATATTACTCTCTGTATTATTTTTAGCCTGAGGTAAGCATAGAGAGTTTTCAAGGTAATTTTTTATTTTGCTAGAGGAGGCATAGCATAAAGAATGCAGAAAAAAGAATGCAAAGAACAAAAGGGTAATTGCATTTCAAAACTTCATAGTGGAAGTTTTACCCCTGAAAATGTTCTCTGTGTCATACCATGAACACTATCTGAGCTTCTGTAAAATTTCAAGTTTAATAATGATCAGTTGTTTCGATTTACTCAACTCTCATTAACTCTTATTCTGTATGACTGTACCATTATTACAAACACAAAGTTAAGGAAAAAAATTATTTTACCTCAAATAATCCCTGCTTTTTAACAAGAGAATTCCCTTCTAGTGTCCAAAAATAAAGGTGTGATTTTCCACAAGTAACTATTATATTTGTATCAGTAGGGTGAAAATCTGCAGCAAATACAGCCTCATTAGAGCACTTGGAAGGAAAAAAGAAAAACATTGTATCAAAATTTAAAAAGCAAAGAAAACAAGACAATATGAAACAGTTCTCTAGTTAGATTAACTGATCAACTCCCAACTAAAGAAAAATTCTGAGCTATTAATTTATTAGCATAGACTGTAATACTTTCAGTAGAATACTTCAAAGTCAAAAGATTTAAGGTTTGTATGAGTTAGTATCAAATGTTACACTTTAAAACTGTGTCAGATAATGAGAGGTTCTACAGGAAAAGTGTTTCTTTTCTCACGTGCTCTTATCACTGCTGTCTAGACTTTTCTAATCAATTCTATAATGACTACAAGAGGAAAACTTAAAAAAAGAAAAACAAGAAAACAACTATTGAGATAATCTCAACAGAGAGAAAATACTCCCTTTCTTTGATTTCTTTGCCTTTTATAAAATGAAAGTGTTAAAAAGGCATGAGACACTACATATAGAAAGACATTTTATGACAAGAAATCCAAATCTACATACAAGGAAGTAGTACAAAATATCTTATTGCAACACCTTGACATCTGCCAGCTTTTCTTCTTTCTGCCAATCCCAGACGGAAAGTACATGGTCGTTTGAGTCATCCACAGAGCACAGGCTGCTTCCTCCATTCTGAGGGAAAACATGGAAAACATTAATGCATCCCCCTCCAACGTTACAAACATTTAGATACACTTTCAAAATAATCAAATATTTCTGTGTAGGTGAGACAGAGACAGAGCTGTGTAGCCTGAAGGGAGGGCTGCCAACAGGGAGATAAGCAGTACTGCTACAGGATTGGAAGTGATGCTCAAAACTAGGCTAAACTCTTGTGAAATCACAGCAGAAAGCAAACATATTAAACACTCTGACTTGTGGCATCTGTCAATAGGGATCCTATTACTCAGTACCTACTTCTTCCTCCAAGAGAGATACTTACAGAGTATTTCCTTGATATTCCTTTTTATTTATCCTTCACAGATGATCTTGAACTGTGTTGTCTTTCACATTTTTGTTCTTAACCAGATCTCCAATGCACTCCTCTCTTTTCTACTTTCTATAAAATATTGTCACTGATGGATTTCCAGTACTTGTGGAAACTTTCAGTGAAGTACATTTTGCCTAAGGAACACACCATTCAGTCCTCTGCTTTTAAAAAATGCTGTTAAGACAACCAGATGCTACCAGAACCACTGCTTACAGATTCTGTTCTGCAGGGAAGGTTTCTAGACTTGTACGGTTTTATATGGGACTTCGGTGCTGTCTCTCTATATTTTTTTTATATATTATATATATGTTGTTTTTTTTTTAACCCTAACACACTAGAGCTCAAAGGATGGTGCCAAGAGGCTAACAACAGGAGTCTAATTCTTTACAATTCTTTATCTATATTCCTTTCCTGCTTTCAAGTAAAAGATTTTGTTTCTCCTATGGGAGCTCCCATGTTTTAAATCCAAAATCAGAGGTACAGGCCATTGTAAAGGTCTTTAAATAGTCATTCTTAGGCACCGTGTAGGGTGTTAAAAGGACAGAGAGAATAACTTCGTTATATAGGCAGAAACACCCTAGGATGATAAAAAAGAAGTAAGGATACTTAAATTTCAAGAACACAAGTACTTCCGCTACTACTTGTCCTTGAAGAAATGAAATGCTTGTTACAGTATGCATAAGGTAGACCTCTGAGACTGCTGAGACACTGCTAACCTTATTGTTAACAACTGGGTTGCAGGCTTTCCTCCTCTAAAGAGGATGCTGAAATAAAATACATGTTTGAAGTTTCTTTTGGTAAAGGAAGCTAAATCTGAAAGATTTCAAACACCCATTCAGCAAACATTCTTAATATTGATTTACTTACAGACTTAGAAAAAGCAATGCAAGTGACAGCTCGGTCAAAAAATCCCATTCCAATGACATGCAGTGTATTCAGAGTTACAGAATCCCAGACACGCACATGTGGTGGTAATTGCTATAAAATAGACACAGAAATAATACCTGAAACAATGGTGGCAAAAAAACCCAGGATTTAAAAAAATGAGGATGCATCCAAAAAACATTTTAGAATCACAAAATTGTAGAATGGTTTGGGTTAGATGGACCTTAAATATAATTTAGTTCAAACCCCCCTGCATGGGCAGGGATGCCTCCCACCAGACCAGGTTGCTCCAAGCCCCATTCAACCTGTCCTTGAACACCTCCAGGGAGGGGGCAGCCATATCTCCTTTGAGCAACCTGCTCCAGTGTCTCACCACACTCACAGTAAAGAATTTCTTCCTAACAACTAGTTAAATCTACTCTCCTTCAACTTAAAACTACTACCCCTCACAGACC
This sequence comes from Chaetura pelagica, assembly GCF_000747805.2. Classification (NCBI taxonomy): domain Eukaryota; kingdom Metazoa; phylum Chordata; class Aves; order Apodiformes; family Apodidae; genus Chaetura; species Chaetura pelagica. Next base: position 1,252,050 of record NW_009953299.1, read on the forward strand.
TTTTTAGTTCACTGAGTTTAATGGCCACTGAGACATTCTTCAGAAAGTGAAAACCGGTGATGACTTCATGAAATGGGACTTATTGGTAGGTCCAAGATCATCAGTTTAAATTGTACCAACTGAGAGAATTCTGGTCAACATCACACAGCCAGTGGAAAAAAAAAATATTTAAAATATCTACCTATCTATATCTTAAGCATTTCTAACGTAATTTATTTCAGTATCATAAAAATTGCCATAGAAAATAATTCTACAACTGTGATAAGAACTTCTTTTTTGTACATAAAATTATAGATATACATAACGGCCCAAGATGAATTCTCTATGAAAACCAGGTGACTTCCCCTCCTTCCCCTCTATCTGACTTCTGCTGCGCGCAGAGCCCCACACAGGCTGAACCACGTGGAGACAGAAATGCTTCTCAAACCCACTAGAGGGCAACCCCAGGAAGCACTTGCTGAGTAAGTTTTATTTTCAAAATAGGAGTTTAACACCGTATCTGCAACCTTTGCAGGAAGACGACAAAGACCATGCCTTACTTCCTTTGAAATAAATTGAGTTAAGTTTTATAACAATAACAACATCAATAACAACAACAGAGCAACAGCCATCAGTCTTTCTTGCTAATAAGTAGTGAAACTGCCCTTTAAAAATAAATAAATGAATAAATCAAGGTCACTTCAGTCTCTCAGTTATATAAATGGCTTATTTATAAGCTTAGCTAGATAACACTTTGCTTTTAAGCATATACATCAGTCTTTTAGATTTTCTCTCACAAATACAATTATAAGGAATTGAATTTCTGAAGTTAAAAAATAAATACCAAGGATTTCTCCAATACATAATAAAAATCAATAGTTTATGTTACTCAATCATATACTGTAAAACTGATTTTTTGTTTTGTTTATTTACTTAAAGTAGTTAGCATACTGACAATTAGGTTTTGTACTAAAATTCTTCTTTGACATCTAATAAAAATTTTGCAATAATTTAGCAATAATTTAGCTGTGACATCAGCTGCACGCTCACATTTTTCCTGCCTCTGCTTGTACTCATTGTCTCTCTTTTCTTAGCTCCTTGGAGCAATGTACATCTTACTCTGTTCAAGTAAGTTCTTAGCCTACAGCTAAGCTTTTCAACAATACAGGCAAGAAGAGAAAGAAAAACATCCTTGCCTAGATGATGGCAAGAGTAAGAATTTATATTTTTTTCAGCAAAAAACCCAAAGCCATTGTGATTTGTACTTTGGTTTTGGTAGCTCTGGTGAGAAATTCAGCTGTACACTGTACAACTTAATCTCCAATGCTTCTCCTCCTTTTGTCTACATCCACCTGCTCTGTCAGGTCTCCTTTGTAGCCTCATCGTTCCTCATTTCTTCTGAAGACCAGCTTCAATTTTACCTTCAGTCTGTGTAAGTAATGGAACCAGAAACTACTGATTGATCTTGATAATGGAACTGGGTAACCTGAATAGTGTATAACAGGCACTCTCAAATTAATTTTTGCTTGCATTTAGCATTTTGCTAAAATATAAGATCAGTTTCACTGCAACACGGAAAGAATATAGCATGTATCTTCTTGACAGCATGTTCTTCTGAAACACAAGCAATTTTATGTCAGCAAAGGGATCACTCACTTTTCCATCCTTGGATGTCCCTGCAACTTGGCCTGTTGCTATAGTGATCCTATCAGGATGGACAGCCAGGCTAAAGAAAAGAGAGGCCAAAGTTAAAGCCATTTATTAATTTATTATCTATTTCACTGAACTTTTACTTAAGCCTGTAGTAAATAGCCTTATTTTAGTCATGTAAGATACATAGCACACATATAAACATTTTAAAAATATAAAAATAGAACTGACTAAAAAATTTTTGCACTCTTTAATTGAAAAATATTTTCTTGTGAACAAGGCAGTAATTTGCTTAAGCCATAAATACTGCAAAGCCTGTATCAACCAAGCCTCAGTCTATTTTATGTTCGTGGGGATGCAGCTCACCTAGACTGAGTGACTGCAATGTGTATCAAGTTTACCATTTGCATTAGTTATCTAACTTTAGACATCTCTAATCAGAGGTTGTAGAGACCTGGTCAGAACAGTCAATGCTGTCTAGCAACAATCCTTCAGAGCAAACATATGTGTGTCCACTCCAGCATTGCTCTTCAGACCATATTGGTCAGATACTCAGAGACTGTCAGAGGGAGATACAAACTTCTTTTCAGTATTATTCAAAAGGTGAAAATAAAGTCCTTTAGTAAGCAAGAACCAACATACAGAAATTAAAATTTTGTATTCTAAAATTAAAACTTCAGAGTTTTAAAACTGTGATCAATGTTAAATAATGTCTCTAAGCAAAAACCAACCTAAAATTTGTATTAAAACCTGGAGTACAGTCTCCTTTTGTCCCAAATCCTCTCTTCTTTTTTTTTTCACTCCAGCTGTCTTGCATACAGTTCTAGAGACAAAGTGCCCTGCAAAATGAGCTGTGGCAATAATTCATTCAGCTTTATAATGCTGAAAGGTATCTTTTTTCTAATAATAGCTTTCAAATAGCTAAAGAGTCAGAAAATTTGAAAGCAAAAAATGAGACGGAGCAGGTCCAAGTTAGAACCTATAATTCAAATTTATGGAAAATGCTCATGATGCATCCAGATTTGATTATCAGGCCTATTTTTTGCTTTAGAAGACAACAGGTGTTTCATAACACTAAGCCTAAAGAAGGGATGTCAGATTCATTAGGGCCTATCAGATAATCTGGGTGCTCTGTTTCAGCTACACTGAGCAAGCAGACAGATAACATCAATATAAACCATATGTTTATTTAGATTTCGCTGTAATGATATTGATATTTCCTGATACCTAGTCTCCTCTCAGCTCTAACACAGCTAAATCCCTCTGAAGCCCAAGCTGGCAGGTTTGCACTAGTTTGCAGGATATCTGCCATGTAGTAGACATGCCTAAAGGCTACCAGGAAGACCACAGATGAGATTAAAACTGTTTTCCTTGGCTAGATTGAGTCTAAAGAATCTTCACCAGACCCAGGTGAAGACGAACAATTCAATCTTACATAGAAAGGGAAAGGAGAAGAGTCTAACCATGCAGTTAATGTCATATCAGCCTAAAAAAACAGACTAATGAAAATGATCAGCTCTACAGATTAAGTCAAATTTCTACTTTTCTCTATTCTCAACATAAAAAGTAAATTAGTTGTGGAAAACAAATTTTCCCAAGTAAATACAAGGAAGAATTTTTAGCAACTGAGACAGAGAAAGAAGCAATAACTTGGAGAACATCAATACAGCAATTGCACAGAGACACACCCAAAGGAGATGTGGCACATATGGCAGCACAGCCTTTGAGGCAGGTTTCAGAGGTGAATTCAGGGTCTGTGAGGGACATCTTTGGATATCCTCAGGTCTGCGCCATCACATTCTGACAGCAGCTGCTTTGTGTGCTGACCAGATAGTTATGAGAGACATTTGACATCCTTACTGTGACTACAGCCAGACCTTTATTTGACTGTGCAAATGCCCTATCAGGCATAAGGATCAAACCTATGCAAGTTATAAGGTGACTTACCACTTCACATCATCATTATGACCAGTGTAATGCCTTTGCAGTTGCTCTTCAACATTGAATAACACAACTACGGATGCGATGAAATACACGGTTTCACCCGTCGGAAGAAGATAGAGATTACTGCGACAGTCCCGACCCCTATATCCATAACTAGCACATTGGTCAAGCTGCAATAACATTTTCTACAAATGAAGAATGGTAAAAATAAGGAAAAACAAAATGTATTGTCTCTCCCTGTATTTCCTGAAGTTGGCATCTCTTGGCTTGAGGACAGCTGTACTTGGCAGCCTTCAGAACTCCTTCCCTTCCTACGGAAATAGAAGCTAGAGCTTCACAGACTAACTGAAAACCTACACATCCTATTGAAAATAGATGGTAAAGGAGACAGGATTTTGTGATGCCCTATCCCTTTAGCATCCTCTTGAAATTACTAAATGCCAGACTAAGGCAACATTAATTTTGTCTCAAGTGTATTTACCATTTACACTGGTTGACTAATTAAAACTAAAATTTATACTTGATGGAAACACTAATAAGTCATTCAGTACATCTCGCTGCATTACATTAGGATTGATTGCATTATCCTTTATGCAGGTTGATTGATTTCATTATTCTGGGCATTACCAACCAGATGGATATGAAACTGTAAAAGGGTTACATCATCCGCTCCAATTTATTTCTGTAGTATTTAAAAGGCAGTGGCCCAGTTTCTGATGCTAGTCATATCAATACTAATCTAAAATTAATCCAATGAAATAACTGGAATTAATCCAGAAATAATCTCATTTAGACCAAATGTTAATTTAGCCAAATTATGCAGTTTTATTCCTCTGAAGAGTCATTAGGGACTACAACTATTTTGGCTTTCCTTTTTTATGGGAATAGAGAGAAACAATTTTAGCAGAATCTTGGCAGAAGAGAAGATCATTCTAATTTGGTCAATATGGAGAAACTGGCTGTGATAAATACATGGAGAAATACTGAAACCCCAAGTATACCATATTAAAAAGATACCTGTGCACTACCCTCTATGTTCAATGATAACCCAGTCAAACTGAAAAACTCATGTTAACATAATCCAAGAACTACGAATGATAGTTCCCTTGCTTCTAAAATAGGAATTTAAGTAACAGCTCGCTGATTTTTTTTATAGTAAGCACAATACAAGTAGTGCTGCATAATCAACCATCAAAATGTGCATTCAAAAATACAGCTTTTGGAGTCCCAAACTGAAATATTTTAGCCAAAGTCCCTTTAAGTTTGAGATATTCAAATGTGAAGACATGTAAACAACGAATATCTTCAATAACAAAGCACGTACTATCAACCTGTCTGTAAAGGTTAATTACTACTCTAGACTGCAGGACAGTGTTGTATTTGTTTAAATTAATTTTTCTCTATAAGGTTAGATACCACCACCTACTGAAGCCAACATAAAATTTCCCTAGTTCAACAATATATAATCAAGTTTATAATGAGTTGGAGTTAGCTTAAGGAATTGAACTGTAAAAAGAAAAAAAACGCTGAAGTAAAAACATTATACAGACATTCATAAAGAACAGAGGTCTAAGCATAAAAATAGCTACTAAATGAAAAAGATTTAATTCTTTGGGGAAAATCTCCTTTCTTTACAATTCTTCCTGTGGGGAACAATGCTGCATTCATCCCTTCACATGACTGCTGTTGTCAAACACTCAGTTTCTTTCTATCAGCCTTTTTTTCTCAAATGTAAACTCCTGGGGTTGATCTCTCCTTCTCCTCACTGTTTCCCACACTGGGATTTGGTGGATTCAACTTTCATTTGGTGAGCTGACACTTCAGGGAATGTTACCTTGACCTTTTCTTTTCATCTGGCCTGCAGCTTTTGTTTCAAACCTCCTGCTTGCCAAGCGAGGTTGGTCTCACATGGATCTGAGCAGACCACCGTTCTCACCCCAATGTTCCCAGTGTCAATTTCTCACTTGGAGTTTAACACCTCTGCTTCGGCCCTCTCTCACAATTCATCACCCAGCTTTTCTGTTTCTTCATGTGTGAACATATCGTATGTGGTCTGAACCTTTTCTGGCTTTCCCAAATACCTACCAACATGACTGTAAAACTCCTTCAGGGTTCAGGTATGCCCTGAAATCTACACACTTCAGATTTTCTTCCTTCTGTTTCTCATCATAATCTCCTTTGCCCTTTCCATTTCTCAAGCTCACTTCCAATATCTTGTTTCTCTACCCCATTCATACATTATAAAGCATTACTGGCTGAAACAGCCAGGTTGATTTGTCCACTATAAAGATGTTTTCTCCTATTCCAGTTCTGTAACCCTCCAAGTAAAAAACTCTTCTTCTCCATCTTAATTGGAATGAGTGCCTGTGACATCAGTTGGTTTTCTGTTGTCTTTCCTTTTTTTTGGTCATAATTATAGTCTATAAATTGGGCATTAACTTCTCTCTCTTCCTTTTTTTTTTCTCCCGTCCTTTTTTAAAGTCTTTTCTATACCTAGTAAGTAGTGTAACTTTAAAGTATTGATATGGTGATTGGGTTTAACTTCAAATAAACTAGAATTTGGAAAAAATACCATGGTATTTTTGGAAAACATATGTTTCCTCCTCTGTAACCATTCAGAGTTGGTTGGAACATTTTATTATTTCATACCTTTTCTATTCATAGACAACCTTTATATAAAGGATTCTGCTGGGTATACAGACACACACCTGGAAGGACATATGCATATTCGATCTAAAAATAATTCTCCATCTGGCAAATATTCAGTCATTCAAGTAAGCTTAAGTGATAAACCAATGAGAGTGAATTTATAACAACTGGTAATTAGCATTTCTTATAGTTGTCTGAAATGTTAACTTCAGCTTTCATCTATACACTGCTAATGAGAATTGGTTTGGTTTGTGGTTGAGTTTTTCATTGTTTCATTCTAACACTTTCTCCCATCTCATCCTTAGGCCCTCTATGCAAGGGGCATCTTACAAGTGCAAAAAGACATCATTCAGTTCTGTTGTGAGATATGGTGGGAGCCTGTACAACGATTAGATGGCAAAATGCTGCAAGCAGTATTTATCACTCTGATCTCAGCTGGTCTATTAATTCTGTGGAATTTTTTTTTTTTTTTAACTCGTCATCTTCAGTTATTTGTGTATGCATCATCTATGCAGTTCCAGCAGACTGGGGTAGAACCTACAAGCTCAGCTGCAATAGGAATAATAAAAATGGTTACTAAATCTGTCACTAATCTCTTGTTAATACAATGGGACTTCTGGAAACTCTCTCTGTGCATTCTGAAAACACATGCAGTTCTATTTATAAACTTTGTAAAACACTATTTCAACCAGTCTTCTTTTATAATGAAGACAAAGCAACTTCCTATTTTCATTGTTTGGGACCAAAAAAAAGTATTTTTCTTAAAATAGAAAACTTGATGAAAACCTTTATCTCTCTAAAGATAGTGAAAATTATAAATAGACTCATATCTTGTGGTGTTCATATCTTATCTTGAACCATCTATTACATATACTAAGATTATACAAGACTGTAATGTAATTTATTTTTTCAATAAAGAATACATATTATCATGATATTTAAAAGTGAAATGTGGAAATTTCTAACAAAGCACTGATTTCTTTCAAGTTAGAATTCTGAAAATTGGTCCAGTCATAGCAGTCGGTGGAAAATTCTGGTTGTTTGGTATTTATGGTGTTTAAAAACACTTTAAAATATAAATTCAAACATTATTCTACATACAATATCTTATTAATTTTATTGCTAAGCACCTATCAGTTGCAAAGCACTATTAATTTCAGGGCTTATTCAAGTACCAAAGTTGATGACAGCATCCTCTAAAAGACAATGGAGCACATTTTATAAAACAGTTTAAAACAATGAATTACTGCTGAGAAGGAGCAAAAAAACGGAGCTTGTTTAATGCATAATTAATAATCACAGCTCACTACATTCTTACAATATGCCTAGTTAAATCTTTAGCTAATTAGCATGCTTCAGACTTATCCTTCAGGCAACACTTAAGCAAAACCTTACTTTCTTACTTTCATACTTCACAAGGTGCAGAACAGCAGCCTCAAGAAATTAACATCAATTTCAGTGGAATGTCGTTGCCCTAATGAAATGAAACGTATTAATGAAGACCTTAATTTTGCTATATTTTAGCTCAAAAAGTTATTTAAAACAAATAATTAATAAATGATTGATTTCCAGTAGTCCTCTAGCATATAAAGGATACACCCATTCCAGTTTAAGCCTCTTGGCTGGTAGTTCTACTTTTGCTTCCAAATTGTAAGATTCCACTTGCTCTTTGGGCATGTACATGGTAACAGGACGTCCACGAAGAAACATTTTTACGTATCCTTCCTCTAAAAAAGGTCAGAAATGTTTAGTGTTACACAAAAAAAACATTAGTGGGAAACTCCAGTGCTCCTCCATCCCCTCCCAATTAACAGTTTGGTGGATTAGAATTACAGAATTACATGCAATCTCAAACTTAGAAACTAACCAGGGTTGTTGTTTTTTTTTCCTAAATCATAATCGCTAAACAGAATTTGTTTAAACCAAACTCCCTTTTCACTCTAAATATTTTGAGCAGCAGAATTAGAACTAGAGGGTGTCGGGAAGAACTACGAAACTGAAAGGACTGAAATGAAAACAATTTTTTTGTGACAAATACTGTTACAATATTATTGGGTTTTAAATATTAAAAATGAAGGGGAAAACATCAAAAATTACAATTAACGCAGAAATGCCACTTTAAATTAATTTTATTTTTTAATCAATATTTACAGTGGAGCATCAGCATCTGAAGTATTTTCCAACACTCAGTTGCATTCTTTGCATCTCAGTGTAAAGGTATGCTTTACACTCCATACAGTGTTAGAGATACATTTGAAATAAGGAACACAAACAATTAGTAAAAGGAATCATGCTGATGTACATGCAGAAAAGAATACGTGCTTTAAGAATTACTAAACATTGAAATAAAAATGACAACATTGACAGCACATTAAAAGAAAGGAAAATGACAAAGGAAAGAAGCTACAAAAACTGAGTTGGCTGACAGAAGTAAACATTTCTAGAAGAAAATACTAGAAGTAATGTGTTGAACTGGTAAGAAGTATTTTTGGGGGAGAGAAGCAGGGATTAATAACAGATCTGGAAGTACTGACTTGGGGACTTCATGGGGCTTATAAAACTAGGAGATCTGGGATATGCCATGAAGGTCTGACTAGGACTTTTGGGAACTGGCAAGGCCAAAGTGAGTCTCCTGTGAACTTCTGATGAAGTTTGTCGAGATTCAGAACGTGCTGGCTCTTGCTGCTTCATCGGCAGATCAAGGGGTTCAGCCTTGTTCTCATGCGAATCAAGCAGTTTTGGAGTCAGTGATATCTGTAGAATTACTAGACAGAATAATCGTGGGCACAGAGGAAATGGAAGGGCAGAAGTAACAAAATCACGTAAATGAAAAAAAATTATACAATTTCGGACTGCTAAAATTATGCTATGAACTGTTAAGTATCATTACAACTATACCACTATTTTTTAAATTTGAAAACTAAGGCTTTATTTTAATTGGAAATATGCATATGCTACAAATCCTGACTATATGAATGAAAATTATTGGTTGAACAAATAAACATCATAGCTATGCTATATTACCTAAATATATCTGTATTTTGCCTTTAGACTAATCCATGTGTGAAAGAGATCTACCTGATCTGTCACAGTTAAGTTTCACCTTGGGCTCTCTAAAATCCCTTATTTTACAGAATTCACACATAGAATGAAAACAACAGAAAACTGAACGCTAAAAAGAAGCCATGATAATGGTGAAATAACGATGGCAGATGGCTAGAGCTTAAGATGCCTGTTAAAATGCTAGAATAGTGGAATTGTTTTTAAAAATCTACTCCAAAAGATCTGCATTGGAAAATAAACTATAGAGGGTAGAGCATTAAAAAGCAGAGCATTAAAGCACTATTTCTATGCGCATGCAGCATATATTTAATGAACTTGAAACACATGCCAATAATACTGATACTGGTGGACTGGAAGTCAAGATATTTTCAGCAGTGACAACCCCTGACTGACCTTATCAAAGGCTGGGAATGAATGAAAGTTTAATTAATTGAGCTGCTTTTTACACCTCAAAAAACTTCCACAGAGGAAGCCATCTACAGTGGAAGCATTTTACCTAGTCACTTAAAATTCCTGTTAGGGTAAATAGAGAGAAATGTACTTTTGGACAAATTAATAAGGCAGATGTCCAAAAGGAAGTATAGCAAATTATACCAAGTATATTAATGATGCCTTCATAATGCCTCTCTCAACTATAAAGAGGAACTGAGGATGACTAGATCAGGCACAGAAAAACCATATTGTGCATTTATTTCTAACTTTTGTTAATACTAATTCCATCGGTACTGAGTTTTGTTAGTAATCTAAACATATTATCTACACAATCAATCTACATCCCTTTCCCCATCTTTTTCAGAACTAAGTTTTTAAGACAGAAGAGTTCTAATATGAAGATACAGATGTAAAGACAGACAATCATCAGACTACAGAGACAGACCAATGGTGAAAACTTCAGACAAATGTATCTTTGACATCTGCTATTTTGTAAATTTGAAACTGATGTTGAAATTACTTGAAAGTTAAGTATCGAACTGAAATAAGAAGACACGTGAATGTCAGTAGGATCTGCAAAGGAGAGCACTACTGATGGCAGGCATAAAATTGTACAAAGAATACACAGAGGTAAAGACTCTGAAAGAGTTTGCCTTGAGAGCAAACATTCTTTGCTTTGTGGTATTTCAGATTCATTACAAAGCTGAAAGATGCTGATTAGTAGAACAACTGTTAAGATTTAGCTCTCTCTAAAAAAAACAAGACAAATCATCTGTGTTTGTAGCACAGACATAAACATGCATCTAAAATGTGCATATTTACACTGCAGTTTAGCTAAAGCTTTAGAAAAAAAACATGGTATGTTTACCAAGTGTAACTCTGCTTTATGACATTGAGCAAAAAGCTCTGACAAATTAGTTGGAGGCCTAGGCCTCTTTATTCAAAAAAGTTATAGCTTACTCAGTAAAAAATAGGAAGGGAAAAAACAAGGCTTCTATAATCATGTTAAGCTAACAGCAAAACAGCCAAGAAAGGGGCAAACTCTAAATTATTTCAGCAAAAGTGCAGAACACCATTTCAAACACAGTGAACACGTGTTGCCATATAGCTCTCTCAACATATTTTTTCTAATTTAAATTCTTTTGAAAGATTCCACAAGAATCTAAATTATAACCCATTATTATTAAAGTGCACCTGAGGGTTATAATTCAGCAGACTGAAATAGATGTTATAATATTTTTGTTTCATTAAAAAGAACTGGGACAGTTTTGACCTTGCAAAATGTACTCAAGTAAGAAAATAGCTGTTCATACATCAAGCTTTTATCCCACCAGTACCATTTTGCTTCGAGAGCTATGAGGTTTTGGAAGTGAAGCCTACCTTTGCAGTGTGTCACACGGCGCTTCCCTTGTGATTACAGAGACAGAGACAGAAGGGCTAGATAAAGATGTGTTTGAATACAATAAACTCACTAAATACCTGCTCTACCTGCTGTCGAGTTGTATTCTACTGAAGACTAGCCTGGTACTTGATAAAACACTCAGCCACAACCATGCCTGCTGGGTAATTACAGTCAAAACCCTTTTCCTCTAGCTAGACACTCTGTTTAGTACTTCTATCATTAACATAACACAAAAATAACTGTTCTATACACTGTTCTGCTTTGTATTTTTATTGAGATTGATCATAAGTTTGTGACTGTCTAATGAGAAGGACAAATTGTGCTTCCATTTATACCCACTGGTTCACTTTCAAAATTTTTTTACAGGGATAATACATAAGCAGGAAAAAATTAAAATGAATTTCAAATTAAACATAGAATTCCAAACCTGTAGTAGCAAGCCACCTGTTTTGTTGTGTGTTTTTTTGTAATTTGACACATTTTATTACAAGGCATTGGGACAGATGTAGTATTCTTTATCGGTATTTGAGGGCTCCCTATAATGACTGAATTATTACAACAGCATCATAGCTGGAACTTGGCACATCCTTTAATTAACAAAACCTCAACACTGCTTTGAAAGGAAAGACACATTTGGGGTAAGAACATTTAGTCTTTTTCTGATTTGTCTTCTTACAAAGAATCCTACCTGTAAAATAAATCCATTGGGCCAGTGAAAACTAGAGCAAACTGATAAACTTTTTTTTAAAATGTCATCAGTAGCCTGTAAGTACCATACTTAGAATCCCAATACCAGTTCCTAGCCATCCACAGAAGAAGAAAAAAAAATTTAAAAAATCAAATCTATTGTTTTCACAGGGTTTTTTTATTTGCTTAAAAATTTTAGAAATTCCTACCTGCACTGAACATTGGTTCCTTGGGTTTGCTGTGAAAACAATGAAGAAATTTCTATTTTAAAAAGCATGAACAGTCTGCACATATAAAGATACCAACATAATACAAAATTTGAAATGTAATATGCTTTTGTTTGTGTACTTATAAATAAAAATATTTTTTCAATTCAGTTATTTACAAGGCCAATCCGCAGGCAGACACACTTAAAACCAGCATAGACTGTAGCTCCTTGGTTGCAGGTGTTAAAACTTTTCTAATCAATTCTCCTTACATTCTCAAAACTAGATTTTCCTCTACCAACTACTTTTCCCTTGCAGAGTTAATTCACTTAGAGGAGGACACATAAACTGGTCATGAATGGCTGCATCAGTTTTGGTTTCCAATCAGTGAGATTTGTTACTCCAAAGCAGTTTACAACCATAACAAAAAGCTAGGAATATATAACTACAAAATCTGTCTGCATATGTGGAGCAAGGGGAGGAAGCTAATGCATCAGTGTGTGTGCGTGGTGGGGTAGCTTACTTCGTGGCTTTGTTCTCTCTGGATCTAAAGAGCAAACCAAAGTTTGAATCCTGCTTTTCCAAAGAGTTTACACAAAACATGGCCAACTGTGCCCAACTGTGTCTTGGTAAACGAGAATACTTCACAAAGCCCAGCAAGCACATCTCCACCATGATTAAAATGCCTTCTCTTTCCCACTGCTCTGCTGCCTTTAAGACAACCTGAGATCAGTTTGTCTCTTCTGTCTTGAGAAACTACTTGGCAAAACTCTAGGGGAAAATATATGAAGCATGTGGAGAAGAGGGAGGCAGAAAAGCTGAGGAGCTCTGTATATAGTAGTACCCTGGCCAGAAAGAAGCAATCTTTTTCTAGAAATGCCAGCCATTTGTTTGCGGTGTCCTTTGCCCCTCTATGTCTAGGCTTGAGGGTGTTGTTTCTGATAAAGTATGAAAGGAACACAAAGCTATATTATGCTTTCATTCCAGTTCCATTTTCTTTCTATCTAGCAAAACTTTCACAATCTCAGATTACTGCTGTATGTTTCCTAGGGTGATCCCAAAAGGATCCTATAATTTTGATGGAGAAATGCTGAAGCATGAAGTGCCCCCAGAGCTGTGATGCCATCTCCACATCCGTTCCTAGACTGCAGTGGGCAGATAAAGAGAAACTAAAAAAAGAAAAGAAACTGGGTTGGATTTTTGCACACAATGTTTTCTAAGCATAAAAGATTCTCTGCAATGGAAATTGTAGTAAATTATTTTATAGTGTTTTGCCTTTTGCCTTGATTTGACAGCTATATTATGAAAAATACATTTACTGAATTATGAAAACAAAACAAAACAAAAAGTGATTCTACTGCTCCTACCTACTTATTTAGCAACTTTTGATAATATCAGCCTTGGTATTAATCACACATCAAAAAATTATGCTTCAATCTGATGTACACAGCCAATGTCATCTATATAAATAGCATTTTATGTTCCTATTGTTAACAATAAAATTAACATATTCTTTTATGAATGAAGATATTTTTAGAAAAGAAGAACTTCATGGGATAGAACACTTGTCAGAAATTATGCCATATTAGAGATAACAAAGTCCCTAGTTCTGAACAGACTATGCTGATTTATTCTAGCTAATCAAGCTAAAGTGAAAGGCTGATTCATAACAGTAATAAAGTAAATCATGTGCACTTTCTAATTACACAATCCCTAACTACACACACCACTCAGAGCTCTGACTACTCTTTTTCATGAACTTGAGTCATTTCCTACTTACCTAACCCATAGGAAGGCTTGTCCCTGGCTCAGAGCCCTAGGGAATTGCGACAACCCTTAGTAAAAGATTATGGTCATCTCCTTACTCCTTATGCTTAAATCTTCTTAAGATAGCTTTCTATGGCATGTTTTTGCATAACAGCTTACAACTCTATATACTTTGAAAAACAAGAATTTCACAATTGCCTTTTTAGATTCCTGGCATCCATTCTGCTTTAAGCTTCATCTACAGACCAGATAGAATCACAGAATAGCTGAAATTGGAAGGGACCCATAAAGATCAATGATATAACTGTGAGTAGATGGTTAAGTAACACCCTTCTTCCTCTCTCTTTCACACACAGCATTAGGAGGATTGCCTTAGTCCCCAGTGTACAGAATCATGCTCATTTTTCTTCTAGTTCAATAACTCTCGCTTTATATTTTGCACTATGGTCCAGCTTCAAGAGGAAGTATGAGGCAAGTCTTTAGCAAGCCTCTTCCACAGGACAAGGACACTATTATCCTGAGGTGAGAGCTGTGGTGCTCAACATCCCCAAACTGCATGTGACTGAAGTCAGGGAAAAATGTAACCACAAAATGCTTGTTCTCATAGTGACACGAACACCTCTAGCTCCAGCTCAGACAACCTAACACATGCTCTCTATTAGTTCCTTGGGAAACTTGCACATTATTTAAGCATTGTATCACTTGTGTGCCTTTAAACTGCCTTTATCTTGACCTCTGAGTTTTCTCACTTTTGCTCTTCCTGGTCTCCTTCCCCTTCCTGCTGCAGGAGAGGGAGGAAGTGGCTATGTGGTGCTTAGCTGCAGGCTGGAGTCAACATACCACAACCAGGAGCGTGAAGAAATACATGTCAGGAACTTGAAGATCAAGAGGAAACCACTAAGATAATCCAAAAGGTATGTTTAATAATTAAAAACTTTTCAGGGCAACTCAAAGTTCTCACATCATTTATGGTTTGGAAATAAGGCAAATAAATACAAATTTGAATAACTGTTTTATTTGAAATGTTTTAAAACATATTTTCTTCCACCTGCTGGAGCTTAAAAAAAAAAAGATCCCAGTATTTGCTAAACTAGATAAACTAATTTCAATAAAGAAACTAACTTCATTATTAGGGCAGTAGGCAAAGAAATGAGTTAGATATTTAGATAACCTTACCTTTCACTGTTCTTTTTACCACTGGAAGAGCTGCTCGTGGATCCAGTGCGGTTGCGACTCCCTTTGGAATCTCCGTAGCTTTCTCTTCGACCCCCTGGGGACACACGCTCAGATGAACTGGTTCTCTTAATGGTGCTAATTAAAAAAAGGAGTAAGTTATACAGTGCCTATTGTAGAAGAACATATCTCTACAATGAGTATTTTTTGAGAAATGTATCGAGTAGAATGCTGACTGTAAGAATAACTACAACTTTGTTTTAATTATATTTAATTTGCTAGGAGCCTCTGTCAAAGTTTTACTGAGTATCTGGTGCAGAAAAGACAAAATACTGCTTTTGCCTTAAACATAAAACAGAAGATGAGCTAAACCAATACCACAGAATAAGTTACAATCTTTATTTTCCAGGTCACATTTCAAATCTATGACTTTCACTCCACACTTCAGCACTTGGATTCTCTTAATAAGAAGTGAAAGATGTGAAGAAAAAGCGTATTACCTGGTACCTCCAGTCAGACTACATAGAATGCCAAAAGTAGGTCATGATTTGGCACCCAGCAAGCTAACTTTGTGTCTTCATTCAGTATCAATTACTCTGTGTTTCAAAGTTAGTTCTAACATGTCCCCGACTGCAATCCTGGTGAGATAGCTTGCATTTTTTCATTAGCTTGTAAAAAAGGTATCCTTCCTACTTAATGTATGAATAACTTTCGATTCCCCACACCTCCTGACAAGGAGTTTCTCAGAGGGTTAAAGCTTGCCTTACTCTCTCACCCTTCAGCCATCCTTCCTGCCAAGATAGCTATCAGGGAGCTCTTGTATGACTTCATGGCACCCTTTAGATGTTCAGTTCTCTCTGATGGAAAAATATTACTCAAAACACAAGCAGTATCACTTAGTAAGTTAAGAGAATCTCAGTCAGAGCTTACACCTCATAGGAACAAATTATTATGGCTATTTATTAGTCCAAAGCACTTCTCCCTAAAGCAGTGTTTCCTAGCAGAAGAGGGAGCACATAATGGTAAGGCCAGAGCTGGGTGACACTTTTCACTTTGCTTCCCTCCCTGTGCAGCAGAGAGGTGCAGGCAGCATCACCAGAACCAATGCAGTGGCTGAATGACAGGATTCAGTGTCAGGGTCTCATTTCCCCTCACCCCAATCCTGAGGTGTTTTTTACCCTACAGAGAGCAGGATGGAAACGCCTCCTTTACCCATAGCATCCCCATGACTAAATGGCCACATTCAGCAGCTACGTCACCCCAGAAGCCAGGGACACCAATGATCTCTTCAAGCTCACATCCCTCTACCCAAATCCCAACCTTCCCTCTGTGAAAACTTCGGTTATTCTGTTCCTGCTCCTTCAAGGCCCAGTCTCATCCCATCTGACTCCTTTTCCATCCCCAGCCAGCTCTGTCTTGACCTCTGTACACCCCCAGGGATGCTCTGCTTACCATAAGGTTCAGCTTAGACATCCTTGAGGACTATTCCAAATCTCCCTGTCAGCCCCTAACAATTATCCCCAAAAAACTAGCTAACTCAGTCAGCTTCTCAGACTCTATCCCACTTTGTGCGTGGCATAAGAAATAGAGGCTAAGCTAAAGGGAACAGGCCGGACTTCTCTGTCTGTTCAAAAAATATTCATTTTATTAACTATACATCACCATTGATAAACTTTTTAAAATATATATATATTCCTGCTCCCTCATGCCTTTTTACAAGCGAGAAGAGGAATGTTTCAACACCTCAGCTGAGGCTCAGTTACAGAAATTATGAGAACAATTGAACCAGAGTCTTTCTGCAAAGCAACTGCCCTTCTGAAAGGAAGGAAACTCCTATCCAGGGAGAACTCTGCAGAGCAGGTGCATGTTAAGATGCATCTCAGGAAGCTTGACCAAAAAAGTTCCTGGAACATGCAATTGTAGAACAGATGCTCAGTGTTGCATTTTTGTATTTAAAAAAAGCACAATCCAAACAATGAAGCTGAAATCCAAAAAGACAGGTTTTCTGTGGAGATAGCAATGTAAGAGAGCAAGCAGAATGGAAAGTTACACACAGGCACAGAGCAAAATACACTCATAGGAGAAGGTAAAAGGCAGTAAGAAGAAATTAATTTTGTCTTCATTTCAGAAATAAGTGTCTCCTACACTAAGGTAATATGATCTAAGTCATCTTAGTGCTTAATGCATTAAAAAAACCTCCTAAATAATACACTGTTATCATTTAACTGTTTTCCCTGTACCTCATCACATGATCCAATTTAATTCTACTGCAGTGAAAAAATCAAGCCTTGATAATGAAAATATTCACTCCACATAAAATATCTTTATTAGCATGAGTCCTTCCACTGCTTTGTATGCAGAACTTGCAAAAACATCCTCTCTGCGTGATTTTGCAGGATCAGACCTTTATTTTTGGCATCTTTTCCTGGCTAAGCAAAAGAAGAGACAGCATCAGCCTACATTGAAATTAAATTAAGGAAATAACCAATTTATATGAATGTTAGAAAAAAATGCAAGTTACGGAAGCTATTTTAAGCTAATTTGAATTTTACTTGGAGTTTTATTTTTATAGCTATCAACATTCAAAAGATGAACTGGTGGATAAAAAATGAATGGGTGGGATGAAAGATTTAAAGAGTAATGCTATCTTCTGTCTGAATAATGAAGTCTCATATCAGTATAAAAACTACTTTTACCACAGGAACAAAGTTATTTAAAACACTTTTGGCTTATATCCATTTACTGCTTAAACTAATTAGCAATGCTATCTTCTGACAAATTTTATTTTAAACTTGCAATAACAAAAAAAGTGAGACGTATTAGGAAGTAGTTGGACAAGAGGATTATAACTTCATTATATTGTCAGTTTTGGCATACATACATTTTGGTAGCTATAGTGTTAAATACTGGTGATTATATCCACGGGTAAAGTAGATACACTGGCACCTGAGGAGGAATTTAAAACTATAGAAAATATTCATTTAGCTTAGAGGTTTGTGAGAGTATAACTGGATTCCAGAATCTGGCTTCCACATTAGTGATACAAAAGGAGACAATTTTCAATTATTTAAAAAGACTTGGTAACACAATTTTTAACTTGTTTAAGACAGCAATGTGGTCTAATGAGACACCACTATAATAAAATTTATGTTAGCATGAGATAATGCAGATACCATAACTGAAATTATATGAGTTTTGCAATGCATTTATCAGTGATGAGAAAGTTTTAAACGCATTTCTGAAAATGTTAAAAACGAGAATCATAATTACAGTTCTACCATGTTAATGCTTGTATTAAAACAGCCACTTTCTATGTGTTGAACTGAAAGGGAAAGGAAAAGCAACTGGGCTTCAATACTACAAAGCTATTAAGGATCCCTCACCTTAGACCAGGCTTTTTCAGTTTGCATGCATTGAGAAGATTCACAGACCTGCTTAATCCAGATTGAGAGGTGCATAAACAAAGCAGAATAAAAAGTGAATGCAACAATAAAATGCAGAAACAAGACATTTAAAACAAACTTACATTAAGAGACATAATTGCATGCTTTCAAGATACGAAATCACGTGCAAGAGCAAACAACACAGTGCTTATTGACTCAGGTGTTTGATCATTTCAAACCATACATTTAAGAACACCAATGTATTTTTGAATGACAAAATCTCAGCAATGCTCCAATACACTGACTGTTAAAGAGACTCAAAAAAAAACACCAAAAAAACCAAAACAGAAAGAAAATCAAAGAGGCTATCTGAAGAAACAAGACAGATGATCCAGCTAGAAGACAAAAACTACTAAAAAAGCAACAATAAAAACAAGAAAATAAATCCTCATATATACATACACATACCACTGCATAGCATGAGTGCTTCAGATGGCTGCATTACTGAATTGTGGTAAACAAATCAGGCCAAAATTTAAATAATAATAATAATAATAATTTCATTATCAAAATTGTGGGAGGGAATCAAAGGTTTTTAATAAAATAAAAAATAGCCCACAGTGCTCTTAGTAACTGATTATATTATCATATTTTTAACTTGTCTAGCACTCTTTCTGACCCTCATTTTAATCAATTAGAATAAATTCTGGAATAACATACTATTTTAATTTTCATTATGCCTTTGAGCAAAAGGCACTAGTAACTTTAATTGTTAGAGACAGTTAAGTGGCATAATAGCTTTGCCACTTGAAGTTCAATGGGGAGAAATTTCTTTTATATTTCTATTTGGTTTATTTCAAAATATTTTATTTGAGAGCCAAGTGTGAAATCGAAGACATAACCGAAGGTTCGACACAGAGTTTGTGTGTGTGCCAGTTACAACCCATGGCTGCCCCCAGAACAGAACACAGAACGTTAATTCCAGGCGGTTGAACAATTTCCTAGGGACCATGAGTTTAGAAGAACAGGAATTTATCACATTAAAGTATTTTATTCTCCTTAAAAACAAAGCTCTTTATGTTTTTTTGTTCCAGCTTCTTCCTTTTGATCTCAATTGTCAGAGTTTTGCACTATTGTAATACTTTACAATCTGCTGGGGGGAGAAAGAATGACTGATTGTCTTCTTTTGAAAGGCCAAGTATGTGCTAGCCCACAGTCTGCAGCAGCATCCCCACTGGGAAAGGTACTGTCTGCATTCTCCTCCCTTACTTTTTTTTTCTTTTTTCTTTTTCCCCCTCAACTCTTGGAAACAAAGCTATCCTAGATGAGTCACAAAACCCTAGATTTTAATAGGGAACTCAAAACATTACTACTGTGCTCTGGAGAAATTCCAAAGACAAATTCAGTGTTGAGCAGGGAACTTCAAGCCACATTACATCCGAAAGGAAGAGTGCAGGGGGAAGGGAAAGTGCTGCTCACTATACAGTAAACTTTTATTCTGAATGAAAATTTCAGATAATTCTTCTATGCACAAAGTTCAGAACAAAAAAATAGTAGTGTTCAAAGGGATGATACTTGCAATAGCTTCTACCCTTTGATAGTGTGAAAGTCGTAAATATATCAAATCTAAAACCAACCCTCTGAGCAAAGGCTTTTTCTGAAGACAACTTGGAAATAATTTACAAAGCAGACAATTCTTGATTATCTCTCTCAGGTGATTATCCAGCACACCACAAAAACCCTTCAGCTCTGCATTAGCTGGCTTGCAGCTCGAAGCCACCCAGCAGCACTCACAGGGCACCTCTTGGTGCTGGACCAGAAGCATCACCAGGCCTTTTATCTTGCATTGCAGTATTACCGTACACTTTTAGAATCTGATTGATCTGTGGTTCATATTTATGCTTTTGTGCTATTTAGTTTATTCCATTCCTTCTTTAACTTGGATAATTGGGTGTTGACTGTGAGCTCTGAGTGCTGAAGGGAGGCTTTCTGCCCCCAGTTGTAATTGAAGTCAGAGTCAGTTGAGGTTACTCAACACTTTACAATATCTGGATCTAATTATCACATTAGGCCCTATAACAATCTACTGATATCCAGAGATACACATTTTACATATGCAAAACCAATATGCATAAAGGTTAAATGATTTGCATAAGGTCATTGAGAGAATATGTGGCAAAACTCAAATAAAAGCCTGCTAGTTCCACCCTTTCAGCCTTGAGCCTTTTTGATTACCTCTGGTTTAATATTCCTGCCAGAAGAAGTCATTTCCATTTCAAATATTAAATGGGAAATCAGAAGATGTAGTGAACTCTGAACCACATCTCCTTGGTAATCCAGCAAGGCAGATAAGCAGTATACCAACCTGTGAGTTCAAATGAGTTAACAAACACACTTACATACAGCTATTGTATGAAATGAGATTGTGTCTGCAAACATATCAATAAGTACATGTATTCCTAAGCAATGGAATGTTTGGATGCACATTTGGTTCCCACAGAGATAATTTGCATATATTTATATAAATATGTACAACATGCAGTTTCAAGGGATAGACTGATGCCGTTCCAGTTGGGTATCATGTACTTCCTAATCTAAATGGTGAAAGTAGCAAAGAATGGAGGAATCAAGTTATTTATTTGTTATCCACCTTTTCATAACTGTGTTCACTAAAACACCTGGGAGAGACTCGACTAATCTGATTGTCACTTTTGAAGGTCATAGGTAGGAAAAAACCTGAACATTTTACTTATCTAGTATAGTATTCGAAGCAGATCCTTGTAATTCACAGAAGTTTAAAAGGAGACTCAGAAGAAAAATACATATTTTATTTCTTTTTTTTTTTTTTTTTTTTTAGACTTGACAATCCCTTTTTTTCACATTTTGAAAAAACTCAGATGTTTCAGTTCTGCCTCTATATTATACAGGAAAAGTACTAAAAAGTATCCAAGCAGAAACTAATAATTAATTCTCCTTAGAGCTGTCATGCCAAATTCCCATGTTTTGGACTAAATAATACCTACACTACAAAGCAGTAGCAGTTTTAGAATCAGTTTATATTAAAAGATCACAGTAAAACCATGACAAAAATCAGAACTACAGAAATTAAAAATTACACACCATTTCTAAACTGTTCAACACTAAGCAAAGTTTTTTAACACAAATAAAAAAAACCCTCACCCTTAAAAAAAAGCTATTTGATCTTTCTGCTATATTTACATTACTATTTTATACATACACGCTTACAGTTCCTGAATGTAAAAGGGTCTGGTATAAATACATAATATGAATTAATTAATATTAATGAGTTCATAACAAATTCATCTACTTGACTATTTGCAAATAAGCTGCTTAGAACACTTAATATATCATCCTTAAATACTGAATATTTGGAGCATGATATACCATAAAAATATGAAGTCTCAGCAGTTATTTTAAGATTCATTATCAAAGGCTACTAAAAGTAGAGACTAATTTAGGACAGCAATTAATTGGTGAGGTCTTCACCATTCTACACTCTTCATGTGAAGTATATTTATAGGCAAGGCATAAAAATATGCTTTCCTATAATTTGATAAAAAATAAAATCTGCATATTGAATACAATCAAAACAGAATTTTAAAGCCTCCGCAGGAAATAGGAATTCCACAGCACCCGGACATCAAACTGCTTTTTTCAGGGCACAGAATAACCCTGTTCTCCTAAGCATTCAATAAGTGCCCATCTATTTAATCAAAACTGCCCATGTGTATAAACTGCATTTCCCCCACTCTGCTCTGGGGCAGAAAGTCCTATATTGAACCTTAGAGATGGAGGAATGACATCACCTGTACACAAGTGAAGTGTGCAATGCATGTGCCCTCTCATGTGTTTGATAAGTACAACTTGAAAACTCATTAGTGAGAATGCAATTACCAGAATTATTAAGAAAAAATCATTTGTAAAGAAATTTTTAAAACATCAGCATATGCATAAAACCAGCACTCCTTTTTTTAAAAAAGGCAGGTTCTTTCACCCATATTCAAAATTCTGATAACATCATTCTGATAATTGAATACTTTATACAGTATTTGCCTTCCTCCTCTTATCTTAAGGGCTGATTCAGGGAAACCTGCAGCTACAGTGAGCTCCAGCTCCTAAGAGCTTGTAAGAGTTCATTTGTGCAACAGATACAGTAGTTTCCAGTTTTATTTGTGCACAGCTTGGCTACTGTCTTCTCTACAATAACAAAACCTGGAGTTTACTGGAAAATCAGTCCCCTTCAACACATAAACAAAGTGAGGCATATCCTTCATCACCATCTCCACTTTAAGGAAAAATCCTCTTTACAAGAGAAATCCTAGATCTTTGCAGGTTAACACTCAGCTCCAGAATTTGTCCTACACAGAGTTGGAAACACTACAAAAAGCTGAGAATCACACACAACAAAAGAAATGTAAGAAAAAACCCCAAAACAAAACAGTCCACATTATTATCTTTTACAGAAACATACAGCAGATTAGCACAATAACTGTCACATGTAACTTTGAACTTGCTGCACCTGATCCACTGCCTTCCTTATAACCTAGATATATAAAACATGTAGCCTACTGAAGCACAAGCAAATTGAGAGAGAGCAGTAATTTTAAAAAGGATTTAAATACAGGCTAATGGTAAGATACCTAAAGATGGATGTTTTCATTTGCATAAATATGTGCTAGGCATTGAATTTTCCTCCTCCCCGAGATGTTTCCAACATTGCACATGCAGTTTCTATAATTTTTAATGCAAGAAAACCACTAAAGGTAACATACTGATCTGGAATGGTAGCACAGCTTCTCTACAGACTATATATCTTCTTCTACCTACTAAAATAATTTTTACACTACTTTTCAAGTCATGTGCAATAGCACAGTAGAAACACTTTGTTCTCTATATGCTAGACTGTAGTAGCAAGAACACAGACCAGTAGACCAAGCATTGTGCATTCTTTCAGTATTCATGCTAATAACTTTAATTAGACCAAATTAGTTTAAAGCCTCTTAGAATGAAATCCATCTCTCCTTCTCTTTCCAAGCTAAATATTTAGGCCGTTGCTTTGCACGTAAGAAAAACGACATGTCTCAAAGCTTAAAAGAGGAGATATAGTTTGTTTTCAATTTTGCAATGACAAGGTTTCTGATAGATGTGTACCTTTTGGCTGCTGGTGATACAGTCTCCTTTCTGCTGCCTGATGGGGAAGGTAAAGAGCCACTCGGTTTCTTTGGTAACACAGTTCCATTATTAACAGTAGTCCTTAAAGGCAGGGTTTGTACCAGTGGTCTTGCTGTAAATCAAGCATAAGATTAAAAAATTACTATTTTTAAAAATTTATTTTTTTAATTTTTCCCTCAGCAAACAGTATTAGAATAAACACCTGCATGGTATGCCACTTCTATTTCACTACTGCAAAATTCACGATAGATGAGAGATTTAACAAGGAGGATTTTTTTTTTCATTTATAAATTTATCAATGAAAAATATCTGTATATAGCTTAAGCACACTATTCTATAACCTGCCTCACTTGTAAAACTCTGTCCTAGTTCAAGGAGGTTACTGGTAAGTGCAAAGGTACTCATTCCCACCCAAACCAATCCTGCTCTCTGAAAAGAGCATCTATCTCTTGCCCAGCTTGATAGCATTCAGAGGACTAATAGAAAAGAAGACTGGTTGCCATTCCAGAAACTCCTGCTCTTTACCCCTCAATATTCTTGCAGGTTTTCCACAAGCAAATGATCTCTTAAGAAACCACTAGTACCCAAATAAATACATTATTTTAAAGAATGTGGGCTTATTTTTGACCAAAAAAAAAGAATTTTACCCTTTAGTTGGCAAAAGCAATTGAAATCAGCAAAACATTAGATTTAATGAACTGACATCATCCACCTACGCTCTTCAGATCAAACATTCACTCAAAAAGTGACATATATGTCATACCCATAATTAACATTAGAATAACAGAAAAGTTCCATTCAATTTCATTAGAAATTAGTGGCAAAAACCAAACAGTGGTTAAAACTGCAAGCAATGAGTACAAACATGAAAACTACAGTAAACCATGCCCTGAAACACAGACAAAAACATGACTAGCGCCCTCCCTACAGCAGGGAAGGAAGCTTTGTACATCACTTGAAACTTTGACAGAACTTTCTAACACAAGACAGCTTTGTAAGGACACCAGAAGTCTCTGGGTCCAGGGAAACAACCCACAGGAAGGCAGCAGTCACAAGTCTCTTAAGGAACGTAAGAAAACATAAGAATACGTAAGAAACAAAAGAAAAATTGTCAATGAACCGGGAAGATCATAGCCAAAAAATCTAAAAAATGTTCTACAAAAAAAATACTGCTGAGGATAAATAATCTAAAAAAAGCAAAAATTAAAAAGTCTAAAAATTAACAATCGTATACAGTCCTACGTTATTTTATAGTGACACCTTTTTATAGCACTGATGGCCTGCATTTATTGCCTTGTTTACCTGAAGTTTTCATACACTGAACAACAGAAGAAAAATGTGAAAGGCCGTGCCTTGAGATGACTAGCTCAGTAAATACAGTCTACTCAGGAATGCAAGTTTCAAGAGAAACTTGGTCTTGAAATTTTGTTAAAATATATACTTACTCGTTATGTATTCTGCATTTATTTGTTCAGAGGTGAGAAATTTAGAAAACAAACCAGAATGAAAGAGGCTTATTTGGTTCAGCAGGCAGAAAGATGACATGAAAACAACTCAGAAAGAAAAATAAAATCTTCTCTGTGTTCACTGGGGATCCCAGGGGCTGTAGCTGCTGAAGAATAATAGAGTGAGACAGTATGATTTTTACCAAGGGTAGGAAGAGCAAGGGCTCTCTGATTTTATGGGAAGCTTTAGGGAAAGGCTAAACAAAACCTAAATGAATTAATGGTGCCTTCCAGCCCTGGTTTCCATGATCTATTTTAACACACTAATACTGTCTTTAGAGCTTATACAAAACACCTAAAACTTACTGTGCTTTGGCTTCTCATGCTTCTGTTTGTTTTCTTAAGAGATTAATATTTCCTATTCCTATTTATTTCTACAGCAGTTATTCTTGCAAATTAAGATTCATTCTACAATTTTGTGCTAGATGCCTTACTGCTTCTTTCCTGACTAAATGCTGCAATGCTGTAATTAATCTGTATGTATAAAACTGATTCTGTTGCATCTTACAAAAGCAAAAAGCCACAGTCAAGCAGCTGTAAGCTTGTTTACTGACAAGTTTTCTGTAGCTCACAAAACTTCAACGAGGTTTTGAGTTCATTAATTAGAACAACAATTAAAGTTACATAAAGAAATTAACAAAATATTTTCCTTCTTTATAGTTATACAAAAAATACCTATTAAAAATTAGCTGGAGTAAACTAGCTGAAGCCTGTTTACTCTCCTAACCTTATGAAACAGAAACTAGCAGCATAAATAATGAATTGAAAAAAAATGAGACTAGCAGCAG
>NW_009953299.1:1277912-1289990 GCF_000747805.2 Chaetura pelagica
AGCAGGAATAAACCTTGAAACCTTTAACAGAGGTTTTGCTTCAAATCCAATGCCAATCCAGAATACACACTTCTGGACCCGTAGATTTAAAGACGTAGTCCCATCGACAGCTAGTGCAGAAAGTAATACCATGATGCTCTTAACACAGAAAAAACCTAAATATTATTCAATTAGTCCACTGTTTACTCTGGAACTATTTAGTTTTATTTACAACAGCTATTTCACACCCGTTTTAACCAATATAACATTCAAACAACCCCAAATGTCATTGCTGTTAGAAGTCAGTAACTCAAACACATTCATATTACTGCTGTGTCAGTAACATTTATGTTGGAAGTTCTGTTGCTTCAGGGTCTTACCTGTGGTAGCAGGACTGACATGTTTATCAGCCTCGGCAGCAGCTTTTTTAATCATACTCTGATCTATGGATTAATAGGGCTGTTAAGTTTACAAACAAACCAATAATTGTAAAAGGAAACAACAACAAACACAAGTAAAACAAAGGCAGGAAGCCACACTGAACTCCACCAAGTAGTTGAATTAAATAAGGAAGGGAGGAAAAAAAAAAGCCAACAACAAACCCAAACAAAACCCCAAAACACATTACTGGCGGAGCTCCACAAATGGACATGACAAGCAGCTCACTCTCCCTGATGTAAGCTGCTTTTAGGCTGCCAACATCAAGTCTAGAACAACACACATGAAGGCCAAAAACAAGCTTAAGCTTTTTTCCAATACAAGTTTGAAAGCCTAAAACTTGAAAACATTAAACCAATTTTACATCTGAAGTACTCAGAAAATGTCTTCTGTCCCATGAAGCTTCTTGTTCTAGACGTAAAACAGTGCACAGGGACCCTGTGTTCTGAAGGCACCAACTTCCTCCTCGTAACACACTTGCTTTTAATCCTAATCAGCTTCATCTACAGATCAAATAAAAAAATCAGAATATAATATGCTTAAAATCCAAGTTTGCATGGATTAGATTTTTGTGACACTTTGTGCCATCAAATTCCACTTTTTACAATTCAGAAGGTGGAATTAGCTACTAAACAGTCACTGGAAAGAGAATGGATTGAGTCCTGTGCAATGGATTGAGTGAGTCCTGTGCAGCCCATGTGGCAAAACATGAGAAGCCACCGCCCCAGTCTTGCCCATGTCTAAGCAAAACCCCTCTCCTCACAGTTTCCATCAGGAGCCGCCATCATCCTTTTCCAATACTGAAATTCAACTTAGTCTGCATGCAATCCATTATAAAGTAGCTCTGCCTACTATCAGAAAAATGGGCCAACACATAAAATGCATTGTATTTGAAAAAACTGCTGGAAGATACAAATGACCAGGATATTTCAGATTCTGTTTTATGTTAAAGAATATACACTAATGATACAATTGATATATATATAAAAATAAGAACTCTTTACAGAAATCATTACAGTAGCAATTATTTACAGAAATTAGTTGGATTTAGTTGGCAAATTTCAGGACTCAATTCAGTAATTTGTAATGCATGAGCAATTTGCCCTACACTGTCATTTCATACACACATTGAGAAGTACCCATGCCATACACACATTTGAAAACAAACAACAAAAAACACAGCCACAGAAAGCAGAAAGATCAGGCTTAGAGCAGCTCTTCCTCAATGTACATTGAACTATGGCATTAACTATCTGCCACAACTAAGAAAGCATCTCCAGTTATAGAATCCAACTCTGCTCACAGAGTCCATGAAAATCTGGTCTGTATTTTGCTAAGTAAAGCCAGCAGGCATGTAGAACTGATTTGGTTATAACTCAGTAATAATTACTAGACTTTGCTTCCCCCACGCATCAGATGATATCTATTTTACAGGCAACATAAAGCCTCTTAATCCCTTGTACAACCAGATTTGGTGGAATATTTTATCACAGTGGAGGCTATCTTTAGGAACATTTAACTTATCTGATATTTTAAATTTGTTTCAATTTTTTTTTTTTTTTTTCCCCCTCAATGAGACAGAAACAAATTGAGGAGCACAAAACAGAAATGAGAGAGAACAGGAATATAAGACCACAGACATCTACTGCATATTCTATCCAGCAGCTAGCATGCTACATGATCAACTAAACTGGCTCTATAATTCTGTTTCTCCTTTCCTCATCTCCAGACACAAAATATTATAACAAATAAGACACCTCAGTTCAGGTAATTAAGTAGTTCCTTACCTATCCTGTTAAATCAATGTCTAGAAGTAAGTATCTGTAGCAAAGTCACAAATACACTGAGATAAAAGGAAGTCCTGATTTCCAGATGAAAAAATAATGAATAGATAATTACATATAATATTTCCAATGTAAGTTAAGTTTTTAACTTATATGAATACAAATCAGGACCCAAGTAAAAAATGTCTTTATTTAGACAACAGAGAACCTGTGAATTCAGCCATGCTCTCTGTCCACATCTAGCTTGTCACCACTCTTAAGACTACCCAGAACTACCTCATGCTTTTTGCTTTTGCAGCCTCACAGACTACAGTAAGTCACACAAGCTGGGTTCTTATAAACCTTTATTACTGCAAAGTACTGCATGTTCAACTCCAGCTCTTCTGATTTATGCACAGATAAACCCATTCGTGCAGAGCAGCAGCCAAGAGTGAACACGCTGCAGCACGTGGGTGCAGCACAGTGTGTTGCTGAGTGGCAACACCTGCCACCTCTCTGGCTCCGAGTCTGCTGTGCTGGAACGGGGTCAGGCACCAACAGCAGCTCTACCTGTCCTTAGCTTAGCAGCTGGTGTTGCACCATCTCCACAGTCATGTCACCTCTGCGCTAGCTCAGAGCTCTTTGGCTATGCCAGCACCATCCAAAGACACATAAGACATTTTTAATTACATTAAACTACATTTTACTTAAATCTAATCAACGTTTTAAATCAAAAAACTCTTAGGAGTTTCACCCGCAGAGGATGCTATGTTCCTCAAAGAGTTTATAAACTAATCTTGACCAAAGTCAGGAAGCAGTAGTCATTAATAAATGTAGGGAGTGCATTAAGCAGTAAGAACATGGAAATACTTTGCTGGTTCACAGGAAATCTAGAAGGCTCACACATTTAACCACTTGGATTTTTACATGCTCTCTTTAACAGATTAAATTTCAATATTTATTTATTTTTTAAGTTTGACTTGTTGATAATCTATTTTAAATATATATAAAACGCTCCATTGGATTGCACTACGTATTTAGCATATATCTGAAATACAAACCTTTGGTAGGTCCCTTCTTGTTCTGCATGGCCTGCTGTTCCTCTGTAATATTCAAGCGTCGAACCACATCAGCAAGGGCAGATTTAAGCAGCTGGATGTCATCTTCCTGCATCTGGACACGTTGCTCCAGAGAGGCAATGCGATCCGTTACCTCCATACTGCTTGCAGCAGAGGCACTGTCATCTAAGTAAAAGAGCAGCAGAAGATGCATGAGCATCAGTGTATAACCATCAAGGAATGCCTTACATAACTGCGTGCAGGTAAAACCAAGGGTTTTCTCAGATCTGGTGACATCTTGAGAAAGAAAGTTCAGTGACCAAAAGCAAGAGATGAAAAATAAATAAATACATAAATAAATAAATAAAGCTGAGTGGCTAAGTAAGATATGATCATGACGACAGTTTCAGGGCTACTTAGTGTTAATTGGGGCCCACGAAGAATTATTTAAATGTTTGAAATGGAGTCATCTTCCACCACCCTTCACTGTGCTGCTCAACACAACATTCTGGCACTGGCAGGCATCCATGTAGAGGGCTATACTTTGTGATGTGATCCACACTTTTCCAGATCTTTCTGTCTCATATATGAGACAGAATGTATACATGAGACATAAACAAGCAACAGATAGGCTTACACTTCTTCAAGTTGCTCTATATAGACTGAAAAACAGATATTAATCCCATCTGCTAACTCCTAATTTACATCATCAGTTTCATGAGAACATTCCCTTTGACTGAAATAGGAACATTAAATACATTCAGAATTACTCAGTAGCCTGCAAATTCTTAAAAGGTTCATTACTTTGCATACAATTCACCTATTATTTGGAAATAATCCACAGAAGCTTAAAGCCTGCAACTCCCTGAGGAGGACTACACATTCTTTCTACCCAAAACTAGTAATATTTTTCCTAAATGAGCACTTTTGTTGCACTCCGGTTCCTATCACATAGAAACACTGTGCTTTCTTACAATATTAAGTTAAGAAAAAAGAAGAAGAAAGGAAGACAAAGGCTATGTCAAAGATGTCAAAGGCAGTACCTATTATGGAAAAAATATTTTGCAGTTTTAAAGAAGAATTACAAGGTTTTATTTAACTAGGTGGATTTGAAATCTTAAAAATGTTGAGTATTAACTTCGTAGACCATATTGAGTAATGTTAGTCAAGAGATGATTGGATTATAGCTTTCACTTGAAGACTTAGTAAATTGTACTTTAGCAAAAATGGATATTTATTCCACTATCTACAAGCATAACTGACTTCTCCCTCATTCCTAACGGGAGTTCACAGCACATATTTGTTCTGTTAAAGCCAGTGGAAAAGCTGGTATTTGTTTTCATTTCTTGTGTACTTAATTCTCCTCCATTCCAAACCAGAGTTTTCCACTTCTTTTGTACAAGGGCATAAAACTAAAGTTAAATGGCTTGTGCTCAATAATAACTAGTGGTCAATTTTAAAACAAAGCATTTCAAATGGGAAAACAGCAGCTTCCGTGTAACTTGAAGAGCATATCCAAAAAATGTTAAGACACAGAAACTTCTAATCAGAAAAGTCTGGGGGAAAATTGTTGTGTTTTTTTTTTTAAACATTTATCTATTCATCTCCAAACCAACCCAATAAAAACAGGTTTTGAAATCTGTTTTTAAGCTTGTTTTTGGCTTCCCTACTGCTTGCACCCCCAAGAGCAACCTGCGGTTACCAAAAGCTGAATTAGAAACAATTCAGAAACAGAGACTGTAGCAATATTGATAGTCCATAAATAGCTACAAGCTAATGTAGTTCAAATAGCTTGTTAATTCTGCTACAGGGTTTTCAGAGCATATTTTAAAAAATCAACATTAGGATATTATTAGGCTGAAAACAGTGGTAATGTAAGTTACCCAATTCTGAAAAAACTAAACCAGAACTCAAGTTCCTGAAAAACCCTGAGAAAACTTTGCCTATGACAAAGCTTTCCAAGCTTTGGCCTCATCATACTTTTGCTCAGCACAGGACTCTGTCCTGCAGCTGTTACAGGTAATTAATCCCCAAACTCAGATTAGCAGCCATGCTGACAGCAGTATGAGCTGCCTGCAGAATTTAACCTCTCCTTGTACAAACAAAAGGCCCACACTGCTCTAATGACTTTACACTTTAACTCAGCTGGAAATAACATGGATTAGCATAGTGGACAATAGGCAACTAAATCAAAGGATTGATTTAACCAATACAAGCCAAATTCAAACTTCGGCCATTCTGGCAAACTCAATATGGCACAGCATAGTTGGCTTCTGAATTCAGTCAACAAGAAATAGCTAAATCTGAAATTCAGGGCAGAGAAGAAAACCCAGGGAGAAATCAGTTGGTGCTAGCCCTTGTTATATTAGAAAACATCCTCATTAAAGTATCAATTTCACTAATTTTTAAGGGAGTAGCCACAGTCATTTTGCCTAAACATAAATCTTTGAGTAGGAAGTCAGTGGTAGTGGTTTATTGGTCGTCCCTTAAGAAATCACTCCCACTGATAACTATTAAGATGTACATCTCTCCCTCTTCTTCCTCCTCCCAACAGCCGCTGTGACTCGCCCCCTTGCATCCTTGCTGACCAACAGGCACCCGCAAACCCTTTCTCTGGACACAATGTGTTTGTGCCCCCCCCCATCCCCATTCTTCCTGGTCGTTGGCAGTGTAGCCCTCATCCTTCCTGCAACCTACAACTGGCTTTTTTATGGTGGTTACCTCGCTGGTCGCAGTTCTCTCCAAAGATGAAGAAAAGAATAACATTTGTAACAACTCAAAGTAAGATTGCAACTAAAGACAAGACTTATTCGAGACTAGGCACACTTTGCCTGCCATTTGCAGGCATATATGAGAAAGCTAGAAAGGAGATGCAGAACGTAATAAAACTATGTTTTCTGAGGAATGCAAAGTTCAATTATAAAATAAGCATAACCTGTTTGTTATGCAAGTAGAAGATGGAATGTTCTTGCTGTTGAGATCATTACATACGAGTATGTTGAGCAATAAAGTTGCAACTTCAGCACAGACAAATTAGCAAAGTGGTATAGTATCAGAAAACAAAATAACTAATGATAAAAACCAACCAACAACAAGAAACTCACAACAGATGTCCCCAAGAGCAAAAGCTACATTGTTAGACTAACTTGTGATCTGCCCCTGCCATACACAGCTCATCCTCACAGCAAAGAACATTTGCAAGGAATTTTTAGCATACATTTGCAATGCAACTTAGACTCCAAGTAGAGACACTTTATTATTATTGCTCCCCAGGCCAGTATTAAATGTAAAGTGGCTATACATTTTATAGCACCTAGTTCCATGTTTTCTCATGGATGAAGCATATCCTCAAGGAATTCATGCTGATGGGAGCACAGGGGTACAGAAGAGGCCACTGACTGCTCTGCCTTAGGGTGGTCCAGCCTGAGGCTACATTTCCCCTCACAGGGTCCACTCATGTGTGGACTCACAGAGCAGCTGGGTGACAAGTGTGATCTGGTGGTACAGTTACAGTAACTGAGAGAAAAGTGCTCTACAGTAATGATGTAAAGATCCTCAAAACACTTCAGGTGAATCCAAAGAAATATAAAATGTGGTTTTAAAATAAATCCACAGAAACTGACAGTTATAATACACAACTGTTACTGCACAGCTTTACAATATAATAAGAATACCATTATGTCAATACATGCCACTTTTTGTGACAGTAAACTCAATAACATTAACAATTGTTTAACAGCATCAATATACTTAAATTTGATGAACTCTTTGCAATCTAGCTGTTATAAAATTCACGTTTTTCACCCTCCTAAAAAGCATATGAAGGACACTACAAATCCAAACAATCTAATTTGAAGCATTAGACCTACTTATCAGTCACTGCCACCACTTTTGTCCATGGACAGAGAAGACTTCCTATCACCTACAAGGGTAGCAGTGATAATACTTTGGAATTAATAATTTCTTCTTTTTCATCAATGGGAAGAAAAAGGATTTTTAAAATGAAATTTATGCCATCTTTTTAGAAATCTGAAGTGAATCACTTTCTATAAGTGTTTATTTCTTTGTATGCATTATAATGTAAAGCAAAATTACTGTCTCAAACATGTAACATGAGATGTTATGAGATATATGCCACCTACAATGTTCAAAATTAAATAAAATGAGAAGGTATCAATTCAGATACCTGATATTAGTGGTAAAGCTTGGGCGGGGGGGAAGTCATTATGCTTTGTTGAGATCCTGCGGTTTCAAAGAGAAGGCAGCAAAAAAAGGGGAAATGTTCTTCATGCATCTCTTTAGATTTTCCAACTAGCTAATCCATGATCTCATAGATTGGAAAGATTTCTTCTTGTGGCAAACTAAAAGACAATACTAAGTGAGATAATTAATCTGCTTCCAGAGTGTCTTCCAGTTTTTCAGCAATTTATTACTTGAACTTAGCCAAATGTGAAGAAACATCTCAAGCAAAGCCAACAACAGAGATGTAGGCTGTTTACAAGAATTATTTCAATATTATTTCACTGTATGTAGGCTAAAGCAAAGTTACATACTTGCACTATTAGTTCGAAGGAAGCATACTTATTTTCTATAGATTTTACCTGCTGGAAATTCTAAATCTAAACATTAATGGTATAGGACATAATTACAATTAAAATAGACTTGGCATTTTCCTCCCAGAAGAACTACTTAATTAAACATATTCCACCTTCACCTTATGCAGACATTAATTCTGAGACTGTCTTGTCCAGTTCTGACCATGCCAGCTGATTAAGTAGTGGAAATATTAAGTACTGATTTTCAAAAGACTGGCTGACAAATCTGAGTCTATTCAATCTACATAGGCTCTGTGGAGCACCAATTAACTAGATCAAATTGCACACAGAGTATTTCCAAAACTTTTCAGGGTATATTCTGTGCATTGTATGTTTGTAAAGTACCTAGCATAATGGGGGACTGGTTGCTAGACACTATTATAATACACTTTAAAAGCAGGATCTAAAGACACTGCCAGAGTTGTCCCTGAATTGAGACACCGCAGGATATCAGAAAAGAAAATCTAAGCCTTCTGGGGATAGCAAATTCCAGCAATGGTCTCCAGTAAAAAGTGAAGATAACCCATGTAATGGAAAACACAGCAAAGGATGGCAGTGAGAAGGCAGCCCCAGCTGCACACAGAGATGCTTTTCTAGAATGAGGATAAAAAGCACTCCAAACATGCCTGAACTGAGCTTAACTAGTAGGAAAACTGCCCATCACTGAGAGATACAGGTAAGTGTACCACACTCAGC
The DNA here is from genome assembly GCF_000747805.2 of Chaetura pelagica. NCBI lineage: Eukaryota > Metazoa > Chordata > Aves > Apodiformes > Apodidae > Chaetura > Chaetura pelagica. Next base: position 1,286,442 of record NW_009953299.1, read on the forward strand.
ACTTCTGAAATTCATTGCTGCAAATATCTACACTCCTTGGAAATTGCTACAAACTTCAGGACTGCTACTAAAGCCTTATGAAATATGCACATGGACAGAAAGGAATTGTCCACCCCCAGTATGGTGGAATATAGTACCTGATGAGGAAGTCCATGACACCAAAGGAAAGTTAAGAATAGCATTTATTAAAAACTAAGCAAACAGAAAAGCACAGTCCCACAGCTGAATTTAGGTAGAAAGAACTACAGACTGAATTTGACCCAGCATACTAGCAAGTAGGTAAGAACAGTGAAGACGCAATACTTCCAGAAACATTTTTTACCCATAAAGGTCCATGTTTCTCAGACTCCACTAACTCTACAAAACTGTCAGATGTGGCACATGTCACTCAGTACACACTTGAAAACCTCCCCTTCTCCTGGCTACATCATCACTGAGATTTCATGTGAGTAATTGAGTTGCTTACACCATTTTCTTCAAGCTCCCTAGGAGTCACACTGACACCAACTTTCAAATGACCTCTCTGCTTCACCTCTCTCAATGCCATCTGTTTAGCTTAAAACCGTGGCAGGCATCTCCTAATTCTTAAAAATCTTGTCCCCCCTTTCTGTTTCATTTCATGCATCTTTGAGTCTGGGGCACAGAAGTTAGCCAGACAACCTATTTGATAGATACAGTCTATCTATAGATGCAGACAGTAGAGATAAAAAGGAGAATTAGGAAGAGACACAACCATCCAAGGTTTAAAATGAAAAAATCTCTCAAAATGAACACAAGCAATGGCTGTGGCACATAAACAGGGGAATGCAACCACCACACTGTTGCCAGGCTTAGATATAAGATCTGGAAAGTAACAACTATTCTCCTACAGCAATTTCTGTGGCATAATGTCAGCAGTTTTTTGCAGACCAGTTTTTTTGCAAGAGAACAACGGAAAAATAAAACAGCAGGTTATTTTCCGTTGACAATACCATGCCACCCTCCTTTGTTTGAAAGATTAGTGTGGACAGCATTGCCTAGACTAAGTATCTCTCTTCCACATGCTTTTCTAGAGCAAAACATTGTAAGTACCTGAAACATAGAAGCAGCTTTCCATGCTTGTCTCCTGGGGACAATGACAACACATATGGGCAACAGCTTATCATAAAGTCTGGTACATACTGGACTGGGCTGCTAGACCCTGATTTCACCAGATTAGAGCTTTCCACTGTGAGAAGCAAGTGGAATTAAAGCCCAGAACATTGTTATCCTATTTAATCTGGTTATTTTCTGTGGTTAGGGAAAAAAACGGACAGAAAACTTTAACTACAGATAAAACTGTAAAATCATGTTGCTTTACAAGAAGTTTCAGAAACAAAACTGGTTGCCAGCTGAATGCCTTTATAATGTCAAATCCTCTCACTGTGTTTTGTTACAGCAGTACATATAATAGGGGTAAAGAGCAGGCACCATATATACTCTTTTAGGTGGACAACCTTGACTGTAAGGACCAAGAATCTTTAAACTCAGTAGCTACAGGAACAATACCATGCCCACATATAAGCTTATATATGTATGCATGCATAAAGTCTCAGAACAGGTAGCACAACTTTTTAGTTCAATCTCTATTCTAATGCATGTACTTTAGATAAGAGTGATTAGCATTGCAAGGAGATGCCCTAGTTTGGTACAATCAGGTACATCTCACAGCAAGTAATCTGAACAGACCAGATTAGTTTTTCCATGTCCTCACAAGGTATGTATGTGTAGGAGGAAGTGGGAAGAAGACAACTCATTTGCCTCATGCTGTACTCTGGACTACACTGGCAACCCCAGAGACAGATGGTCTAAAAGAGACCCCAGGAACAGTAATGTATCATCTTGTGAGAACACTTCTAAACCATATTAGTGAAAAAAAAGAGTAATTGAAATATTTGTTCATCTACTATATATGGATACAGATGGTTATTTTTGTGAACAGTATTCTCCCTTCTCTAACAGAGTTAGCTATTGTAGTTCTGCATTTATAAAATCATAATAGTGTATTTCCCAACATTCGTGGAGGAATAACTTGTCCTTTTACAGTTTTACCACTAGAAACTTAAATATGAGGAATTTAACTTCCTAAAATTAGAAGCAGAATTTGAAAGGATAAATCCACAATAGCAATCAGCACTCAGAGCTTCACACACAGCTGGGTGTGCTGTATTCATTAACAAAATGGGAGAGAAGAAAATGATCTTAACAGAAAATTCTCAGGAAGTTCCTCGTGGGTAATTAGTCAGCAATCACTGCAGCAAAATTATAAGCATGTGCCCTTGACCAGCCTGTAGCTGTTAAGCTATAACCAGCAGCTTACTGATTTTTTTTCCCCAGCAGATGGTAGATGAGCTTCTACTTAGAAATCAACCAGTTAAAAATTATCTTCCCCAATAGTGCTTAAGTCGAAGATGGAAGAAAATTTTGACACATCAATACATTACAGAAATTTTCCCCAGAAGAGATCTTTCAATGTAAATGCTTTATAGTTCAGAGTTACCATGCTGGCTCTGTTGAGCACAGAAATCAATACAAAACATTTTAACAAATTATCATTCCTCCACAGTATGCTGAGATCACTCTGTGCCATTAAAAAAAAAAACTCAAAACATTGTGAAGAAAAGCCAGGAGAATAAACATGACCTTCTGTAGCAAGATATTAACTCAAGGATAACAGCTTGAGAGCAGTGACATCTTGGGATCTACCTAGTTAAGAAGTTGAAAGTACACTCTAACAAGAACTTGTAAAGAAGAAACCTGTGGGGTAACTAATTGAAGTATCTCAGGACAGAAGAGCTGGGCTGTGTTTTACCATGTTATCATCTTGGAGATTTTAATAGGATGTGTTGAGGATGTGCCTGTATTACACACCCCTAAACTTCAGAAATACGTAAGAAATAAAACACTTTTTCAATTTTAGAAATTAAAGATTTACTAAAATGGAGACTATAGCAAGAAATCCAGAGTTATCTATTACAAATAGTTTCTGTTTTGTCGTATTTCATGAGCATTCTTTGAGAATTAGAAATTGGAAAATTGCAGCATCTAATAAATAGCATCTATTTGTAATATATAACCAAACCCCAAATATTCTGCATTTACATTTCTTAAAGGCTTAACAGGTTTTTAAGTTGTTTTCTGTAGACTCAAAGTAAGCAACATAATACAAAGAGAACAAAACATTCCTCCTGCACCTGCAGAAGGGGTTACTGATCTAAAAAGCAGATTTATTACTTTTCCAAACCCTGGTTACTTGTTCTCAGCTAATAGTTTCACTTCCAGCAGTGGTCTGACTTTTTTCAGAACTCTGTACATCATGAATATTTTAGTTTCTGAAATTAATGCAGTATAACATTAGGCTTCATTACAGGTTGTCACAAAGACAAATCATGATCTAAATATTTAAAGGAAAAAATTATTTCAAATTTAGAAAACTACTTTAAGTCTTCTTTTAAAATCTGTCTTTTTCAGTACTGCCTTTCATCATAATGTACCTTTTTTTTCTCTGTTGACAGTTAATCTTCAGATCAG
>NW_009953299.1:1290154-1309478 GCF_000747805.2 Chaetura pelagica
CTCCAGCAAAAAATCTTTACTGCCATTAATGCAGAAAGAACAAACTGCCCTTGCCAAGGACTCAAATACAGCCAGAGACACTGCATTTGATAGTGTTAGATGTTCTGGTAACATCCAGGAAGAGAACTGCTTTAGGGCTTTTTAGGATACAGAGAAGGAAGAAAATCCCTGTGTTCCCCATCCTTAAATATATTCCAGGCTTGTTTCAGGAATCAGAGAAACATACATGAACTGAAAAATTATTTGGTTTCAAATGCAACTCCTCTAATTAAAGACAATTTTCATACTTTTTATTTTTAACAGGATTCCCTAGCATGAGATCATGTTCTTATTTTTACCACAGTAGGGTACATAGCATTGTCACAAATTTCACCCAGCTGCTATGCCATTCCCAGCACATTGCGCAACCTTGGTCCTGCTGCCCTGTGAGAGAGAAGGAGTTATACTCCCCATCCTCTGCAGCATTTGGCAATGCTACAACAACATGCATGTGGCTTATTTTAAAAAGAAAGCTAGGGTTTCAGGGAGGAGGAGAGGAAGGAGGAGACAGAGATAATTCATTTATAACTTTCATGTTTGTCGAAAAAAGTTTACAAATATGCTTTGATCGACTAACGCAGGATTGTATCTCCCCAAGACTACAGAGAGTCCTCAGTAAACATGGGGGAGAGAGCCAGCAGATGCCTGATCCACCCTTGGCTGGGAACAAGCCACAGGCCAAGGTCCAAGCAAAGCCTGGCTCATGAATGTTCCTCTCCCTCAAGGACTTTCTGGGACTGATTTCCTTCTGGCGACAGTCGGTACTTCTCTGTATGAGAGATTAGATGAGTGAAGGCTGTGCAAGGCAAATGATTTTCCAAAAGCCATCTCCTAATGCACTGAGCTGAAGTACTTGTGCCAACAAACCCTGCGGAAAGCCTGGCTGATAAAGCCCTTGTCGCCCTGTGATTACCAAGCATCTCAGCTTCAGCCTTCATGATAAGGTGGAGCCTACCAGCAAAGACAAACCTGTAAAGCTAATATGGCCCTGCAGCTTTAGGGCAAAAGTTCTGTTCTGCTTTCCTAGCTCTGGATGTGGGTGCACCTAAGTCAGAACTCTGCAACCCAGTGGACAAACAGAAGGGTAGGGCAAATATAGCCACTTCAATTAAATAAATTTAATATCTTCAGTGTTACCACTTGTGAGCCTGGCATTTATTTATTTACTTATATTCCCCTCTTTGATGCCTTTTTTTTCTTTCTTTCTTTCTTTCTTTGGTAAGCTACAACTTCAGAAGATAAATTCATAACACACCAGGACACAATTTAATACTACAATTTTTATTTATGATTCAAACAGGTACATTTTTAAAAGCAGTCCTGAACACAGATTAGTGGTCTCCAAGTATGGAGAATTTATTTCAGTGGTAAGATTTGCTCAAAATGGCACCCAAGTATAGTAAACTTCCTCAACACAGCACAGAGCAGCAATTTCCATGGGCAGTACACTGAGCAAAATACTAAAGTTGGAAATTACTTGATTTATGAGAGGTAGGAAAAAGGCTGAAACTGATTGGAAAATATTTCTCCCTACTGCACTGAAGAGATAGTCAGAAAACAATATCTGCTCACAGAACATCAATTTTGTAAACCAGAGAAGGCAAGCAGGAGATGCCTCTTTCAAAACACTCTTCAGTTTACCAGAAGGCAGACAGGAGTAAAGTCTAGTACAGGAAAGCATCACCTGAAAATAGTTATGTAAAAGACAGAAATGTAATAAACAATCTCATGGTAAGACACACAGATCAAAAGGAAATATTCCCAATATTAAAGATGACCATTTAGGAAAACACCCGAATGTCAGGCTCTCTCTGTGGCAGCAGAGAAGTCTCACCCCCAGAGCTACAGATCCTTGGGCCAGTGACCCAATTCCTCACATTCAGTGGTCTTATTTGTAATAGTTCCCAAATTTTGATCCTTCACCAAAACCAAGTACTTTGTATTTGCAAAGTCAAAAGCTGAAGCAAAATGAAAAATGATCTGGTTGATCGGGCATCCCTAGTTACACTCAAGCCAACAAGCATTCACTGCATCAGTGAGTGCCACCAAAGCCAAGGAGTCACACGGTGAGCAACTATAGCCTATCCATCCTTTTTAAAATGAAAACAAGACAGCTTCATAAGCACACTATCAAGTAAAAAAAAAAACAAACAAAAAAAACCAAACCAACCCAAAACCCCACCAAAAAGAGACAGAATCCAAGTATTTTGCTGTAAAAAAACACATTTTGAACAGTCATTTACTGTGTGATATTTCCCAGTTCCCTACTCATTAAAAAAGAAAAATTCTTAGAAAAACAGAATTATTGTACATATTTTATTTATTTATTTTTACTGTCTTGCAAGTACATCAATGCCTTCCTAGCAATCCTTATTAGAAAAAGAGAGGCTTTTGAACTGGCCAACAAATTTAATGGCTTTACATTTACTGGATTTCAAATTTACATTAAATACATTTACTGGATTTATTGGACTCTGGGAAAGTCTATCTTGCAAAATCAATGAGGCAGAATTCCAACAAAAATTATATGAAGTAATTTAAAAATTTGTTAACACATAAATAAAGCAGTTGTGCTTCAAGCTTCATTATGCAGCCTAAGTTCTCATGTTGTCTAACTTCCCAGAGCTTGAAAATGAAAGCTTAATAATTTTCCCATTTTTTCCCATAGTTTTTAGAAGTTTCTATATGCTTGCTACTTTATCCACAGAAATAACTGACAGCAAGGAGAGCGTATTAGTGTCTTTGGATCCATACCAGAAGATAAAAATATTTTGTTTCACAGATAACTGCCTACAGCAGAGTAAATACAAGACACAAGAAATCTGCATTTCCTTACTAATTCTGCAAGGGGTTCATGCTACAAATCCTGGAGGCTTCTGCTCTTCAGCCCGTTTGGTGTCTGATGAGATGCTAGAACAACTTATCCAGAAAAGCTGTGAATGCCCCATTACTGGAAGCACTTCAGCTCAGGATGCACAGGTCTTTGAGCAACTTCAAGTAGTGGAAGATGTCCCGTCTCCATCATAGGTAAAATCTACCCAGCCCCTACCCCTGCAGCCCTCAGTCAGGGTCTCCTTAGCTGTTCTGTGGGGCTAAGGACTACATAGTCAGGTGGGGCAAGGGCTGGAGGGCATACAGCTGTGCTGCTGAGACATATCCACAAAGCCTGATTAACACTAGAGCTTTGAGAGAACACATCATGCACAACAGAAGCATCATTAGGTATTTTGGCAGCTCACATCCAGTATCTCAGAGACTCACAGCCTGGCAAACATGACAGAGCAGCAGTGTGGTGGGAAAAGAGTCCTCCTCAACAGCACTGAGTCCTCCACAACTCAGCCTGAACTTTTCTCAAGAAATCACAATGGTGCTAAAAATTGGCATTGAAAATAGTATCTAAGAATTGGCAGCATGGACAAAGCCCTCTCAGCTGCTTCCCAAGCGTCCATGGACAAGTCCCTGCAACACAGGCAGCTGTCACTGCAACTTTATGGAAGAGCTTGCTCAGTATCTCAAGTCAATACATGTAGGGATGTAACCACCTCTGCGAGCTGTGTGTGGGAGTCATGGTCCTAGGGCACGGGGCGAATGTCTCCCACCAGTAGTTCCTGCAGAGAGCTGGCAGGGCTGCCAGGCCAGGAGCTCAGAGGGCTTCAGCCGGTAGAAGTGGGTCCCCACAGGAAGGAGCTGGGGTCCAGTGTGGATGTGGAAAGTATGTCAGCTACAGCACCCAGAACATGCACAAAACCCAAAGCACACAGTCAGAAACATGGCAGAAGGAGAAGAGGCAGTTGCCACTAGCCGAACCCAATTCTGCTGCCACCTCTACCTAAAATCTGCTTATGATACCCTGCCAAATAAAGCTGGACGTCCCAAAATCCTGCAGGAATACTAAATGACATGTATTTTCTTCTGTCTTGTGTGTATCTGCCCATAACCCATTTCCCTCTGGACTAATTGATACACCAAAGCTGCATCAAAGCCCTGCTTCATCTTTCCTCCTCCTGTCCATCCCTCCTTCTCCTTGATACAAACTACAGAAACCATCTTCTCTTTCATCTGTTTTTTCCTGCACCCTCAACAGGATGCAAAGGGTAGGAAAGGTAAATCTTAGAGTATATAGTGCCAGAAAAAGGTTATTATTCTAGAAAGTTAATCTGAAAGTGAATAAATAACACTGGGTGTAACTGGAAGCTCATGCACACAGTTTTAAAATTACATACATAATATACTGTATTAAGAATCTCCTAGCTATACAAATCGTAGAATCATAGAACTATCCAGGTTGGAAAAGACCCTTGGGATCACCGAGTCCAACCATCATCCCTACTCTACAAAGTTCTCCCCTAAACCATATCCACCAACACCACATCCAAACAACCCTTAAACACATCCAGGGATGGTGACTCAACTACCTTCCTGGGCAGCCTATTCCAGTGTCTAACCACTCTTTCTGTGAAAATTTTTCCTAATGTCCAGTCTAAATCTACCCTGTTGCAGCTTAAAGCCATTCCCTCTTGTTCTGTCACTAATTACCTGTGATAAGATATCAACACCAACCTCTCTACAATGACCTTTCAGGTAGTTGTGGAGACTGATGAGGTCTCCCCTCAGACTCCTCTTCCTCAAACTAAACATTCCCAGCTCCTTCAAGCATTCTTCATAAGATTTTTTTTCTCTGGGCCCTTCACCAGCTTTGTTGCCCTCCTTTGTATTCACTCCAGCACCTCAATATCTCTCTTGAATTGAGGTGCTCAAAACTGGACACAATACTCCAGGTGTGACCTCACCAATGCTGAGTACAAGGGAACAATTACCTCTCTACTTCTGCTGGTCACACTATTTCTAATCCAAGCCAGGATGCCTTTGGCTTTCTTGGCTACCTGGGCACACTGCAGGCTCATATTCAGCCACTTCTCAACTAGAACCCCCAGGCTTTCCAGCCACACTTCCCCAAGCTTGTAGGATTGCCTGGCATTGTTGTGGCCCAAGTGCAGGACCCAGCACTTGGCCTTGTTGAAGCCCAAACCATTAACATAACAATGAGTTATTCAGAAGAGTGGCAGTAGGTTTCTCCAGCTTCTCTTAGGTTATTTCAAACAGATACAACCTATTTTCACTTTAAAAACTCTGCTTTACACAACTGTTCAAAGGGCTTAATCTTAGGACAACGGTGCTTGAAGAAAAATGCATATGAACTTGCATGTCATTCATAACTAATGCATTGCCAACCTACACCTTTTTACTATCTAATTATCATGTGGAAGTCTGTCAAAACTGTCAGAAGCTTTTTTTTTTTTTTTTTTTTAAGCTGCTACTTTTATCATAAAGGGAAAAAAAAGAAAAAAGATGAAGCATTCTGAAAGACGTATTCACTTTAACAATGCTCATATGTTTCCCAAGGTTTGTGCCTACAAAAGATCAGAAGAACCCCTGGACTTCACTGCACCAGCCACCCTGGGAAGAGCCTTGAAGGACAGCTTATTTAACTGCCTCACACCACTGTGGAAGTGGGAATTGAGCTCTTACAGACTGCAACATATACCTGAGGTTTAATATGCAGCCCTTCACCATAGCTCCCTACAGGACAGGTAACAGGGACTCATAAGAGCAACATGTCAATTCTTCCCTGTCATAACTGGAAAAAAGAGGAAAAATTTCACAACAATGCAAGTTGCTGACTTGTCAAGGGAGTCACAAAATTGCCGTTTCCAGCTCAGAATTATTTTAATTTTTTTAACAGGTCTAACATTTAATTTTAGAATGGCAAATGGTTATGTACAAAGAGAAATGAAATATATATATATATATATATATAAAAATATGGAGCAGAACAAAAGGTACTACGATAAGCTGCAAGTAAAAGAAGATCATTCAGAAAAATCCAGTTTCTAAAAAAAAAAAAATTCCTACTCCATTTAAAGTAATGATAGAGTTTCCACAGAGCACAGACGTCATGACAACAAAGACAGTTTTGGGGTTTTTTGGCTTACAAAGTGAAGTTTCACGCTACTGAATATCAGGGCTCAGTTAGGTCTTTGATCAGGAGCCCCAATAAGCTGCCTTGCTCAATCCAGAACCAAATGGTTTTAAATAATTGAATAAACTACAGTCTGAACAACACAGTAGCTTCTGCAGAGCACCATGAGGCACACTCTGGGGTGGAGCAGAGGGTTTGTACACTAGACTACAGCTGAAATGGCACCCCACACTGCTCAGGGCTCTCCAGCAGATGAACCCAGAAAACCTGGCAAACTGAGCAATGGATGCATAACAATGATTGCTTTAAAATCACTTAATAGATTTTAAGCAATACTAAATCTAGTAATCTTAGTTAATACTAACCCATGTAGTGCAGAAGGTGCTCCACACCACAAATAGGAACACCCACACAGAAAGACTTCCACTCCACCATAGTCAAGATGGTTGAATTAGCTTTTTTTATTCACAAATGTATTTTTCCTACTTCTAATCCATTCCCTCAAGACACATCTTTTTAAGGTAGCCAGACTGGAAAAAGATAGGAACAGCCAGGAGAAAGTGGCTGATACTTCTTTTACTCTTGGGGGAAGTACATGGGCAGTGCTGAGATAGCATCTGAAGAGCCTTGCTAGGAAAGGTGAAGGCAGAGAGATTTTTCCCCTGCTTGCTGTTTGGGACATAGACTGCCATGGACCTTGTAAATGTTTGCTCTCTGAGTTGAGTATGATAGAGGTAGGCACTATGTAGAACCAGAATTACAAAGATCCAAAAGCTTGTGTTGTTCTCCCAAATATCTTTCCTCACCTTTTCTGGTACTTGTCAGTGGTCCATAGGTCATCATCTAAGAAAACTGAGCTGTAACAAAACATCTCCCCTGAATCTCATGTTCCATTTCTTAAATGGATTACTCAGCTCCTAGCACTAGATATTAAAACTTTGACAAAAATACATGTGGTTTTACTCATCATTGATTTAGCTGTTGTTCCAAACTAAAATCAAACCAAAAAAAGATACATAGTCTTTGCAGTTCTGTAATTTGAGGGTCATCACTAAATATCCGCCATTTCACTTATTCTTGAGTTAAAATATCTACATGCTAGAAAGAAAGAAAATGTCAAACACACAAACTTTATTATCCTGCTCTCTGCCCCCAGAGATGCTTCAGCCAGGCAGCAGCTACTTCAAAGCTTCACATTGCACATGCCTAGAGATTTAAGAGAAGCAACTGCCAAATTCAGGAGGCAGTAAAAGGCTTCAGAAGATTCAGAAGGCTCCCTGAGGCTAAACATTTTATTTTTTTTAAAATTAGAAACTCAAAAATACAACTAGAAAGGAGAAAAAAACTCTGAAGTTACACTCTCCTGGAACAATATGAACACCAATCTCTCATAACTTTCTGAGTCACAGCTACCAAGGTTAATAACCCAGCTTCAACCTAATGGTTTCTGGGCTTTGTAAAATCCTAAAGGTCCTCACAGGATTCACTGGAGCTGCTTTAGGCTGACTTCAACTTTTTGGAAGCAAAGAAGAGTAAACAGGACACACAATGGCTCTCTCCAGTGCAAGGCTGTTATTCCAGGAATTCCTGCACAGGACCCCTGAAGATGACTGCTAGCTCCTGCAAAAGTATTTTCATTTGAATTCCTCCATGCACAGACATCTTGTGGATCTTCCTCTACCCCTTGCCTTGAGACTGCTGTAATCAAAGGAGATGCTTCAGCTGCAGTCAGCCAGACTTGATTCTGAGGACAGAGTGGAAGTATGACACTGATGACCCTTGTTAATGATTAATTCTGATTTTAGGGTATGTCTTTTCCTGCAAAGTTGTGGAATAATCTGATCAATGTGCTCCTAAAACCAGTATGTTCTCAAGAAAGACAATACAAGAAAGCTGAGATCATTGTTTTTCTGATATAAATTTTATTTCTTTCTTGAAAGTACAAATGGGGATTCTAAGAAATACAGTTACAAAGTTGTAAAGTACAAGAAAAAAGTAGATGATATTAAAATTTCTGTGTATGAAAATACTGTGAGTACACCTGTGTGCCTGGGGCTAACAATATTTTTTTTAACCAAATGTGATGTCATATTCTGCAAGGAACAGAAGAATTACAAAAAAATTGAGATTCACAGCTTCCATGGAGAAAAAACAAAACAACAAACACAACAAAATACACACAGACACACATGAAAGCAACCAAGAAAGAAAAATATTCACCAATGAAACTCAGGAAACCCAACGGTAAAAAATTTATATTAGTCCACTCTGCTTTGAATGGGTAACTGGATTGAAAATGAAATTTATGATGCATATGCAATTTCCCACCTCTATGAACTTTTAATTCAATTATAAATCATATTTATAGCAGTCAGAAAGTCCTCTTCCTCTTTATGACCATCTTCATAGCAGGCAGCTGCCTGCCTCTTCCCTGCATTGCCTTACACATTGTTTTAAAACTTTGCTTGCCACCACTATTCCTGGCACAGCACAGGAAAAAGCAATTACTTCTACCTGCTGCCATACAAAACAGATGGGTATCACTTCTAACTTGGATTAATTTATTGATGCCGTGCAACACATGGTGCCACAAGCAGCTGCAATGACAAAAGCAAGGGTCCAGCTCCCCAAGACACAATGGCCAATCTAGAATCCGCCAGTCTGCCTGCAGCACCCACTACTATAATTTATCTTCTGGTGCCTCTGGAAGCTGAATTCTCCAGTCCGGCAGAAAACTAACACAGCAAAAGCAAAACCAAAGCACCACACACAAACACCGGGTAGATTTTATTTCTTTTTCTGTTGTGTTAGCATGTTCAAGTAACTCTGACAAATTAGTCTGTCAAGTGTTTAGTGGATAAAACCACAGAGAGCAAGAGGGAAGGAAGCCCTTCCTCCTGTGCAGCCACAGGGTGTATGTTAGCTTATCTGCCTGAGCTATCGTAGCCTGAAAACGGGAAGGGATGGCTGGGGGGTGGAGGGAGAAGTAGCATCAGGTTTACCCCCAAGACCAGAATCCACTTAACCTGAGTCTCCCAAATGTTATACTACTATCTTCCAGCTCCCACAGCTCTCTGCTTTGTTAACCTTTACTCCTAAGCTACCCTATACACCCTCTTATCCCCTGACATCTGAAGGACCAAGCCTGTCATCTGTAACATCTCCACAGTCTCCCTGTCTACTGTATTTTTTCCTTTAATTGGAAAAGAAATTTGAAACATTATCACAGTGTTACTCATCTTCAAAGTTACTTGTTAGAATGATTTTATTACATTAATACACATCAGAAACAAGGTAAATGTTATTAAAAGAAGCAGATAAAATTGTTATTTCAACTTAGGTTTGCCTTGAGTAAAAAAAGAACGGAAAAGAAAATAAAAGAAAAAATTAAGGGGGGGGGGAATTGTAGGTTGCCCTGGTAGTGACTCATCCTATTTTAAAAAAATTTGGAAATAAGCATCTCAATTCCCCAGCATAATGTCTTAATGTAATAGATTAGGGTCCCAGCAAGAGTATCCTACCTAGCAATGACAGCTAAAGAATGGAGTATCTCAAATAACTTACACAAGACAATGCTGGAATAAGCCACACTACTCTGTTCACTGCTGTAAAGTTTCACCTTTAATGCCTTACAACAGTGAACTCCATAAAAAATAAGTAGATTCAGATATATTGCTCTTGAGAGATCGTATCAACAAGCACAGTTCTCAACTTCCATGAGTTTTAGTAATAAAACATTCAGATAAACACAACAGCAAACATTTTTCAATTTCGTAGCTGAACACTTAATCCCATGATACAGTTTCTTACCTGTCTCCAAAAAAACAAAACAAAGCATCCAGGTGAAAAAAGGAAGCTGAAATACATTTCAGGCAACTAATTATTTAATTCAGCTGTAATTTGTTCTGAACAACTGGCATGATAGTCAGAAACATTTTTTCAGGGTTCTGCAGATAACATGATTATTTGAAGTCTTTCAGATATCAGACTGTCAAATGTAGCAAAAACAACCAAAGCAAAACCCACTGAAGAGTAATAAATCATACTGGGCAGAATCCCATAACCAAAAACTTTACTATTTGTATCCTGTTTATACAACTTTAAACACAGAGATGGAAACACTAAGTTATTAAATAATAAAAAGGTCAGTTAAACTGCTACACCTGTATCACCCACCACCACCTTTAAAACTACTGGGCTTAGATCTTTCAATTAATCGGAACTGCTGTAAATGTAAAACCTTTATTTTAGTTCTGTCCAATCCATTAAGCTTTGTTCAAAAGAAGTAAAGAGTTTTTAATTTTTAGTTCTGAACATGATCAGTGCCCATAACAAATTAACAAATATGCTAATTTGATCAGTGCCCATTAACAAATCTTTGGACCTACAGAAGTGCTCAAGCCCAACACAAGGCCTATGATCCCTTTTTTATGATATCAAGAATCTCTTCAAGAGAAAAAGAGTGGAACAACAAGCAAGCAACTTTTGAGGAGTGGTGTACCAACCATATTTATTCCCAAATTATAAAGAATTTGGGAAGAATTTCTAAGAATAAGAGACTTAAGACTGGGAGAAAACATCTCTCAAAGACGACAGCCAAACTGCTCCAGTTCTAGCCTGTTAACTTTGGTAACCTACTGGGTCATTATGCACATTTTAGCTAAGAGGGTGCTCGTGCAGGTGCTCACCCCTCTGGCTCACATCATGGCCAAGTCTTGGAAGTGCACTCCAGCAGCACATCAGGAGCACTGGAATGCTGATGCGTGTTTGGAGCATGGCATCAGACTAGAGCTAGTCCAGGGTAAATGCAGAGACATATGGATACCCAAGTCCTCACTAGAAGGCTTTGCTTTACAGATTTCTTCCTCTTGTCCCACATATCCTACTAACATAGATATAGAGCTAAAATACCACATCATGGAGTTAGTGCAACCTACATATACGTCTTTTAATGAATTATGCCCTTCAGCTGGAGATCCTGCAGCATACTATTGGAGAAAAGGTTTATCTGTATGCCACCAGTAGCTGACCCCAGCCTACACATCTGCCAGACCACACACTAAAACCCTGAATTTTAAAAATTCACCTTTTCTCACTTCACAGCAGAGGAAGGCATCAAGCCTCACAAAACATATAAATGCTTAACTTAAAAATTGTATGTATAAAATCTTTTGTCCCAAAGGATCCCTAATTAGTTCTTTAGAACATCTGAACACGGAGGAAATTACTTCTTTCAAACCAAAATGCAGCCACCACAGGGATCTCTTACACACACAGTCTAGCATAGAAGGGAGAAACGAAAAAACCTCCATCTGTGCATGGCATTATACAGAGTTAGTTCAATTACAGTGGTGGATATTTTTTACTATGAGAGCCAAAATTTCCAAGAATCCTTATTTTTCTTAGACTCAACGGGAGGCTGATATGAGTGCTTCCAGAGTTTGAAACTGCAGTCCTGCTGAGGTCCACAGCCAAACTCATATTGGCTGCACAGCATCAGGATTTCATTTCTTACTCCAAATCACATCATTAATTGTTTACTCTCTTCACTGAGCTATTTTTGAGCTATTTTAGACATGCTTTCTATCCATGCCTCATATGGCATGGATATATGCCTCCATGGACAGGAACTCCACAAATTCATTTTTAAAATTAAATCCCAAATTTAATTGTTAGGTTCACAGTTAGGATCCTAAAAAAGATGGCCTGATTTTTCACAAAAACTTGAGCATAATCCTGGCTGTCAGTGCCCTATTATTTTGGCCTATATTTGGAAATGTGAAGCAAAAATGCAGAAATGCAGACTGTGGTTCAAACAAAGATTGGCTTGAGTCTCAGGATATGCTAATGCCTGTCAGCTTTTTATCAGTTTAGCTAAAGACCCCCTTGCCCCCTGTGGCCCAGCCAGCCTCACCAGACCACCCATCTAGCTGCAGACCTCGGTCACCTCCAAGAAGCCATCCTCTGATGGCTTGCAACTCGTCAGACACTGAGTGGTAGGATCACATCATGCAACACATTAAGCCTGACATGCTTACTTCAGGGTCAGGAGGAGGACCCACCTGCTGGACCCTGCAAGCCATTTAAAGCAGCATCTCTGTTTGGGAGATGGAAAGATGCTTTTTAGACAGCAATAGGTCAGTATAAAACACATTGAGAAAGGACAAGGAAGAGGAAAGGAAGAAATGGAGTAGCAATTTGTTTTAGTAAACATAAAATAAATATGAAACTGACTGTCAGCACCTTTCTCAAGTTTCAGGGTGATTTTTTGGTTTTTTCTCAAGGAGGAAAAACAAATTTTAAAAGCTTCTCCTAATGCTGACTTCAGAGTACACAAGCCTTCTACAGCTTCAAGGAAATTCTACCAGCAATGCCCAGTGATCCTCACTTCAGTGTACAGGAGCTGCAGCAGGATTCTCAAAAGCTATTTCTGTTGTGCTTTTCACCACAGTTGTAAGAAAAATAAACATCTAAAGCAGGAATTCTCAAAAGCTATTTCTGTTGTGCTTTTCACCACAGTTGTAAGAAAAATAAACATCTAATTCCCATGAAATACAAGGTTCTTTACAAAGTTTTCATTAAATAGCATTTGCCTTTAGCAGCTTGAAACAATGACTGTTTCTCCATACTTTCTATTTCCATATTGAAATGTGCTCATCTGTTCTATATCTTAGGAACCTCACACTTTCAAGTTTAGCTTAGGCTCCCATTCACACAATTATCAGATGACCACAAGACAGTATCAACGTTTTATATATTGACCTGCAACAAATTATATAAGTTAAACTTAGAAATAGAACATAATTCTTCTTTCCTGTTTGCAGGAAACGTACATAAGTTTCCAATCAAATACAGGGTCTTTACTATTAAGAAATGCAAACTTTTATCACAATAAGGTGTTTATTTCAGATTTTAAATGCAAAAAGGCAATTAGTTTATACACTCCACAATATCTAAAAACACCGCTACAGACCTCCAAAACTAGTTTTCAAATGTGTATATCATATTTATTCAATAATCAGTAATTTCAACGCAAGACAAGAAAATGACGGACCATGTCAGATTTCACTCTTTGGAAGTAATGGAGTGCGGACAATCTCACTTAATTACTTTCCAAAGAATTAATTTAGAGAAATCATGTTAACATATCATTATACCCATCCCATCTCCCTAAAAAACCTCAGGGAGCTACTTCCACATTTTAATTATGTAATGGGTGAACATTTTAAATTGTGTTTCATGGAAGAAGAGAATCATCCATAGCTCCTTCTGCACTCCCTCCAAGCTTTCACAACTCCTTATGGTTGCCCAATTAGTGTCATTTGTGAACAGCAAACACTCCACAAAAAATACAGTCATTATATCATTTCATGCAGCCTTCGTACTTATTCTCTCACATCTTTCTCAAGATTTTAAAGATCAAAAAGCTGATTCTTCATTACAGATTTGCAAAATTTCTCTTGACAAAAGAACTGCAGCATCAACTTTAAAATCTTTAAATTCCTAAGGAAAGGAGAAACTGGAGCAAAGTCAGGATAAAACCTATTAAAATGTATGTCTGACTGGTGTACTCCCTCCCTGCCTGCTCACATGTTCACTTTTTAATAATGTAATTTTAATACAATTTTAATCCTTATTTGAATTGTTTGCACATGGTTTAAGCTTCAATGAAAGAATTTAAGCTTTGCTATTCTCAATTGCAACTTAAATCATTTTATAAACTCTATAAAGTACTATGAATTTTTTTTAAAACTCCTTGAAGATCAGATAAAGCATGTTTTTCTGCTGAGAGCCCAATGCTTTAATTTGCAATTCTATATGTTGTTTTATTCATGATAAAACACTCGATACTTGTTTCTCTCCATACAGCTAATACTGACACAGATTCTCTGTTGAGATGTGATTGTCAACAAAGTATTATCTCATGACTGATCTAAATTTTTGTTTGTTTTTTAAAGTGTCGTTAAAAAAACCCAAAATAAAAATAACTAAAATTAATGCTATTTATGGCTAAAATAAGCTTTAATAATTAATTATTTGTAAATAGAGTTAATTAAAGAGCAACAGACTAATTTTACTTATATAGTGTCTTATTAAAAATAATACTTTGAGTTTAATAAGCTAACAATATATATTGTGAAAGTGCCCATCACAGCAAGTTATTTTTATTTCCTAGAGTATTGCTTTACTCTGCATTCAATTACTGCATGCAACAAATAAATGTGTTTCTCTGTGTTTTCCTCCTCATTTCTCCAGGATAGAAGCAAATAAGCTCTAGAAGCAAGCTAATTTAAATAAATAAATAAATAAAATCAACTTTTATTCTATATAGCTCCAAAATGTGTGAAACAGACACTTCAGATAGAGTCCAACCCAGCATTGCATTTAAAAGTTTGATTGTGAAAGTCAGAACAAATCTCCATTAAAGGAAAAATAAGAAAAGAGTCTCCAAGCAATTCTGGGTAATAAAATATTCTACTGTCCTACAAAACAGATAAAAGCTTCATGTAGCTCTCTCTCCCACTCCTGAGTTGAAAAAACATGCTGCTGTCCTGTAGAGAATAGGTCTAGAGAAGAAACATGGGAAAACCTGGTTTCTCTGTCTTTGTTGTTAAAGGCTTTTGAGAAAAACAAGTATGATTAATGCTATTAACATGCTTGCAACATCTTTTTGAATATGCTGGCAACACCTTAAAATTAAGAATCAAATTAAACTCAATTTTGCTTTGGATTATTCCTAGGAAGTGATCACAGTAAAACAAATCACAGTGTCTTACAACCCCTGACAGATTTGAACTAGTGACCTGAGAGCTGTATGGCTCAGCTTACCATTGTTCCATCCCTAATCCATACTATATTGTGTGAATTTGGTCCAGCTGTAGGAAGAGCTGTATTTCAGGAGAACAGGGAGAGGAAGTGTGAGAGTCCAACGGGAAAGAAGAGCCAAGTACCAGAATAATACTGTCCATAAAGGCTTCCTGTTTGTGGTGCTCACTTCCTCACCAACAGGCCATCCCTTCACTTGTAGATACAGGAGTGGGAGAGAAAGCATACAGATATTCCATTTATTTTCAGGAATGGTGGATAATTATAGAAGCAGAAGATTCAAATAGGAAATAAACTGACCAAAACTAGTATATGAACCAATTCACACCATTTACTTTTCATGACTTAAAATAAATAGTTATGGGCAATTATCAAAGCTATTACCTGTCCAAAATCTTGGTAATATGATTCAGTGATTTTGGGAGGAGGAAGGGGGCAAAAAGGAACTCTAACTTTATAAACGGGGTTTTTTTTATTATTATTATTCTGCTTTTTCTTTAATAAATGTCAATATAGTTGGTATCACTTCAATATTTTCTCAAGTTTTTCTACTAGCAATTAACTTCAGGTAACCAGTTAAACAGACTGTAATTAACATTATGGAATCCCTTGCCAAATAAACCAATGTCATTAAGAAAGAATTTGTTTTACACTTTTTTACTGCTTTACCCAGATATTCTAAATTTGAAGTTTCTGTCAAATAAGGCATCTGTGGTTGCAGAAATGGCCATTTGACAGCTCCAGTTTTCCAACTAGCCAAGTGAAGAATACTAAAAAGATGCTAAAAGTTGTAAATGAATCAAGGATAAACTCTTACTTCCTTGTCTAAGTCCACACAGGCATTTTGCAGAGCACAGAATTCAGAGATTTCACCATTTACATTCTACTTGCCTAATTATCCTGCCCACAGCCATTAGTGTGGTGCAGGGCACATTCAGTAGGTCATTGCTACGGCTATAAACAGATAGGAAATTGTGGTCACATGCCCTAAAATGCCTCCCCAACCTGTCTGTAATCACTACTAATCAGTCTTGCAGCTCAATGAATCAGCCAGAGGTGAGAAGAGCACTGTCTGTAACTCCAACATGTGCCTTGTTCTGTAGAGTTTCATGTCCAGCACAGTGCACTCCATCAGTTTTTAAGCAGATCCTAAAAACTCAAACACTATCTTGGTCTTATCAGTATTCTCCCACTTTTACCTTCAGATTAAATAACACATTACTAACAGCCTGACTGGCTGTAGATAAACATAATGGTTTCCTACCTAAGAACTACATAAACATTACATCAATACCAAGGAGGGTATCTATAACCATGCATGGTTAGTATTATCCAAGCTTTACTTTTCAACATGCAAAATAAACCAACAGTGTTCCTCATTACCTAGAAAGTGAGACGTAAGTTGAGAACTGTCTTTAGACAGGCATTAAGAGGAGTTATTTTGGTGTCTGTCTTAAAAGTAAACAAACATAATAGATACAGCAACTAGCAAAACATGTCATATATCTGAAGAGACTGTCCTCTGCAAATCAAGGAGATTTCAAGTGAATTTGATAAACTCCTCCAAAATAGGTATGTACTTTCCTCTGAACATACAACTAAGGAAAGTAAGGCAAGAATGAAATAACTTGTCTAAAATCACACTGCAAGTTTGCATTTCTTGCTTTCAATAGTTGCAGAAAGTAGGTGTCTTTGAACTAGCTGTGCTAAATATTTGCCCTAGATTTTAGACATGCAGCTCAAAATGAGATTTTCCTCACCTCTCTCTTCTTTCTCCATTTAGCACGTTTCTTACACATTGCAAGCCATAGAAATACGCTACTAAACAATCATGCAGCCTAGATCTGCACATGAGTAAAGAAAGGAAAGAAAAAAGAATCCTATTTTTTCTCCTGAACCCAGAGCCCTTTCTAGAAAGAACAGGAGGTTTGGGTAAGTTTGTCCTCGTATTACTGCCTTCCTGTCTTACCAAGTCCTCCAACAGCCATGATCCTTCCTCTCATTCCCATCACAACCTCCTGTCCACCACTGCTCTCCTCCTCTCCCATCCCTTCTGTGGCTGCCACCCACTCCAAGCAGGGAGAAGGGACCGGGAAATGGGAGAAGCTGCAGTTGTCCTTGGGCCCAGGCAGAGCTCACTTGCTGCCCTACAGGTGATCCGTAGTTGTTATTACAGGAGCACAGGCTTTGCATTCTGATCTTTCCAGACACAATACGTACTGGCAATGTCTTTGTAATTTCTTCAGCTCAAGAACATCACAAATTCCATGATGTCTTTAGTTATAAAACTACAGTTAATGCTTTATTCTATGTTCAGAACAGAAAACCTTACAGCATTACAGCCATGATCACTGTGAGTGCTTTCCAGCCATTTCTGTCTTTCTCTTTACCCTATATCAAAATTACTTTCTCCTTCACCTCTCCACCACTTGCTTGCTCTGTTTGGCTCTTCTTCATGCCTGACCCATTCCCAACTTCACATCATCTTCTACACTACCCATTATACTTGCAAGAGCTTTACACCTCTCTGTAAAGCAATTTTATTTTCCTCCTTCAATCTCAAAACCCACATTGGCATCCTCCATCTGTATTTTTTCCGCTCATGGGTTACATGTGGCTGTGAAATATCTGATCACCTCAAGGCAGTACCCAAAGGCTTGATTCTCTTGTCCTTCCTCATCTCGTCTAATACAGTCTCACTGAAGGTTAACTCATAAAAGGAAAGGCTTCTGAATCAAACCACTTTCTTCTATAAACACAGAATATATAATACAAGTTTACAACAGCCCTCGAGTTCACTGCCTACAATGAGATGGCAGCTAGGTAAGCAATCTCATTCTAGAACATAATACTTAAGGATTAACTAAGATTTTTAAACCTATGTACGGCATAAATACATGTGGCTCATTTCCATCATGTATAATAGGAGCTCAGAGTCACAAAATCAACATGAGTGACAGTCTCCAGAAATAAGCTACTCTGCTTATTCAAACTATTCAGAAAGTGCTGCTACTCCTACTGCTTTCACATGCATGCTACTACCATGATGAACACTGTAAAAGCAAAGCCCTGGGATTTTGATAGGAAGACTGCTTGCCTATAAACGGATTAGAGTATAAACTTTGAAACACATTGCTGCATGTTTTCTTCTTAAAAATACTTACAATTAAGTATTTCTTAAGTTCAGGCAAAACAGGCATCTGCTATTAGCATACAACCCCCGTACATAGTCATCATTTTCTCTCCTGAAGAGCTCTCAGAATATGGTATCACCACACAATGCATAGCCCACACGAGCAACTCGTCATGCCCTGAAAAACTGCTCCCACAGTCTCCAGGTGCACACATATTAGTGCTTTTTGGTAACCTTTCCCTTTCTTGCACCACATCACAAAGAAAAAAATGTAAAATTTATCATCTTTATTTCTTCCAAGAGAAGAGGCAGCTATGTTTGATGCAGTTGCTGTCACGAAGCAATTTAATGTGAACCTGGCTCCAGCTGTTCAGATAGCAGTAGAAAGCCAGACCACTACTAAAATCTGGAGGAATAACAGATCTACAAATCAGTTTTAAATTAAATATGAGGATATGAACGGTCACAATTTTGCTGCTAGAAAGCAGTAACTCAAATCAAAATAAGGTATTTTGAGTTTAAAGTTTACCATGAAGAACTCTGTAACATTTAGGACACCAGATTTATTTCCCCTCAAACAACAGTAAACACCAGCCAGCTGAATAATCCCAAATACTATGCAGGCCAATCTCCAAATACCTCCTCTGAGGATTCTGGCAGTTCCTCACCTCCTTCTTCCTTTTTTACGACCTGTCACTGCAGCCCAGCAACAACCCTGTCACGCTGCCACCCAGGTGACGCCACCGCCCCCACGGACCCCTACCTTAAAAACATAATAGAAAGAAAAAGCAGTAACTACAGGCCAACTCCCTGAGCCCCGCGCAGGCAGCTGCCACCTCAGGGCTGTCCCTGGCGGGTGCGGGAGCCTGGGGTGGGCTCCCCAGGGAAGGGAGGGGAGGAAGGACACCTGTCCCCCCGCACCGAGCCGCGGAACCGGCTCTGCCCGCCGCGGTGTCACGGATGTGCGCTCACAGCTCGGTCATACACACAGACACACATACAGACACACACATATATATATGTTCGTTGGCATAGGCGCAGTGGAGACACGCAGCGGTGGGTGATCACTTGGGCTACCAGATCTGCCTCTGAGACAGCGACACACACACGTACCGATAACACAGACATACACACACGCACAGAGATCCACACAAATTCCTGTGAAGGAGATGCAGAAGTTCCTCACAGAGGCTCCCGGAGCCGAGGGCTGGCAGGTTTCCCGCACTGTAAGTCTGAGGGGGGTGAAGTTTCCTCCCTCCTCCTCCTCCTCTCCCCGAGTTAGGCTTGCGGAGCCGGGCGGCCCTGGGCGGCCAGGACGCCCGCGGCAGCCCCAGGCAGGCCCGCTC
>NW_009953299.1:1310162-1346673 GCF_000747805.2 Chaetura pelagica
CCGGTTCCCCCTCCCGGCGAGACCCCGTCCTGGCCGGGGCGAGGTGGCACCGGAGCACCCCCCCTGCGGAGGGGAGGACTCGCCGAGTGGCTCTGAGGACGGAGCCAGAAGTTCGGCCGCGCCAGGAGTCACAGCTCGGAATGTCTGAATTGAAGGCAGAAGTTCTGCAGGAACTGCCTGCTGGGGATGGTCTCAGCATCCCTCCTTCTGCAGTGACGCCCTGCCTGTCGCTGGGCTGTCTGGCGTTCCTGCTGCTGCTTCCCCCGCAGCGACTGCCTGCCTGGAATTGCACCGTGTGTCCTCCTGCCAGGAATTGCACCGTGTGTCCTCCTGCCAGGAATTGCACCGTGTGTGCTCCCCTGGCGGCAGTGGCGGCCCCGCTGGCTGCAGCACAGCCTGGTCAGGATCACGTTGTAATTGATACTCTTACCATAACAACAGCGAAGAAGTTGCCCGCTGTCATTTGTTATGCCATTTTACACAGGTTTAACTTTGAAGAGTTATATGATATGATGTGATAAGAGTTACATGATATGATACACTTTTCCAAGATAAGACAATAAAACACTCTCAGCTCTTTTTCAGATTTCTATCTAGGTATGTTCATCGTGTCCATTTATGGTGACATGAGGGCAGTGATACACAACTGGTGGCTAGTAATAGTGTAAAACTATTTTATACTTTAAGGGCTTCAGTTTCTGTGCCAGGCCTGTTGAAGTGTCCAGTGACTAAAAGACATTTTTATTTCAAGGTCCTGAAGGGACACAAGAAAAATAGTGCATTGCACATCTCTAGCACCTTTCATCTTGAAAAAAAAAAATGCCAGAGCGCTTAGCAAATCTTGTCTTCAGGTCTCAGGTCTTTCAGGAGCTTTTAGCAAAGTAGTTTCATCGTGTGGGTCCATTTACAGGCATGGCTTCAGTCTATAGGAGTCTTTTCACCATCCACTAAACCATGGTAGTGCTAACACAAAAATATGATACAAAACTAGGCAGAGATACCAGTTCCACATTAAAGCAGAGTGAAAAGTGCTCCCTCATGAATTGCCAGTGCCAATACTGCTGATAGAGTTGAAGTCATCTCCAGCACAAGTACTTGCCCAGCCTGATGGTGCTTAATTTGTGTCTGACAAAAACAACTGCACTTCACAGCTGTGAGCTATAAAATAACAACAATTTGTGGCATTTTAATTACATTTTTTTAAAAAGAGTAGAAGATAAAATTACTTCAGAAACATCAAAGACAGTAGATTTCTTAATATTTTAAATAAGCCATGATTCTTCCCCATCTTTAACACAGAGCCCTTAGGTTTTCTCATGACCTTTCCATTCATAAGCCACCAAACTCTTAGCAGATGCTATATTGTTCTGAAAAGTTGTACATGCAGAAACATAGTAGCATTTTGGCCAACAGGTTACAAAAATAGGAAAATGAAGCTATTTTTAATACAAATTTAAATTAATAATTAAATTAATTTTAAAACATTATTGCAGTGATTATGTTATTTTTTTTATGTTGAGAACAGTTTTGATATGCTGATTTTCCACCAGCTAGAGACAGTAGCCTCTCCATGAGATGTCAATGTTAGTTTAATCACTTGCTCAGATGTGCAAGTTTTGGCAAATACATCCATGAAATCAATGCTATCTAGAAGCACTATGTCTGTAGTGAAAAAAATGTGTTGTCAGTGAGAGTGCTACAAAGATAAGAGGAGTAAATGCTGAGTAACTATTACAACATCTGCCAAAGCAGATGAAAAGACAAAAACAGGGCATGCAGCTCCATTTGGGAGACCAGAAATTAAATGTCACTGAAAATCTAAACCTGATCTGAACGCAGCATCGTTAAAGGAAGATACACCACCTACAGCCTTACAATACCCACCAAAAAACAGTTGTGAAGGTGTCAGGGAAGCCTCCCAGCTCACCATGCTGCAAATCAGCTCTGTGATGTGACAGAAAATGGTCTTGACTCCAGTCTCTAGGTGCTGTTACGATGCCATTATATTCTGAGGGCAAAGGTTAGAAAATGAAAACAGTTTCATAATTTAATTGCAATGATTTCAAGACCTGTTACAATCTTATTACACTAAACTGCACCACAAGGCACAATATGAAAAAGAAATTCTGTCTGGCTGTAGGAACAATGGGACAAGAGATCAGAAGAATACACTGATGTGTCCTTGGGAATTCTGCTGGTACTGTGAGACAATGAAAACTCTTCATTTATTGTCCATTTTTCAGTAAACTGTAATCATTTGTGCAGATCAAAGCTAGTGCATTGGAAATTGGGGAAATCATATGCCCGGGAATGTGGCATCCTGAGCAATATAGTGGGATGGATTTTTTTCAGGAGTTAATACTCCAATTTTAAGACAAACAAACCTTGCTTTCAATCCCTGTTAACAGGCTATAATAAAAAAATAAATAAAATAAAATAAATTTCTATTTCTTTTACACTACTAATAAATACCACAAGTACCCTGCAGCAGGTTTGTATCAGAAGTCTTGTCGTTCATAACTTAATGGTATAGAATTGTATAGTATTATAATATGATGTTACAGCAAAGGGTAGTCTCAAGTCAAGAGTGAGTCAATATGAAAAAAAGAAGTCTTGGTTACACTATCCTCTTAAAATCCACTAAAGTAGCAGACACTGATTATATAAATCTTATCCCTGAACTGTTTACATTTAGCAATACTGTTGAAAGGAAAAACACAACACAAACATGTTTCGCCTGGCTGGTGGAGAAGGACTTTTGAAGAGGCACTTTCCCTTCTGGGTTGTTTCTGTGACTCTGTAACTTGTCAGGGTCAGGCTATTTTCACCATTTGCAGTAGCTGGGACAGCCTATCCTTCACACCTACACCTGGGGCTGTGCTGAATGCCATTGCCTTCAGCAGGCTTGTTTGGGGAATGGGGAGATGGCACTTGGTAAGGGAAGGATCTTGGGGTTTGGATGTCCGTGTGCAAAGCCAGCTGTGCAGAACTGTTCGTGGCATCAGGTGTACTGGGACATTCTTTGCAAAGTTTACAGAAGGTGAAGGCTCAGTACATCACTGAGGCTGGAAGGTTCTTTTAGGTCATTGTGATACATGTCTGCTGAACAGATCAGGAAAGCTTGGAAAGCCTCTGTGCACAATGAATGCATTTTGTAACTAAAGAAGTCTTCATCAGGTAAAGCATCTTGCACCATCAGCAAATGTTCTGGCTTCACTAAAATTTATCAGTGGATATAATTTTAGCATCTATTTTACCATTACGAACTTTCGAAGAGCCCCTCAAGCTATTTAGCAATCATTTGAGAGGTCACATTTACTGCAACATGATCAAAGGGACTTGAGCTCAATTCTGGAGCTTGTTGTGTTCTTGTCTAAGACATATGAGTCCATTTCCCCATTTACAGTCTTACTTAATGCAGCAGTCAGTTTCTGCTCAATCCTGTAAGGTTTTAAATTTTATACTTTTTCAAGTTTGACTTTTCCTCTGTGAGTCAGAGGTTTCATTCATTAAAAATCTGAAGTGCTGCAACATTTTGTGCCTGGCCCCAGAATACAGTCCAAAACACAAGACACAACATGGGTGCTTCTCCCTGGATCATCTATCACTCATTCAAAACAGAAGAAATGGGTACCTCTTCCAGCCATTCATCACTGGCACAGGGAGTTAAGAGGTGTCAGAGCACAGACCTAATTTCATATTGGCTCAGTACTGTGGCTCAATGCTGGAGGATCCGGCAGGAGCTGGGGGCCAGGGCGGGGCAGCCACAATGCCCAGAAGCAGAAGCAGGCTACACACCACAGGAGACCTGAGGAGGGATGAGCCAGTGCCTGGTTTTTATGCATTTTCAGGATGAGATCAGTATTTAGCAGAGGGGGGACTCTGGGGTTAAGTTTTGGATTTAAGCGGCAGCAGAGATTGTTTGGTTTTTTTAAGATAATTTCATGCAGTGAATAAATAGTGTTCATTCTTCAAAAGTGGCTTTCCCTCGTCAGTAGACTACCTCCAGGTATTAGAGTGGGATTCTCTGTCAGGGTCCTATCATAGGCTCAGATAAGGATTTCCTCTCCTACTGTGGGGTAGGAAAGGAAGAAGCACCTTGCCGCCCAGTTTCCTTTGTGAAAACACTTCAACTGCTGTAATAATTGTTCATTCTAAATAGCAGGACTCCAGCGTTTCAGCCACAGCAGGGGTCTTCATGAATGTCACTACAAAGCATGCTTCATGCATGTGGGAAAGATGGGCTATAAGGGGAGGATCACCATTATGCCAGCACAGTCTGAGCGCATTAAAAATACAATACAACAAATGTGGGATGAAACCATCAAAGGTATGCATGTTTTACAATCCAAATGAAAATATGTTGCAATATGTCTGTATACATCATGTTGTTTTGAATGACATATATTGGAATTGTGGAGTTTTCCCTATAATTAATAATAATATTCTTGATCATATTGCCCGGGGGGGGGAAGAAGTATTGCTTTGCAGATTGATTCATTTGTAAATACAAAGAGAAGGCTTTGAAGATGAAAAGAATAATGCTTTGCACATCTATGACTCTTCCCATTCAAAGATGGGAGGCTCCTCAGCCGATAGTTGTGCTTTCAGACTTCCACCACCACCTTTTTGAACTGAATGTTGTCTTTATTTCACTTTTTTGGAAAGTAAGAGGGAAAACCTGACACAGTCAAAGTCACAGTCAAACCAGAATAACTACCAGCTGAGTGCACTAACCACTACCCTGCCTACAAACACTGAAGGTATTTCTTACACAGTTTATTATTAAACTCTTTCAAGCATAGTGCCTGCAGTAGAAATGCCCTTATTTTTTTTGTAAGGTCCCCTAATACACTGAGTTCAATGCACTTCAGTGTATGTAATGGCCAAGTGCAGACTTGTTAAATTCACAGATACAGCATTATGACGCTAAACTGATGAGAAGTAAAAGACACTACAGAGGCACAGGAATGAATTCCTTTTCCACATGCTATGCAATCTGTGCTGATGGGAATAGCATTTCTGAGATATTAATACCCTGACAGATTGATATGAAGAAGTGCAGTGATGGATGGCATCACATGAAGGAACGATCCGACCACGCTTCCAAAGTACTGCTTAAAAGTTTTCATTTCTAGCTCTGCTCTGCAATCCTATTTTTGGTGGGTTCAGTCCTAAATGCAGGCTGAAAGCTCCCAGTAGCAAAGCTCTTTGAGATCTGTGTGTTCAGGGACATGGATCTTGCCTTCTAGTAGAGTTGCTTCTCTGGTTTCCCATACAGTAGCTTTGTCAGAGGTTCACCAGTTGATCAGCCAGGGCAGAGGAGGGTCATCCCTATAGGTCTGTATCACTTCCTAGAGGGAATTCCCTTCCAGCAGAAGGAGCTTTCTGTGCACCCCTGAAACCTTGGGGACCCCAGGCATGTGGTACTGAGAAATGCTTTAAGTGAATGTGCAAATGAGATGATTTTGTGTGGCTAGCACAAAATAGACACTCCTCCTGCACATGACTGAGGTCACTTTTCTTTTCTTCTTTTTTTTTTTTTTTTTTTTTTTTTTATGATTATAAAGACGTTACTATGACAACAGATATTCCAGAGCTCTATTTTATGCACACATTTCAGTCATATTTTGTTACAATTTAATATCTGGTTTATACAAAGCCACAACAGTATAACTCTGTGCCTTCTGAGTAATATATCAGACGAGTGAGAATAGATCTACTACAATGCAGATAAATCTTTTTAAAAGGTGGTGTAAATAATGGAATATCAAGTTGATCATTTAAAGTATACATAAAAAATGCTATTTCCTAACAAAGTGGTACTAAAATAGTAATTCTGCTCCATTTTTAGAATGAGCAGTTTAAATTTGACTGCAACAATTTACAAGAACTTGTAGAGCCCTGAAGCAAAAAACAGGATATATGTCCAAAGGATAAATGTCACTGTAAAAGAGAAGTCTCTCTCCTCTGCAAACAGATACCTACAGCAACTGTGAACAGAGGGAGGCATCTCAGCACTATTTCTTATATTCCCTAGTTGGTAGGATAGTGGTTTAAACTTGTGCCTTATCAGTCCTGAAAGTCATAATTTCCCACCTTTCTATGTCACTGTTTCATTGTTTTCAGGATCCAGCACAATTAGGGGCACCTCATGGGAGCTGATGCATATTAGGAAAATTTACTGTCAGCCATGTAAATAATAAAGAATGCATTAAAATGTATGTGTAAGATGAAACACCACATCACTACAATACATTAATGTTAGAAGGGGTAGCCAATCTCATGTCACTTTCTACATAGAATCATAAAATGGTTTGGGTTGGAACAGACCTTAAAGATCATCTAGATCCAAACCCCCTGCCATGGGCAGGGATGCCTTCCACTACGTCTGCAATAAGGGCTGAAATTGGTAATTTATATTACTGGAAATTTTCCCTGACATAGAAAATGAACTATAGCAAATTGCTTCTGAGAGGTAGTTGAAAATAATACTATATTTATTTTAGTTATTTGTATGTTATGCTTGCTTTTAGTTAGAGGTTTATTGGAAAAGTTAATTTGCACTACTAAACAAGTCATAAAAAGTAATTGCAAAGAGTTTACCTATAATTTTAACTCCTGCCATCTCACACCCATTTACCACCTCAACCAACCTAGCTCAATGTTTTGCTTCTCCACCTTCTGTATCTTTCATTAAAGACAACTGATTATACCAAAAGAGGTAGGGGGGGAAAAAAAAAAAAAAAAAAAAAGACATTATTCTGTTTGTACAGTGTGGGTTATTTCTGCAGGGGACAGTAGAAAGTCCACTGGTTCAAACTCATTGCATTTTTGTGAGCTTTTCCTGAGTGGGTAGAGGAGTGAGATGGTGGAAGGCAGGATGACCTACAAGGGATTCAGGAAATTCAGCCCACTACGGTCACAGATTCCTTTGATATCTGCCAGAGCCCAATACCACCTACATTGAGACCTTATGTCCCTCCATTTTTTGCTTCCTCAGCCCATTTCTGCTTTCCCACCACAAGATCCCAAGACACAACCTGGGGATGGAAGAAAACAGTTGCATCATCAGCTAATCTAAAGCTGGCTGGCTTGAGAACAAAGCAATAGGGAACAATCCTTTCCTGCAGTTTTTAACATTACTTTACACTAATTTCCAGCATGGATACAGCTTTTATTTTTGTGGGTAACTATAGTTTTGTTTTGAATGAAACTGTTTTATTGACTTTTAAACAGAATTTGGCTGGGAAGAAACTTTTTTATTCTGGCCTGTGCAATCACCCAAAGCCCACAGTGTGATCAAACCGATTTTGAGTTATGTGTGTTTTTTCAGTCAATGCTTTCTACAGATTCATAGCATGTATATCCAGAAATTTGGATAAATTACACTTTTCATCTCCTTTTCATATGTAAACCCGAAGAAATAAAATTCAACAAAGTAAGTGGTTGAACCAAAGAAGCCTTCACTGAATTGCCTAGGAACATGAATAGTCATCAGGGTTTAAATTGTAGGATCAGGTTGATACAATAATAAAATATTTGGCTTTTGGGGAAAGAATGCTGGTTGTTCTTAAAACACCTCTGCCAGCCAGTGCAAGGTGTAGGATTACTAATCCTCCTCAGGGGAAGCCATGCGTGGCATTCTTTGCTTTGGTGGTGGCATTCAAGAGAGTCTTGGACAGAAGAAAAAGTAATAGGGGCAATAATGACAGTCTCTGAATGAAGCCTGAGAAATAGCCCAGGCCCTGCTGCCTGGCTGCCAGCCATCCAAGCATGAAGAACAATCGTGCATTTGTTTTGGATACCAAGTCACCTAATTTTAAAAACACTTCCTGATGCAGCCCTTTAATTCTTAAGTATTTCACCACCTGATGTTTCTCTCTCAAGCTTTCAAAGACGCAAGAGAAAACCAGAGCTATAGATAAGGGAGAGAAGGGAAAGTAAAAGGATTTTGTCATTAGTGCAGCCATAATTCAAGAAAAAAAAGGGCAAGAAGACAAGTTCTTTTCAGCTTCCTGTGCCCGATAACCCCTCCTTGTCCCACTGCTTTCTGACAGAATAAATGCTGGAATAAAGAACAGAATGAATCTCAAAAGAAAATATGTATTGTGTGCCATAAATTATACAAGCAGATTCAGCCATGAAGGAAAGAATTAAGAACACAAAACCCCTGCAGTGTGCACTGGCTGATGAAGGGCTGGAGGTTGCCAAGGGACACTGCGTGACCACTGAGCAGTCCAAGCTAGGATCTTGCTCCAAACATCAGCCTGCAGTCCTGTCATGGCTGGGCTTGCTGCATTTTCCTTTGCATTCTTCCTCTTAACAGCTCCTTTACATATCAGTAGCTGTTTAATGAACGTTTTGGCCATAACCAGCTTGCTGTATATTTTAGAGATGTGTGAAAAATCTTGCAATAAAGCATTTTACCCAATCTTTTCCCCAGGCCATCCCTTCAGACAAATATTCTTACATGAAAGTGAATAAGTCCCCCTAGACTAAAGGATAGGTAGAACAGGCCAAGGGTCAAGTCTTCATCCACTGTAATATTTCAGAGCCTTATCAGCTTCAGCTGAAGTCTTGATTTGATTACTTTTTATTTGCTAGAAGAAGAGTTATCTAGTTTTATGGTGCTATATACAGAAATAATTAAAAATAACCTAGCTAGCTGCTTAATGCTCATCAGAGACTTCAACTGAACAGTTTTTTGGCAAATTCAAAACTCTGTATCCAGATTTTTCAGATTTAAAGATCTGTATCTTTCCATTCCTTAATGTTATCTTCTATATAAAGACATCAGCAGGTATTTTCTTATTTAGCAATCATTTCGACAAGGAAAAAAGCAATATTGATGCAATTTAGTGTCATGAGACAAATTAAAAAACAGATTTTAAAGAAGTTGATGGCATTCATTTCACATCAGTAAAATGTTCTGTAAAAAAACTGTACAAGACTGTGTAAAAGGACATTTTGACAACATCACTCTTTTTAAATGTCATTTGGTCAGCATCCAAGAATAAGGAGTAAATATGACTTTGTACTGGAAAAGAATACTCGTGACTCATTATTTTCATCTGTCGTACATATGAACTTGTGGAAAATGATGCAATTAGAGATCAGAAGTGGAGCAAAATATCTGTTTACATTCAGGTCTGCCAAGCAGATCAGAACTGCTGGACAACTGTAGAGAAAAAAAAAAATGTCCTTTTCTCTCTTGCTCATGTCCTTCATGGGAAATGTCTTGCTGGAAATTACATCATATTCAAGCTATACAATCAGAGGAGAGTATGGACGTGATTTAGCCTCTTGTACTTTTTCCATTAGTCTGATGAAAAGTGTTTGCTTTGTCATTCATTCACCATTTGCTTCCATATGAAACTAGGAAATCTGGCATATAAAGACTGAAACCCAGCATTTTTCCACCCTTCCATGTTTTTCCTTGGACTTCAGAAACTCCAGTTACCCAGTGTAGAGGAAGGAGAGGAAATATAGTAACAAAATCCCTGGCATAATAGCAAGCCCCCTTCTGACCTGACTAGAAGTAAGAATATTGAATAGGTTTGAACTACTTAGTGTAAGTGGGGATGAATGGCAAAAGTCAGTTGAGGTAAAATCCGAAAGACAAAAGGACAAAACAAGGTGGAAGCAGGGACACTGAGGTAACAAGATATCATTCCAGAAATGCATATGAAGAAGGCCAGGGCAGTGCTGGACCACTACTCAGGGGTGCAAGAGAACTATGGACGGAGGACAGGTACAAGAGGGAAGGTATGAGTGATTAATAACTTTGTTATAGTTGTCTTCATTAAAACTGTATTCCAACAAAGGTGTTAATCCACTGCTGCTGTTGAGAACTGTAGTTACACCATGCCTGCTTCATTGTTCCCACCCCCTCAATGCCCTCCTACATCCTGCTGCCACAGTGATTTGTTAGGGTGTACAGGGATCTGGATGGTGGAACTGATCCAGCTGAAAATTAACCTAGCAAATAGATGATTATTACTAGGACCAATCAGTTCTGCAGTTTGATTCATCTCATGACTGCCCTGCATTTAGATATTTTTTTAAAAATTAACTAGACTTGTTAACTTCATCCTGTGGTGCTAAACAGGCAGACTGATCCCAGGACAGGTAGTTACTGTGTCTGAGTGACTAGATGTCTAAAGTGCCAGAGGATCAGAAATAGGAAAGTATGGTGCCTATTTTGAAAGTGAGGAAAAAAGGAGCTAGTAGATTATCAGTCAGTCTGGTTAAATTCAATTCCTGCCCCCAAATCTAGGATTTATTTTATGTTGTTTTTAAATTTATAAGTGCCTAGAAGATAAAGGGAAAGTGGGTAGCATTCAGCTTTAGTTCTAAGAACAAAGTCTGTCAAACCAATCTAGCTCTTTCTATGACTGTATTGTGCTGTGGAGAGGGGAAAGGCAGCTGGTGTCATGTAACTCAACTTCAGTAAAGCTTTTTGCACACTCATGATACTCTTATAAGCAAATAAGGAAACAGCCTTGGTGACCCTGCTATACCTGTTCTAACATGTGTAAGACTGTTCAAGTAATTATACCTAAAAAGTGACACAACATGGAAGTATGTGTGGAATACAACTCTGCATGGTTTTGTCCTTAGTCCCATTATAGTCCATATTTTCATGAATGACTGAAAAAGGGAGCAGAAGACATACTTAGTAAATGTGCAGGTCACAGCTTGCAAGCTCTTCAGGTAGGCTACTCAATAGGCAGATTAAAATTTTTAAAGGGTGTTGAAAGCTTGAAGGAAATACTTAGAGAAGCAAGATAAAACATCCTAAGGATCAGTACAAAAGCCAGTCCTAAGGATCAGTACATTTAGAGAGGAATTATCTGCTGGAAGGTGGGTAATAACTGGTTAAGAAATAACTCAACTAAGGTTAGACCACAAACCAGACACTGAGTCAGCTATGTTATGCAGAGTGGAAAAGGCAAGCCTTGTATTGTGATGGATAAATAATCTTGAAAATGTATGAAGAAATCCTTCCACCCTATTCAGCATTAATAATGCCTCAGTTGGACCATTAAGTCCAGTTTAAAATGTATCAAGAAAGACTCTCATTCAAGTTAGACATTAGAATACAAAAAACTTTCCAACTGTAAGGACAATAAAGCACTGGGATAAGTTGCCTGGGGAAGCTGCAAAGCATCCACAAAACATCTTTAAGACCATTTTAGACAAATATATGTCCTGTTCAATGTGATACAGCTGGTCCTGCCTTGAGTCAGACTGACTAAATGAACTCTTAAGGTCTTTTCCAGCCTAAATTTCCAGAGATCCATCTCACTGAGTTATTGTCCAGCCCATTAAGCTTTCTGGTGACAGTAGCTGCAGGCCCACTTCCATAGGCATTTTGCTGTTGTTCTTCTCACATGAGGTTCACAAATAATCAGCTGCATTGCGTCAAATAAACCCTCTCAAAGTCTCTCAGTTACTATCAAGCTGTAGTAATATAAATTAGGACATTGCTCCATTTTTCTTTTCTGAGGAGATCAGATCTTGCCCCTATTTAAGTCATTGGCAACATATTCCTACCATCTGTAAGAGCAGCTGGTGAAGAAAACAGTTTACTTCATGTCATACCAGAAAATAAAGTTGATATACCAAAAAATCTAAACATTTCCTGAACACTTATGTGTACAGTGCTACTATTCTAGGGGCTTGTGATGGAGAATCAGCCTTTCTTCTCATGATCACTGGTCAGGTCAGGTTAACATGAGGCAATCAGAGTCCACTAGTGCTCATTATAAAATGAGCTAATGCCCCTTTCCCTCTTCTGAGAAGATGCAAAGCAGAGTCAAAAGCATGGCAAAAAATCACTACTATAGTTGCAATAGTGAAAAGCCAAAAGCCTGAGCATGCATTAGAACTGAGATGTGCTCACTGTCTGTCTCCAAAACAATACATGATATGTCTGCAATTTCATTTTTCTGCTGTGTTCCCTTTTTTGGATCCACTCCTATAGTGCTCATATGGATAAGCTGAGAAAGCAAGAAGACTATTCACACTGAATGCAGTATTTACTTTCAGGTAACCATGTTTAATTGCTGTTTAGCAGGCAAACGTGCACCTGTGGAAAGGACAGTTTGGCTTTGATGCTCCTAACAATCTGTTATCAGCACATCTGAAAATATTATTAAGTGATGTCAGCCTGTATTTGTCTTCATATCACAAAATACAGGTAGAAACAGAACGGAATGTTTGTGTGTGCTTACATTATTCCCTTGTATGAGATGAAAGGCATTTATGCTACTCTTCTCTGCATTCACAGACACCTACACATAAATGCATTCTGTACAAACTGTCCTCCCTTTCCTTAATAAAAGAGTGATAATCTAATATGATTTATTTCTTAGCAGCACAATCTTCTATCAGGCATTTAAAGTTATCATTAACCTTGAAGGCTAGACTGTCTGTTTTCTGGATTTGCCCTTCACAGTGCTAACAGAAATAGTTTCTACAATAGAAATTTTACTTTTACATGATCTAAGATTCACATTTAAATTCATGAAATACATTACTCTTTTATATATTCCAGAACCTAAACGACAGAGTTTAAAATTATATTGAAACTCAGGTTTGCCATTCTGCTTAAGTGTAATCATGTGACATTTTAGAAAGCTGTGACATTTGGACCTGTGTCCAACAGAGGGAGGTGTTCAGAAATGTGTATTTGGTCCAAAATCTTTCCAAGTTTGAGGAATTCAACACAAAGTGGGGGGAGGGAACATACAGATGCAAGCAAGCAACACACACTTTACAACTGCAATTCACTCAACTGCTCTGTGAGAATCTGGGAGTGGAGTCACTGCCTTCATGCAGAGTCAGACCTCCTCAGAAAACTTCGGATCAGACGAACCGGAAGGATTTGGTGGGAGGACTTTCAGATCAGACAGGTGACAATATCACCTCTGTGTTGTAAAGAAACTATGATTCTCTTAAAAAGAAATAAAACCACTATTTAGTTCATACTGCCTGCTTGATGTAAGACAAACTCAAGCAGAGGCCCAGCCTGGTAGGCAACTTTGTGTTCAGTAAAAACCTGAAGTTACTTGGTTGTGCCTTCCTCACAGGCAGTCACTATGGCAATGGGAAAATATTGTGAGGTATAGGAATGATGAGAATATGACTCACAGAGTACAGAAAAAGGAATGTTCAAAAACATAATTCCCAGTAGGCACGGAGTCCACTTTTCAAAAATATACACAAATTGAGGATGATAATCTGGTACTGCTTTGCACCAATGTGTTTATTTGGGAACACACTTAATAAATAAACTGTAGTGCTGCATATTTTCAGCCCCTCTATTATCAGGGGGAAACAGAAGCTGGTGGTGAAGGAAATGGCAGCAGGCTGCCCTGCTCCTTCCAGCCCTGCACCTTTCCCCACAGTCCCGACCTGCAGCTGGAACTGCCCTTATCAGTAAGGGACATGTTTGGACAGATTTGGTCAACTCAGTGTGTGACTTCTATTTGGAAAGGCCTCTCCTATCACTTGCAAAGCCACAGAAGCATATGGGAGTCCCTGGGTGAAGTCTCCCATTTCACTGACCGTGTTCCTGTTGAATTGGGATTTGGCCCCAATACAAAGTAGCCCAAGGCAAGAGTTAGCGGGGAGACATTACTACAGAACTTCACATGAAGTAGAGCTACCAGGCTAACCCAGACCTGTGCTCTGGCTGCTCTCATACCAGATGGGCTTCAGCCTGCCACACAACAGGCATTAATAGCAATAGCTTGTCCTCAGGAGATTTTTCTCTCCAGTTTTGATGTTTAGTGCCAGGAAGCATGAAGACATAGATAGATAGATAGATAGATAGATAGATAGATAGATAGATAGATAGATAGATAGATAGATAGATAGATAGACACACAGACACAGACACAGACATATATAAATTTATGTCTTCATTGTTTAGAAAAAAATCTACCTCGTGCAGCTAATGATGATTGCATGGCCTGCACTAGTGCTTGTCATTCTCCAATTCCTTTATGCTTTTGGCCTTGGTGGCATTCTGATGTAGTTAGTCCCACAGATGGATTATATATTGTGCAAAAGCTTTTTTTAAAATCAAATTTATGTTCTGCCTTTTGCTTTGCTTAATGTCTCTTTATCCCTGAACTCTGAGAAGCACCAGGGAAACTACTCTCCCTCTAACATTCAGATTTTTCCTACATTGCTCTCAAGGTTCTCCTTCAATTTACTCATTTTTTTCAGTTGTTTCTGCCCTGAAGGAGGTGATAGGTTCCTTCCCCACATGTTTCTGGGACCTGTGGACTTTGTGGGTTGTCCCCAACCTTTCCCTCCTGACCTGCACACTGCTGCTTCTTCATGAGAAATTCCATGAGCTGGAACAGTCTGCTGGGCCCTTTGATCCTGCTCCCCATAGTTTTACTATGGGATGTACAACAGAGCCCTGAGGCATCAACATGATTATGCTGTATTCTTTTACCTTAAAAATACTGGCCACCAGTATTGTTGCTCAGCAACATGAAACTGTGTATCACTGCTGGCTTCATTAAACTTTAAAAATATTTTCTCTTGCCAACTCAAATAAATAATTGACGGTTATTTCAGTGTCTATTTAGCATGTCTGTTGAAATTCCAGTAAGTAGGTAAAACAGTTTTTTGTATGTCTAGAATAAGAAGAAATAACTAATACTGGCTGTAAAATAAAATATATAGCTGAAAAATACTTGCTCTTACATAGCAATTTGTAAATTGCTGAAAGAGGCTCTACCAAATAAATGTCAAAATGCTGTAATTGTTTCTTTACTAAACACACTACACCTTTTTTTTTTTTCCAAAGACCATTAAATCTTATAGTTTCCTACTAGAAAAGGCTACAACAACTGGTCCTTTAACTTCTGTGTTATACACATATGTGCTAATATATGCAATTCAACACAATTAATATGTATAAATAGAGAAGAACAGACTTAAGCAATTATATTTTCTGGTTGAGTAACAGTGCCTGGGGTTATTGAAAGGGAAAGGGCTGTAAAACTCAAGTGTACTTTTCGTCATCTAACTGATGGATTGCTTCTTATTCACCTCTGGCATGGGTCTCAGCTAAAATAAATTGCTGCAGTCCTTATAATCAGATTCTTTTCTATTATCCGCATGAAGTCCCTGTCTTACCTAATTGGTGGCATTACCAGAACATTTTTCTGCAAATACAGAATCTTCTTGGCAAATGCAATTGTTACTTTAATCAATGAGAGGTGTGTTTCGATGCGTATCTGTGAGAATGAGGAGAACCTGAGCTAGGGAGCTCTGGAGATCTCCAATCTAAATGACTGCCAAAATAAACATGAGTGGAGATAGAGGGATTAATCCTATAATCCTACTTAAGCAAAATTCCTGCTATCTTCAGTGAGATTCTCACTGGGGAACAGCTGTAGAAATTGGCCTAAATGAAGCAGAAATGAGAAAGGCCAAATTCTGCCTCTGGGTGTGTGTATGTGACTTCTCTGAAACGTGAAGTGTGACACCCTGTGCCTGGGATAATCAGCACATATATTCCCACCAAGCTTTACCGTGCCAAGACTTTACTCAATATAAATACCATGCACATCCATACCCCCATAGGGAAACACTTCTATCCAAGCTTCACCAAGAAGCAAAAAAACAAGTGCAAACTGAAACTAATATTAAAAAATAAAATGTGTATTTTATTTAAAAGTGTCTTCCATTTCAACCACTCCTAGAAGTGTTTGAAGC
Organism: Chaetura pelagica; assembly: GCF_000747805.2. Lineage (NCBI taxonomy): Eukaryota > Metazoa > Chordata > Aves > Apodiformes > Apodidae > Chaetura > Chaetura pelagica. The sequence continues at coordinate 1,325,910 of NW_009953299.1, forward strand.
ATTTGTCTTCACAGAACCCAGAGCTATTGTCCCCCAGTTTCCAGCTGAAATGGAAAACCAACATGCAAAGTTAAGTGATTTTCTACAGACCACACAGCAAGTGATTAGTATCATGGGGATGAATTAATCTTGGGTGTAAATCCATAAAGATTAATGAATCTCTAACGGGGATTAATTTGGCCCATCATCTCTAAGGATAGCAAAACCAATTAGGTGATGTCATTAATCTTCTGGTTAGTACAGCACTGTTTCTTAAGCAATACGGAAAGAAAGGAATAGAACAGGAATGACCAAAGGATCCACTAAAACTGATAAATGTGCTATTCCTTGGCAGGGGATTCACAGTAGAAGCCTTAAATAGTGACAGCAGCCCTGATGTTTCCCCAGGCTCCCATCCCAACTCAGATGCTCTATGGCAATCATTTCTTTGAGGATTGGAGACTCAGTCAAGATTTCAGTCACTGATTAGGCTTATGTCTTTGCTTACGGCAAGACTTTCATGAAACTGATTTGTAGTTGAATGTATTTATCACAGCCCTGGAATCTTCAAATCTTTGGAAAATACAAAGTGATTAGTGCCCTATGGAAAGCAGCACTTGAAAGAGTCATAAATTTTAACACTTCCACTTTTGTCCTCACAAAATATGAACTATCCTATTAGAAATAAGCCTATAAGAAGAAAGGATTACAAAATCTGTATAACTGGTGGGTTCTGAGAGCTGGGAAAAAAATATTTTATTTTTCAATGGTTGTGACAATAGAAAATCTCCCATTTTACATACCAAAGATACTCCTGACGCTTACAAAAGGGTCAAATATGCCCATAGCAAAGAAGTATCTTTCTTCTGCTTTCCTCAGAAATTTTCTTAGAAATTTTACTTCCAGGAGAAGCTAAATCAGACAGAAATACAAAGCTGAGATGAACAGAACAACAAAAAGGACAGCTTCCAGATCGTAGTTGATGGAATTTATCACAGAACCACAGAATCCTAGGGGTTGGAAGGGACCTCGAAAGATCATCTAGTCCAACCCCCCTGCCAGAGCAGGGTCACCTAGAGCACATCACACAGGAACACGTCCAGGTGGGTTTTGAATGTCTCCAGTGAAGGAGACTCCACAACCTCTCTGGGCAGCCTGTTCCAGGGCTCTGCCACCCTCACAGTAAAGAAGTTTTTTCTGATGTTTACATGGAACATCCTATGTTCCAGTTTGCACTCATTGCCCCTTGTCCTATCACTAGACATCACTGAAAAAAGCCTAACTCCGTCCCCCTGACACTCACCCCTTACATATTTGGAAACATTGATGAGGTCACCCCTCAGTCTCCTCTTCTCCAAGCTAAAGAGACCCAGCTCCCTCAGCCTTTCCTCATCAGGGAGATGTTCCACTCCCTTCATCATCTTTGTAGGTCTGCACTGGACTCTTTCAAGCAGTTCCCTGTCCTTCTTGAACTGAGGGGCCCAAAACTGGACACAATACTCCAGATGCGGCCTCACCAATGCAGAATAGAGGGGAAGGAGAACCTCCCTTGACCAACTAACCACACCCTTTCTAATGCACCCCAGGATGCCATTGGCCTTCTTGGCCACAAGGGCACATTGCTGGCTCATGGTCAATCTCCTGCCCACCAGGACCCCCAGGTCCCTTTCTCCTAAACTGCTTGCCAGCAGGTCAGCCCCAAACCTGTACTGGTGCCTGGGGTTGTTCTTCCCTACATGCAAGGATCTACACTTGCCCTTGTTGAATTTCATCAAGTTTCTCCATGCCCAGCCCTCCAGCCTGTCCAGGTCTCACTGAATGGCAGCACAGCCTTCTGGTGTGTCAGCCACTCCTCCCAGATCAGTGTCATCAGCAAACTTGTTGAGGGCACACTCTGTTCCCTCATCCAGGTCATTGATGAAAATATGGAATAGTACTGGTCCCAGTACCGACCCCTGAGGGACTCCACTAGTTACAGACCTCCAACTAGATTCTGTCCTATTGACCACAATTATGGAAATTTATGGAAAAAGAACATCTGTGTCATTGGCAAGGTCTAGCACGAGGATATTGAATAGGAGATAGTAAATTTGTGCCCAAAATTGAGTACATTGCCTAACAGGCCTGGTAAAAAATGTTCCACTAGGATTTTGAAAGCAAAACTTGGCAACAGTGAGATCATTAAAATCCTACTGCATAGAAGACCTCATTCAAGATGTAATAATATGTAGTGAGGTCTTCGTTGTTATTAGGAGGAAAAAAAAAAATCAAGCTATAATAGGCATCTTCTCATCAATAGTTCTGCCTGAATAAGAGTTTTCATGGCTGAGATTTCATAGTCAGCGAAATTACTTTAAAACTCCTTTCATAAGAATCTTCTGGAATAAATTTAAAAATTTCTTTCCTTTTCATTTTATGTAACGTAGGAGTTCAAATGAGGTGACACGTTCAGGCTGATAGTATGGCTCCATTCAGGAGGGAGGGTGTCATGATGCTCCCTCATACCACAGCAGGGAAGCAAGGCTCTGCAGCACAGGGCTTTCCAGCTTCCTTCCCATCCTAGCTGACTGAGCACACTTTAGGAATGTGATGACACACTGCTGCATCCATCTGTGAACAAAGGATGCTAAAAAGGGGCATGGAGTAAGCACCTAATCAGAATAGGGAAGAATCTTGAATTTTGGCAGGATGACGAGTACAGAAGATGGAGCTGGGGTGGGGGGGAGTGTTTCTCAGTTGGTGCCAATAGTATGTCAGCATAAATCCACTTAGGAGCCAGTACTTCTAAATACTGATGCTCTAAGCTTGGAAATTGTGATGTGGAAAATTTCATTAGCCAAAAGTAGTAAATAAATGCACCAGGGAATGTTTCTACATGGTATCATCTATGTTTCAGGAGGACAATTAAAACAACAGGAAATGTGTTTAAGAAAAAGCTGTTAAATTAGGTCCATAATATATAAAAAGATAAAAGAACATCCGTTTTAATATCTTTCTTTGACAGGCAAATCTAAAGAAATATTCTGAGAAATACTTCACCACAAGCCTATGTTTCCAGAAGGCCTTTCACATAGTAAAATTAAAATGTTTGTCCTGCTGTTTGTTTCTGACAACCATATCTGGTGATTATTTTAAAAATAAATAATTTTTTAAATAATTATTTTTCATAAGTAGCTAGTATATTAAACATTGTCATTTCAATGTTAAAAAAAATCCTGAATAGACAGTTGTATTTCAGGAGACTAGCTAGCTTCATGCTAGCTTTCCCTTTAAAAAATAGACAGAATTTATAATTAGTGATTAGAGCAAATTAGTGACCAGTGACTTTCTAATGCACAAATATACCTGCAGCACAGTGCTGCAAGTGCCAGGTTAGGTAAAATCAGATTGTAAATGTAAAGCTGTGCAAAAGCCATGCAAAAAAAGTGCAGTACATGTGACCCAGTTCATGCTTTCAGCTCTGGTATGGCCAGAGTGGGAGCTGGGTACAGGTACCTTATCTCAATTTCTGCACCTAATGTTTGCTGTAGATAAAACACAGCAACCAACACAGCATCACAGATATTCACTCCATGCAAATGAAGTTATATTGAAGAACATATTTAGTGTTCACAGGGACAATATCAATACTTAGTGCCGTAGTGAATACCACAGTAAAAATGACAGACATTCAAACCCAAGTTGCTTCATAAAAAATAACTCACCACAATTATAGCCTGCCTAGTTATTTTATCTTTGTTGCCCTACTTAAAACATGTGAGTGGGAAATAATATATGAGGGAAGAAGTATACATATTCATAGTAATTACTGCTTCACAAATTCAGTTGCAGTTAAGCTGAAAGATTTGGGGGAATAACAGTAAGAAAAGTAGTGATGGCAACTGCTGCCAGGCACTGGGGAGCACAGCAAAGCCCAGACTTTGTCCTGTAAACACTGTGTTAGCTGTTTGTTGACCATCCGATTGAACGACTGCTGATTTCATTGACAATTAGCTCTGGTTCTAAGAACAATGTAACAGGCATCTCCAAATGCAGGTATTTATGGAAAAGCCTTTTATGTTGTAGTTCAGATATATACGATGCTATTCAGAGGTTTACTGGGTTCTTTTTCCCAGACTGGAAACACAATAACGGAATAATGTATTCATTGGTTTGCATACACATTTAGTGCTGCCTACGGATTGTGGATACAAATGAAAAAGTTGGCTTACATCACCAGAGATATGTCATCTCACACTCACAGTAAGAGCAGACTCCATCTAAGTACGTGAAATCTTTGTGATCATTTTCACATACCCATTTTACTTCAGATTTACACCAAATTAGCAGTAAATTAGCTCCTCACCATGTTCTTGCTAAGAAAAAAGAACTTGGAGCTGTGGTGGCAGCTTGCCCTCCTCAGACGTACCAGCTCTGTCACTTTCTACCATCCCACAGTGCCCAATAGCATCCTGAGGACTGAAAAAAAAACCTCTTTTCTACCAGGAAACACCCCTTAAAAAGTTTTGGAAGACAATACCAGGCTGAAGCAGATGGCATAGGTCTGCTCCTGCCATCTCCTTGTGAAAACACTTCAAGCCATGTTTTGGAGGGAAAACAGGTGCAGCCCAGCATGTGCAAGGGGATTAGAAGGGCCCCTCTCATAGAAAACAGAATATAGGTGCCCTGGCACGTCAAGGCACGTCAAATCCCCTTGCTCCAAGCACACAGCTGTCAAGGGGGTAGACATGAGGGCCAGACAGAGCAAGGTCTGTAGCACATCCTACAGAGTCAGTGTCCTGAAAGCACAAGCAGCTGGTTAATCTGATTAGGGGAGATGGAAAAACATCTTGAGGATGACATGGCCAGGGGAGATCAGTGCAGTAAAAGCCAGAGAAGTGCCTGAGTGCATGCATGGCACAGTGCCAATACCAGAAGATTTGCAGGAGGTGACCCAGAATGGCTGTTTGCTGCACAGCTTTCTTGTACCCACTGTCCCCAACTTCCCCAGGTGCCCAGCATGATGGAGTTCCCTGCCTGCACATACTGGGCAACATGAACTTCAATATCATCATTAAAAGTAGTATAATTTATAGATATATAGCTATTTTGTATATTTCTTTTGAACAAAGAAGAACCCAGGATGGATTCCTCATTCAGTCTATTATAGATTACAGGCAACACATGTCCTAGTATCCCCAAAGATTTTTGTTAGAAGAGAAAAATACCTGCTCTTCTACAAATCCTGGCATTCAGCCTCCCAGCTGGATGGTTTCAGATAGCCTCAGAGATCTCACTGTACTTCTGTCTTTCTAATAGCTCCTGGATGTCTGACACAGCCCATCCTGGCTTGTGCCAGGATGAAGTCCCTTGGCTACTCAATGGATCTCCTCCACCTTCAGTGTGCATGAGCCTATTCCACAAGAGCAAACATAACATTTTTGTAAAGCTCTCTTTGAACAAAGCAGCCAGCTCCAAAAGCATCTTTCTACCTGGGCTGTCTGCACTGCTCACAGTTAATGAGTCACATGCTGTACAATACAGTGATGGGCTGCCAGAAGTGTTTTTGAGCCTGTTCTCACTGTGCAGAGCCCAGATTTGAGACATGCATAATTCAGGTAATACCATTTGCTGCTGTGATTCCGATTGTTGGTCTTGGGCAGCTGTGTAGGACCAAGTGCTGTGAAGGGAAGGACTGCTGAGAACATCAGCAGTTTGTAGCCATCCCTGGCAGCACTGTCCATGGTCACACCTGCAGACCACAAAATCACTGCCAGGTGCAAACAGCAGTCCCTGTACCCTGCCATGGGAGAGCTGCTATTTCTGGGAACAGGTAGAAATCCAACACATTCTTCTCTTTTAAATCTGGTTTCGGGTTATGCTGCCAAGCTGTACAATGCAGGCAGAAAGACAATACAGCTATTTAATCTACACAGATTAGTCTCTGCATGAATCCGGTCTTGGAGTTTTCTTGACTAGATCTCAGAATGGGGTTTGCTTTTGTTAGCTAATGAATGACATAAAAAGATCTGTAAGTCTACTATGCAGGAAAATTAAATATATTTAAAATCAGGTAATTTGATTGCTTATCTTGTTTTTTTCATTACTGATTGAAAGCTCAGTTATCTATACTCTCAAGATAGTAAGCAACAAATCCCTTCTTTTTAAAGTAAGTTAAACCATTAATGGTATTATAGCTTCCTTTAGATTTACAGTCTTTTTTTTTTTTTTTTTTTTTTTTGACTAGATCTCAGAATGGGGTTTGCTTTTGTTAGCTAATGAATGACATAAAAAGATTTGTAAGTCTACTATGCAGGAAAATTAAATATATTTAAAATCAGGTAATTTGATTGCTTATCTTGTTTTTTTCATTACTGATTGAAAGCTCAGTTATCTATACTCTCAAGATAGTAAGCAACAAATCCCTTCTTTTTAAAGTAAGTTAAACCATTAATGGTATTATAGCTTCCTTTAGATTTACAGTCTTTTTTTTTTTTTTTTTTTTTCCTGTCTACTTTCAGGCTGCACTGAAGAAAAACCTACTTTCTGTTATAAACTCACACAAAAACACTCACTGGGAACAGTTAATATTGAAATAAAAACAAGTCTATGAGCTTTTCAGAGCTCCACACTGAGTCAGAATATTTTTTCTTGCTGTAGTATGGTATATAAATAAGATAATACAGACACAGACACCATCTTACAGTATCATATCCAGACTAGAGAAAACATCATTGCAGTAACCCTGTCTACCTACTGCTTAACACCGAGACACCGTCAGACTTAAGGAAATTTGATTACTTTGTAGATGGGGTTAAAATCCCAGCTGTGATAAAATGCAAGGTAATCCTCATGTCAGTGGCAATGTGGAATGAAGTAATGAAAGAAACGGGTGACCTGTACAGAACTCTGGTGCTCCACTGTGGTCTGCCTGGGCTGGTTCCTCAGGGATGGACTTCATGTTCCTCAGCGATGCTCCTGGAGCAGCTGGTGGGTTAAGTCCGGGACTCAAAGGGCTCTGCATGAGAGGCAGCTGGGTGCCTTTTCTTCTTTTTATTTATGTGAAGCATACAATGGCAGCAGACAGCAATGCATTGACACTAAATTAATTAAGCTGTTTTTAAGCCACAGCATTAAGGTGATGTCATAAGAATCTGCTTAGGAAGGCAAGGTCACTGGAAAGGGAGAGTACACCTCCTGCAATAAAATAATTTGTAGTTTGGAGGGCTTGTGCTGGATGCCTTGTGTGGACTTTTCAAACCACATGTTTTTCAAACCTGGTACCACCTGCAGAAGTATTTTTTCCTATCCATTGAAGTATCCAACAGCATCTCTTATATAAACAGAAGAGCTGATACACCTGCTACAGCTGTGAGCAACACATATTACATACTCAGAAATGCATAAATTATATATGTTTGGAAACACAGAGATCTAGGAAAATATTTTGACACGTGATAATGTAATTCATGTAATTTATGCCAGTCTGGATTTGTGTTTGTATACAAGCAGGCTCAGACGGGCACATGTTGGCCACCAGAAATCTGCTCAGCTTTCATCTTGCCTTGATGTAGTATTGCATTGCCATTTTGCATTGACAGTTTATGCTGTACAACTGAGCCTGAGACTTTTTTCTCTATTTGCTAAGTAATTAGTTTCATAAAAATCAAGAACAGCAACAATTGGTTTTGAGTTTCTTCACAGCCTCACATACACACACACACAAAAATCAAGGTGACTCTAAGAGAAGAAATAAAGCAGATGCTGATGCATTGCAAGATCTTAATGATGCTATTGCTTCATTGTGAAATATTTCTGCTGGGAACTGTTGAGCAGCTGAACTGTATCCATAATCTTCTCACACTGAAGCCTTTTCTACAGCTTGTACAGAGTAAGTACAAGCCTGTGTCTTCAGCATTAATGGAATCAGCTGAAGTGAGTAATGCTTTGTGTGTCCTATGGCTGTGATCCTGTAAATGTGGTAAAAAGATGGCACTGTTGGTTTTGCTAAACAGTCAGTCCCACATGAGGTGAAGTGAGTCAGAGCCTTTGAGATGGATGGGCAGCTCTTAGAAAGGAGCTTTTGTTCCTGTCTCCAGTCTCTAACAGTCACAGAGAAATTGTCTCCACCATCTACCTATTAGCATCAGCATCACTAGGGCCATTTGTGTGAGAAACACTTATGAATATAAGCAAAGGTCATACAAGGAGACTCTTAAATCAGGATCTTGTTTTCTTACCAAGTTTAAAACGACCACACTGATGACCCACCACTGCCTCCCATAAGGAAAAACTAGAGGCAGCAAGAGGCACAGATGGGGATCAATTTGTCACTGAGAGCTTTATAGTAACAACTATTTATCCTTGTCTGCAGTATTCATACAAGCAACTGAGGAGAAACATTTCTATTCACTACATGGAAGTCTCCTACCCCTTCTTTTCCTGATAGCTGTTACTTCTAATTGCAGCAAGAAAAATATCCTGAGGGCTTTATGCTGATCTGCTGGATTTGAACATCAGACTCTCAATTTACAGCCTCCTTAGCCCCCACTGCCAGATGAGTACACACTGTTTCTGCTACCCAATACAAGCTTATGAAACAAGCTTAGACCTGTGTAGATTTTACCACCAATTTTATACAAGGAATTGAACGTGAAATACAAAATGGGCAGGCAGATGAAATAGCTCTGTTCTGCTCCTGGTGCCACGGGGCATGTTTTGTCCCAATTTGTGTGTGATATAGCAGCACTGCAGGCAGTGAAGCTCTGACATCTGAAGCTGGACATTGCGTGCCAAAGAGTGGATGTGCTCTCTTAAGCATTCCTTCTGGTAGCAGCTCAGTGTTTCTGAGTGCTTGAAGGATATATACCAGCTCTGCTTCAATGGTGCGGAAAAGCACTTTCCACTCAAAGTGAATAGTCATCAAAGTAATAGAGAAAATTGTTAACTGCTGGCAATGGAGACATCTTTGATTTTTTATAGAGGCGTTAATGGAATGTCCTGCCACAAATCATGAGGGGTTTGCAGTCCGTTACTTCCCAATGGTGAATATAATGATAAAAACAAATACTGTGTTGCTCACTGGTTTCCATTATTGGGCTAAGTTACAGGATTAAATCATGATCCCCAGAGCTGAAGTCAAAGGATTTTGTCCAGAGCAACAAGTAGGCAGATCCTATATGGGAGATGAGGGCAAGCATGAGAGCAGGGAGGTGGCAGCACAAGGGGTACCTGAGCAGCCCCACTCTGTACCCACATGAGGATGTACATTGGGAGAGTGAACTACCTCCACATGGACACACACACACACGTATATTTATATGTCTGTGGGTCCTTCTGCCACAGAGGAGGACCAAGCCAAGGGCACTTTGAGCCCAGCTTTGCTTTGTAAGGATTTTTAGTGGCTTCATAGTTTTCTTGAAATAAAAAGAAATGTAGGCACTGCTGCTAAAATTAGCCAGTAATGCCCTTGATGATTCATTTGTTGGTAGGGAGTACCCATAAGTGCCTCTGTCTAAACAGTCTGTTCCCTGGCTCAGTATCTCCCATGCCAGCTTGTATATGTCTCTCCAGTCTTGCTCAGTCTGTTTTCCTATGGGTTCTATAATTTTAGCTAAATATATTAGGATAGTCTGTTTATCTCCCTCCATGGCAGCAAGACCCAAGCATGACTTCCTTCTGCTCTAGGAATTTAATAAATAAATCACTGTCTATTATTTCCCTGGGAGCATATAGCATTACAAAAAAACCCAACAAACAAAACCAAGGAATCATCCCTTTCTCAGATTAGAGATGTTGAAACAGTAACAAAACCAGGAATATGCTGCTAAACTTCCATGGCAGACCTCTTTGCATTGCTCTGATTTATGCACGTAATAAATAACTGCACTGAATGGCCTCTCGAGGTACAGCTAAAGAAGGCTTCATGAGAGAAAGAAAGCTTCCTGTGATTTAACTCCCCATCCCCCAAAACATACACATTCAGGGTGATGACCAGGATTTAAATCACAGTCCTGTAAATTGCCGTGAATGGGGAGAAAATGAAATTGGGCCCTTTGGTGACATGCTTGTAGTGCGAGTGACTGTTTATGAATGTGTAACTGAGCTTATAGACAGGCATTTTGAATCTGAAATGGGTTCTGTTTGTAGCTGTGGGATTTTTTTGTTATCTGTCAAAATACCACAGTACATCTGGAACTAGCCTGTTATTTCTAAGCAAGCTCTACCCATCACTAACAAGCCTGAGGAAGAATGAGGGAACAAGATGCTTCTTTGCTTGCACTATGGGCTTCTTTATGTCTTCTGCAATGCAGAGGGAACAGGGTGTATATTGATGTTACTGGTATGACTTTTCCTCCAGAGCATCCCTTCGACTGCACCAGGCTGAGTCAGATGTTTCCCAGGACAGAAACCATCACTCACTGCTCAGTGGGACCACGAACACCAGCTCCAGAGGGAACAAATCTGGGATGCTGTGATTAACTGCTTCTTTTCTTTTCTTTTCTTTTCTTTTCTTTTCTTTTCTTTCTTTTCTTTTCTTTTCTTTTCTTTTCTTTTCTTTTCTTTTCTTTTCTTTTCTTTTCTTTTCTTTTCTTTTCTTTTCTTTTCTTTTCTTTTCTTTTCTTTTCTTTTCTTTTCTTTTCTTTTCTTTTCTTTTCTTTTCTTTTCTTTTCTTTTCTTTTCTTTTCTTTTCTTTTCTTTTCTTTTCTTTTCTTTTCTTTTCTTTTCTTTTCTTTTCTTTTCTTTTCTTTTCTTTTCTTTTCTTTTCTTTTCTTTTCTTTTCTTTTCTTCTCTTCTCTTCTCTTTTCCTTTTTCCTTTTTCTTTTCTCCTTTTTCCTTCCTTCCTTCCTTCCTACCTTCCTTCCTTCCTTCCTACCTTCCTTCCTTCCTTCCTACCTTCCTTCCTTCCTTCCTACCTTCCTTCCTTCCTTCCTACCTTCCTTCCTTCCTTCCTACCTTCCTTCCTTCCTTCCTACCTTCCTTCCTTCCTTCCTACCTTCCTTCCTTCCTTCCTACCTTCCTTCCTTCCTTCCTACCTTCCTTCCTTCCTTCCTACCTTCCTTCCTTCCTTCCTACCTTCCTTCCTTCCTTCCTACCTTCCTTCCTTCCTTCCTACCTTCCTTCCTTCCTTCCTCTTCTTTTGTCTTTTGATGTGGGGAATCACTGGTAACTAATGTAGCTGGTTTTAATTTTTGCTGCTAAGGGTCATTTTCAGAGGTTTTAGTAAGATAACTGGGAAATAAATAAATCCTTGGTGTAGTGATACTGACTTCCTGAATATTTAGTCTCTTTAGTTTAGACAAGCCACGTAACCATATCTGAATGTGGTGGGGATTTTTAAATTATTATTATTTTGCAACAAAATAGTATTTTCTTGCTACATTCACTGATCATATTTGGCAGTCACCTTCCTTATTTTTTTATGGAGACACAATCTGTTTTCGTTAGGAAATGTCATTACCACTGAAGAAGGCAGTGGTTTCTTTAGACAATCTCCACATAATACGTTGTGTCCTTACTGCAGCACTACAAGAGATACCAGCATATTTCTCTGCACATTTGCAAAAGTTTCCCCAAACACATTCCTTTCCAACAGCACGTGCCTGATCCATACTGCACATGCTTAGACTACACACTAACTCATGTTAACAAGGTAACATCAGCAAACATCAGAGATTTATCTCTGTTTGTCCTCAAAAGCCAGGCATGCACAGTTCCATACTTGAAGAGAAAATCTGCTGGCTCCCAGCTGCCAAAAAGCAGAGCCAGAGTCATGTGCTGTGGCTCCCTCTGAATGAGTAAGCGGCTGAAATTAATACCACCTACATTTTCTTTGGCAACAGGGGTTATAGACAGTATTTATCCTCCTTTTCAAGATTTCTGTGAACCAACTAGTGCAAGATCACCGCTAACATAACCAGAATACAGGCTCTGGTTTGTAGTGCTGTAGCTGACTTCATCTCCAATGGACCAGCTTTGAAGTTCTGATAACACATCCATGAGATATTTTGCTTTCTTCTGCATAGTAGTGGACTTTGCAGCCAGTGTTTCTCTTGGCCCCAGTATCTTGGTCCCACTCTTAATGCTCCTCACTATCAGCCAAAGCACTAATCTCCTAGACTGATCCTAAATCCATTCCTGGAAAGGCAATGTAAGTCAGTATCCATGATATTCTTCAGTTCAACTAGTACAGGCCATCAAGATTTGTGCAAGACACAACAAGACAAAGACTGACTTGCCAGCTGATGCATATTTGAAACAAATTGCTTTAAAGAAAAAAAATAGATGAGATCTTGAGATTTTAGCAACTTAAGTTCACTCTTAACAGTAAGTCCAAGCTGAGGTCCCTGAAATGAATTAAAAGATTTGAATGAGGAATGAGACAGACTCAGGGTGTATATTTCCAGATGGGACTGCAAACTACCTCCAGGCATCTTGCAACTGATAGTTTCTGCTTGTAGCGATGACACATAGTACCATTCAGTGTCCTTCAGGGGTTTGTGCTTGTTCAGTGGTAAATACTTGGAGTACATCTCCTGCAAGAGACACCCTGGGATTGATTTCCACATGGTGAAGTAGCAGCAGGCTGTCCCAATGGAGTACATTAGGATTAGGAGGAAAGGGCATCAGCTGGGAAAAGAAATAAAGACCCAAGCTACTCCAATAGAAAATAAAATAACTAGAAAACTCCTGTGAATTTGGCCCTTAGATCTAGATTATTAATAACTGCAGAATGAGTCTCCTTTAAACACAAACCCTCACTGCCCAAGTCCCAAAAATGAACTCTCTAAACTCTGATCTCTGAACTTCACGTGACAGTTTTGATGTTTACAGTAAATCAAAAAATAATTTTTCTGATTGTTGCTCCATGTCTGGCATTTTTGCAGAAAGTTCTTTGCAAACAGAGATAAAGATTAGATGTATTTTTATATCATTGTTAAGTGAATAAGCGAGCTTCCTGGGCACCTTTATTTCCCTCCCTTTCCATAAAAAAGAAAAAAACTCCAACAGTTCCAACTATCATCAAACACAGGCAGTGCAGGGCAGAAGGCGTGTTAACATCTAGCACTGCAGACAAGCCAAGTAGAGCTGGATCTTGGCAGAGGACCAGCAGTCCTTCCCCTGAGCAGCCACATGGCACCGCTAAAGAAAAGGTAGAGGTCCTTCGTGGAGGGTTTGATCTCTACATCACTTCCTAAATGCTTCTCCACTCCGTCTGGTCACAGCACCCCAGCCCAGTTAGTTAGGTGGGTCTCTGCTGGAGGATTTGAATCCACTCCAGAACCTGCAGGATAAGCACTGGTGCTTATCTGCTCAGCTGTGTCAGGATTCAGGCATTTGTGGGGGGACACAGAAGTGGCAAGTTGAGCTGAAAGGTCTGAGCTGGCATGTGGACTGGAGAGGGACTGCTTATAATATGAGACTCCAGTACCCAAACCTTTACTCCTTCCCAAGAACCTGAGCTCTCTGCAGGCCTGGACAGGCTTAGCAGCCTGTGGTTCTCTCATGAACCATGAAAGATATCAAAGGCTGAATTTGTGACAACCTCAGAGACCCAGGTGTGTAAGGGCTGGAGTAAGGTCTAAGTATCTCTAAAAATAGGCCTCTGTCCTTATTCAGGGAAACCTTCCTTTCATTTCATATATTTTAAACATCAGTATTTAAAAACAAAACAAAACAAAAAACCCAAAATAAATTAAAATAAGGATTGAATCAATTAGCTATTACTAGTATTCATTACTAGTATTTTAAAGTAGCATTTGCATGCATGAAACTTCAGTGCAAATGAAAATATATCCCTCCTTCATATATCTTACATATTCATTTATATACAACATAGCTTGTCAAGAGATGGCAAACAAAAGGCCTGGGAGGAGGAGGATTTTCTCTGAGTAAGCCGATAGCTACAAATGATTCTGAATCATATTGGAATTAAGTGACTTAGTGCCACTAATGCCACCGGCACTGCTGCTGGCCTTGGCACTGGACTTAATCTAAGAGACTCTCTTGACTTCTCAGAGACTTATAATGGCTAATTTCCTATTCCTTTTCCTTTTTTTATTTCTCCTTCTTTAGGACTTGTCAGACAGAAAGGCTGATGTGTGAAAGGATCTAATCTAGGCTATGTTTAGATTATGACAGGCAGGCGATGGAGGAACAAAAGAGGAGCAGGACAGAAAGAATATAATGCAGTTCGACTGATCCACTAATATTTGCTAATTGCAATAAATATGATACAGCACAGAAGCTTCTAATGAGCTTATAGAAAGCATTTTAATGGGACACTGTCAGGTTAAACACTGTCTTTAAAAATATAAATGTCCTTAATAATTCCAGATTAAAACAGAATGAAGTTTGAATACCCAATTAATTTTTCCTGCTCTGTGCCAGGGTCTGAAATCTATTTCATACAACTCACCAAAAACAGATGGGGCTTTATTTTGCTGCTTTCAGGCCGGAGCACACCTACATCATATGAGAGAGGACAGGGCAAGCATGCCTCAGGCAGTGCTAGAAAGTGCTGCAGAGATGCAGAGGGGCCATGTTGTGTTCTGGCTCACCAGGCTGCCAGAAGGCTCTTGTTAGCCTTGGCCCGATTTTGGGCTCCTGGGACAACAAGTTTCCCCCCCAGAACAGCATTTCTGGTGCTTGTATGATTATTTCTCCCCCAGTATGGCAGTTCTGGGGCTTGCATGAGGGTCTTCCCTGGATGCTGCTTTCTGCAATGGGGCTGTTGCAGCTCCACCAGGACCAGCCCAGGGGTCCTGATACAGCACCAAATCATACCATGCAGCTTCATTTTCTTGTTTTAGTGCATGACTTCAATGTTTCCATGTTTAGATTACAGGTTTTTCAGAGCAGAATTTAAATCCAGAGCAGTGACTATGGTGAATTTAACTGAAACTGAAGGAAAGAGCCTGTGGAAAATTCACGAAGAAGTTTTGTAAATAGTGCTTTGATACTATGGTGATGGGTCCTTAAAACTGCCAACTCCATTTTTCTTTCTATTTAATCCCTTAGTTTTCTTCCAAACATGCAGATCTTAGTCCTGTCCCACATGGCAGTGTTGATTGTGCATTTTTATGCATTAAGCAAGTGCCAAGAAAATCATACTTAGAGAATGGTGATTCTGGATATGCTTCCCAGCTGAGTCTCTCATAGAAAGTGTGTATGGGCCAAATGCATCTCCCTCCCTTGGTATCACCAGGGGCCTCTGGATGTGTTCATTTACCCTGCGCCTTGGTAAACCACAAAGGATGGTTCAAATCTGCGAAGGGTGAGAGTGCAAAGGGTCTTGTCCAAACAAGGAAATCAGTTCAAAGCCTGAAGGGCTCGGGCATGTTGCTGTGTGGAAGCAAAGCTGAGGACGTGCTTGAGGTCATGTCCTCTGCTGTTCACATCATCTGCCTGCTGGAGCCCCCCTCAGTGCTAGCCCTGCAGCAGCATCCTCCCATAGGGGTGAGCCCTCACATGGCCCCACTGCTGCCGGCTGAAGAGGAGCTGGACAGTGCTGGAAGCCTGAGCTTGGCCTATGGATTACAGAGTGTCTGATCCCAAAAGCCCCTGGGCTTTGGGCCACGGTCACCATCAGTCTCTTCTGGTAAGATGCAGCGTGTTTCTAGCAATTGAAGCTTCCAAGTGTGTCTGTTCCCACTTACCAGAAAGGCACTGCAGCAAATTTAGTGGGCTTCTGCATGTCCTATCTAGCAAACTCTCCTCTCCCAGGCAGGAAGATCCTCTGCTTCCTTTATACTGAAGAAGCAGATAAAATAAATGCTTTCAAATAATCCACAATCTGGATGATTTCAACAGAAGCAAGAATAAGCATTTAGAGTATGATAGAGTATGATATTGTTGCCAAATATCACTATTTGGGGGAGGACAAGCCTGATGCACTGGAAGCTTTGTAAACATCTCAGACTACTTAGAGAATCTGCACCACAAGCTGAATATTTGAATATATGTACTTTTCCTAAACCATGCATTTCCCAAATGAATACGGACAAATTTGAGTCTGGAACAAGTCCAGCGAGCATGATGAACTGCCACTAGTGAAGAGCAGAGGCAATTGTTTTGTGTTAATCCCTCCCTTCCAGAATGATGCAATAGCTCTTAAATACAGTGTGAGGGGAAAGTCTATGCAATGTAATATGGACAAAAGTTTGTTCTGACTCCCTCAGCATCCAAGCCTGCTGGGCACAGGGCTGTGTTCACTAGATACTGCAGTCTCCTGGTCCAGCCAATGGAGCGATCGCTTGTGTTTTCTGTTTACTTCTGTTTCAAATCTCTTCCATAAGCCAAAGATAAAGCCAGCACAGCTCCAGCTGTACTGTTGAACCAAGGTTTAAATGAGGTAGAAATAAATCTTAATAAGATTTTCCAGCCCTATTACCTTAAGTAGCATACCTCAAATGAACCCAGCTAAGGGCTGTAATTTCCTCTGAGTTTTCAGTGGTACAAGCAAGTGGCTCGTATTTCACTATTGTGGTTTGGGTCATCCCCAAATACTTGGTAAAATACCACCCTTATTGAATAAGAATTGTAGAAAGCCACCTTTATTAAAAAACCTGAAAACAGTATGACATTGTTTCCTCTACTAAGCACAAAGATATTTCCTCTAAACTTCACAACAAGCAGAAAAAAACTTCTGCATTTCTACTTCACTAGTATTGAGATGCAGAAATTTTAGTCACATAAATTCAGATTATTGATCTTTTGATGGTATCTATTCCAGCTCTGGATAAAACCAAGGTGTTCTCCCAGGATGTGCTGCTAGGCAGAGTAGGGAAGGCAGCAGCAGATACGCAGGGCTGGCAGAGCCAAGGAAGGGACAGAGAGGTCTCAGGCTGGGTGACTCCAGGGAGCACCACACTGTGCCAGGGACACCACTTATTTAGGATCACTTGAGAACTATGTCTGCAGTTGAAGAGAGACAATTATAAAGTATATGCCTAAAGTAATATATAAGAAAGGAAGAGGTGGTCCTAAGTCTTTGGAAAGCTGCAGCAGCATCCTTCAGAGCACAGGGCACATGCCCTTCACAAAAAGGAGATCCAGTAGGTAGCAAAAAATCAGTCTTTCTAGCCCAGCCCACTTGGCTGTGCAGAAAATGGGATTTCTAGATCATATTGTGCCCACAGAAGTCAATGGGTAACCCACAAAATGAAGGTCCAGAGGAGAAATCTCTCCTCCTTGTCTAAATTTAGCATAAGGTCTTGGAAATACAAAGAAGGCAGCCAAGCAGCAGCAGCAGCCAGAGAATTTAGAGAAGGAAGATAAGTTAGTTCTGCTAAGTGGATTTTGAGAAATAATGGAGGCATAAATAAGATCTGAATAACCTTTTACTGAACTGAAGTTAACCTCCAGCTCTAGGCAGAATCCCAGGATTATCCCTGACCATAGACCAATCTCAGTGAAGGATCAACCTTCCTTCTGGTTTTTTGCACCTTTTGTAGATGTCTGATACGAGGTCAACACAGAAATGTGAGCACGTAAGGATCTATAGGGGCTCATCAGATGCTATTAAATGTTGAGAGGAGAGGTCTGGGACTCATTGCTAGTCAGGAGTGATTTGGCATAGAGAAACCAGACCCAGCCTGGGAAAGCCGTAGCAGAGGGTTCCTGCCCAGAGGCATTCACTCCACAACATTCTCCAGGCAGCTGGCTTGTAAACAGGCTGGCCTGCAGCAAGGCAGTGCATCGAGGAGTGGAAAGTAAATTTGATCTCCCTGTCCTGGCTCCTCACTCCAAACAACTCTGAATTCAGTCCCAAGAACACAGGCACTTGGGGGGGCAAAGACACAGCTGCTGGGGCAGGCTCAGGGCCATGCGGGGATGGACTTAAGCTACAGCCTCATCTTGTCCTTCATGTCAACTTGTTAAATTGTCCAGTTGCCTCGAGTTCTCCTCTCCCCCTGAAGGGAGCTTAATTAACAAGGCAGATTGTCAATTGAGCAATCTCCTCGGAACAAGGAAATCTTTAAAGATTTGGCACCGTTATCTAGGATAACGGATCTGCTGAACTTCATTAGGAAAAGGAAGCAAATGCTAAATGTTCACTCAAATTTTAGGCCCATTTCTGTGGAATAAAGTAAAAATGATTTAGGAGAAATGAGTATTTTCTAAGCTGATATCTCAGTCTTGGACAAAACGGAGATGTTCAGCTTCTGGTTACCATTGTGTCTCACAGCCATGGAGCTGCAAGCTCTCTCATGCACCTTGGGGTGCTCCTCTGCCCACCCTCCCTGCAGGGACACCTCACCTCGGGAGCAAGGGGTGTGGCACAGGAGCACACGTGCTGCTCCTGGAACTGGCTCTGTCCTGCTGAGGTTCCCCTGGCAGGACGGAGCAGGGAGGTGCTCACACTCAGGAACGGATGGTCCTTCTGTACCCCCAGCACCCAAAATGGTGCTGAAGCCTTGCTGGTGTGGGTCATGTTTGCATTGATGTGAGCAGTGAGGCTCCTACAGTAGGGAGGGGACACTCATCATGCCTCAACAAAAAAATGTCATCCAGTGGTAGTCTCCTTCCAGCACAGTAGGAGAAGAGTTCTCACTCCCTCACTTTTTAGGACATCAGAGTAGGCAGGAAGTAGTAAAGGACAGCAAAAAGACTCTTCAACTACTTCATGTGCAGGGAAGCTCCCCAAAGATCTGAGGAAACTAAATAATTGTAGGAGAGGAGTTTGCTGAGAAAACAAACACTTCTGTGAAACACTGAGCAGATGGAATGCTTTCCCTGGAGTTTTCAATTTTTTTCATTAAATGACTCAAAATGAAAACATGCAAAAATGTGGTTGGTGCTTAAGAAGACAGTTTTTGTTAGAGAAATATATTATCCAGCCTACATATGTAAGCACCGTGTGCCTCAGCCTGCCATATCTGTTCCAGACACTGCACATTCATGATGCTTCTCCCCTGTGCCTTAGATGGTCAAATACCTGACAGAAACATTTTGAAAAAAAATTCTTCACCCTCCTGTGGCATAAGACTCCCCATATGTTGCTGACTGGGTGAAAACAGATGGTGCATAAATATCTCGACAACCCCCAAAAACTCATGACCCAAGAAACCTGGCTTTAGGAAAAGAAAAAATCAAGCAAATCTTATGAGGCTCATAATAAACATAAAAGATTTGGCAGCACTAAGACAAATCAAACAGTTTAGGTGATATTTCCCAGAGAAATTGCTTCCATTTCATCAATGTACTGTCTGTTTTTGGAGAGTCATGCCTGAATATGCCATTTGGAATTTATGACAGATGCAGGAAATAATAGTTCCCTTCTCAAAATCCTTTCCACATGCAGTCCACATGCCTGCTGCACAATCTCGTGCTTAGAGTCAGACGGGTATGACAAGGCCAGCTGACTGCTGTAGCAGCAGAACAAACCTGGGACCCTCTGATCTGAGGTAGAAGAGAGAGAGAAAATGACAGATTTAGTGTCCCAGGGACAAGATGCCTGTATCAGAGGTGCTTGTGTGCAAGGCTGTTGACAATGTAGAGTATCTCCAAACAACTGCTAAAATATCAAGTTATTATTATAACAACTATGCTTATTGCTACAGTTATGAGGTGCCAGAGTATTTTGTGTTTTATGACATATGTGTTTCCAATAAGCTGTTAATCATAATATCACAGCTTCAGCTGTTGCAGAGATTGAACATGGTAAAAATTGCAATTCCAGGAAGATCAAGGATGATTTCAGGTTAAGTCAGCTTGCAAAGTGTTGCTGGGAATTGCATCTGTGCTTCAGCTGCAGAGCAGCTCTTGAAGGGGGAAGAGTTGCTCCACAGAGCAACTGGAGAAGCCAAGATTTTCACAAATGGTCACTGAGAGCAGGTTCCTCATCGCCTTGTGCCAGGCTGGAGACCATGGATCTGATTTACAGATATGCCCAACACTCACAGCTGCCAGTGAAGCCTGAACACATGAAATACTGTGCTGTGCTGGGCCATCTGAAAGAAGAGCTCCTCAGCATCTCCAATTCGACACCCACATCTGTGGAAACTGGTTTTGGCTTCATCTTGATGTGCCTCAGTCTCTCATAGATAAACTCTGACTAATACCACAGACATGGCTGTGACTTATTGCTAAGTCATATCGAGCAATGTTTCAGTAGGGAAATGCAAAACACTCATTGAGTTTTAATTAGGTACAAATATAAATACGTTTTTCTGAGCAATCATGCTGGGACAAAGAGTGAGTAATGCACAGTGCTTCCCACGCACCAAGAGAATTCCTTCTGGTGAGGTCTCACCCAGCAAGCCTCACCAGCCACAAAGCTCAGGGCTCAGGCTGTGCATCTTAAAAATAACACAGCTGTCCCAGTCACAGCCTGTACCTGTGGGTTGGGTGGATAAAGGTATTTCTCAGATTTTTAAGACAGTCACTAGAGTGAATGGAAAGGCTCCACTTGGCTCCAAGGGGGCTGGATCGGGCTCCTAAATCTCTTCCTTCCCCCAGAGAGCAGGAGATGCGCAAATTTTAAGTTTCACTTGGAGCTAGGTCCTTCTAAATTCTTGTGATACAACCAAGCACACCCTGAAGCCTACAGCTTTGTAGATGTTTTAGTATCTGTGAAAAATACTTACATGTTCAGATGTTACACAGGGGTCCTTTTTTGTGTGTTTTTACTCCATTGCATCAGCAAGACCTCTTCAGGC
The DNA here is from genome assembly GCF_000747805.2 of Chaetura pelagica. Lineage (NCBI taxonomy): Eukaryota > Metazoa > Chordata > Aves > Apodiformes > Apodidae > Chaetura > Chaetura pelagica. The sequence continues at coordinate 1,346,531 of NW_009953299.1, forward strand.
AAGTTGTCCAGCTACGTTTTTCATACAGCTCTGGCTTCAGGGTGAAGACCCCTTGCCTAGGTAGTTAGCTGCCTGCTGGGCTTTGGCACAAAGAGCTGCTGAAGTGCAGAGTCATTCTCTCATCAGAGCTTCTGGGAAGAAGC
>NW_009953299.1:1346981-1354646 GCF_000747805.2 Chaetura pelagica
GGAATGACTATGTCCATCTGACTGGAGAGCTGCTACTCACACAAATACACCTCAGCCCTGGGGCTCCCCTCCTGCTGCTGGTTGTAGCAGCAAAGGTTTTCCTGTTTTCACAGTAGTTTTATTAGTTACTGGAAAGTGTTCTGGGTGCACTGTGTACTTGAGGGGTACTGCAAAGGCCATGGCATATCCTGCAGCTCCACGAATTGCTCATCACAAAGGCTAAGTGTGCACATGTGCTGTGTAGGCAGCAAGTCAGTATATTTATCTGCAAAGTATATGACAACCATGTGAAATACCAAGCTTGGCAAGTAGTGTATATGGATTTATGAGGGAATTTTGGATCTAAACGCTTCAAACATTTCTTCAAACACTTAATTTCATGCCCTCACACTAGCTGGTGAGGGTGAAAGCCTTTACTCTCCCAAGGAGCACTGAAGTGGTGGAAACATGAGCCATGCAAATGTTCCTGAGAGAGGTGATGGGGAGCTGGGAGATCCTGCCTGGGTAATGGGGAGGATCTGTCTGTGATGAAGAAGCCATTGGCAACCCTCTGAAATGCTCTGTAATCTGTGGTGGAGACAGCATCTGCATTTAGCATTTCCTAAATGTTCTTGGGATTTGTTGTGACTCCTTAAGGGCCACAGTCAATTTACTGAGCCCAGTCTGGAGTCATCTGAGCAAGGGCTTGCATAGGCAGGCTTTTCCTCCAAAGGCAATTTATGTGATTGACAGACTGTGTGCAGAACCAGAGAGCACCTCTGAGCAGTCCCCACGTGCCCTGCTGACTCAACAGTGACTTCAGCTGCTCTGTGAAACCCAGAACTCCTTCAGAGAACTGATCCTGGCCACTATCAACAGGTCCACACCCAGCTCTTGGAGTTTTTCGGGAGCCCATTCCTCTACCCCAGACTTTCTTTCCAACAAGAAATGAAGCATTTGGAGGATCTTGCCAGTCTTCTAGTTGAGTTTTAGAGGAGGTTTGAGATCTAAGGGAATCCTGGATGCTACAAATTTAGCTGTGGAAACCATTTGTGCATAGTGAGGGCTGATCACAGGCAGTAAGAAAAGAAATGACAGGGACACACATGAGAGATTAGGCTCTCACCAGGTTGGTGGGAGGGCAAACTGGGCCTTTAGTTTGTACTTCGAATGGCAGAATAAGGGAAGAGAGCCCCACCCTCTAAATTACTGCCTGTGAAACAGGTCTGTAGCAAGCAAGGGCTCCAGGATCAAAGGTAAATGCAATTATGGCTTCTAAATGCCAGTGGCTTAACACAGACTATGCTGGAAATGGTGCAGATGTTGTGAGGCATGGAGGAGAGGAGAAAAAACAAATCAGTTGTTTTCTGCTTGCCTTAAGTTACTGTAAACATCATGGGATAAGTCTGTTCAGAAATGTGCTCCTGCTTACAGACCCAGGGACAAACAACAGCTTCCAAGTATTTCTACAGATAAGCAAAATCCTCCTGTCTGTGGAGGGGGAGCACTTGGGAACTGTGTAGCATCTTCTGCATTTCCTTAACTAGATCCTTAACCAGCATCCCAGCTGCAAACTTTCGTGCTAACTTCAGCTGTCTCTAATGTCTCTCTAAAAGAGTTCTATTTCTTCAGCACTACTCCTCAAAAAAAAAATTAAAAAAAAAAAAACAAAACCAAACAAAACAAAACCAACAACCAAACAACACTGCCAAATGTTTACCCTAGTCCACAGAAGGATACCTCACCCCCTACACTTTAAATGCAGATGCTGAAGAGGCAGCTTAGCCTGGTGCCTCTGCTCAGGACGCTCCTGGAATACAGTCAGCTCCCATTCAACTACACCAAGCCCCAGGGCCAGGTCGCCTGTGTCCCACTGCTCCCACACTGCCTCTGGTAAACCTCTGAAATGAAGCATATGGACTTCCACAGGTTCTGCCACTGCAGCAGGAGCAGCTGGCCAGCAGGGCAGGGCTGAGGTTGCTTGGTCTGTGCTTACTGCTAAGCAAAGAGTCATTGGCAGCAGAAATTGTGTTTTCCTATTTCCAGAGGTTGCAAACCTTGAACCTAGTTTTAAGAAACAACTTTCTGAGTAGCAGATGGGGCTTTGTCCTGGGTTTGGCTGGGATAGAGCAAATTTTCCTCTTACTAGCTACAATCATGGTGTTTTGGATTTAGTACAGATTTTGGTATGAGAAGAATGTTGATAATATACTGATGTTTTTAGTTGTTGCTAAGAAGTCAAGGACTTTTCAACTTCCCATGCTTTGGTAGTGTGCAGGTGGGCAAGAAGCTGGGAAGGAGCACAGCCAGAGCAATGGGTCTGAACTGGCCAATGGGATATTCCATATCACAGAATCATCATAGAAACTTAGAATGGTTTGGGTTGGAAGGGACCTTAAAGATCATCTTACCACCATGCACTGGGGAGCTCCACAGTGGGATTATCACATTCCCTCCAGAAAGTTGCTTCCAGAGACAAACCTGACCCTTACACCACATATCCTGATAGCACCATGACCACCAGCTCAGCATCAGGTCTGGCCTGCCACACACCACCTGATGTGGCTGAGACAAGGCACATGTTTTTTTTAGGAGCAAAGACACTTCAAGCTGCAGAGAACCAGCAGGCCCACACAGACCCCTCCTTCCCTATCCTGCACCAAACTGTTCAGTTGCCACATCCACACTCGGCCAGGAGCCAGGGATGAGAGGGGATGTCCCACCCTGCCAAGGCAGACACAGGGGTCAGTGCTGGGAACATGTGCTGGAATGCTGCCCCACACCAGCACCACCCTGGCTGGGGGGACATGCTCAGTATATACATAAGGGTTGCTCAGAAAGTCTCTTTCTCCTCGGATTGTGGTTCAGGGATTCTCTCTTGGATTGCTACCCAGGGACAGGCTGGGCATTGGACAGCAGGTGGTGAGCAGTTGCACTGTGCATCACTTGTTTGTATATTCTGTTGATAGTAGTAGTAGTAGTAGTATTTTTATTTTATTTCATTTCAATTGTTAAATGGTTTTTATTTCCACCCACAAGTCTCTTTACCTTTCCGATCCTCTCCCCCAGGAGGTGGGGCAGAGTGAGCAAGTGGCTGTGTCATATTTAGCTGCCTGCTGGGTCAAATCAGGACAGGCTTGTACCACACAGCTATGTAGAGGTGTGCTACATTTGGCTGAGCTGGGCTAAACCCCTGTTGAGAACAAGCCTGGCTGCAATACAGAGCAGCTTCTTTCCTCTTTGCTCTTGATAATAAAGAACCAGCTTTGCTATCTGTGGCATTTTACAGAAGGGCAAACAGGGAGATGCTCCAGACCCTCCTGCTCTCTGTTTCCCAGAACTAAAGCAACTGCTGCATGAATTTGGGAGGCCTCAGATTTCTCCCAAAAGGAAAAGCATTGTTTTCCCCAAATAAAAGATCAGAGAAGGAAGAGGTTGGACCACTGCAGCCTCATGGCTTTGGAAGCCTCTTTGAACCTGATCATCCTTCAACAGGGGAAGGCTGCATGCAGGCAATTTTAACTCTTTACAGACCATTGTCTGAATATTTTGGATCATGGGGCTGTCTTGAAATACTTCATGGGCAGAGAGGGCTTTTCTTTGGCATGGTCTCACCACTGTGTTTCAGTAGGGTTAGCCCATCACCTTAAATCTGCTTCTGGGTTTTTTCTTGTAAAACATGGGTTCTTGGGGCACCAGAGTCACTTGTTTTCTTTGTGTGTTTGCCTGATCCTCACATTACAAAAATTCTTTAAAACCTTAAAAATCATGATTGCTGCATCACATTAGGAAAAATTTATTCACTGAAAGGATTCTCAAGCACTGGAACAGGGAAGTGGTTGAGTCATGATCCCAGGAGGTAATCTAAAAGTCATGTAGATGTGGTGCTGAGGGACATGATGTAGTGGTGGATTTGGCAGTGCTAGGTTTATAGTTGGACTTTATTATCTTAAAGGTCTTTTCCAAGCTAAGTGATTCCATGATTCTGTATGGATCTGGAACAGGCAGAGCTTCTGGGGGCAGAGGGGAGGAGCTGGTGGGGATTTCCTGGCTGTCCCTCACCGGGACTGGGCTTCCCCCACATCTGAGCAGGAGGAGGACAGGCTTCTGACCCAGGTGAGCATGACAGAGAACTCATGGGAAAAAAGAGTGAGAGCAGGAGGGAGCCATTCAGGCTGCAGGAAATCCTCTGGGATTTCAGCCAAACCAGTTGAAATAGCTTCATGAATAGGATGCTCTCCTATGGAAGGTTGCATGCAGAGGGGTGATATCTTCCCCAGTGAGCCTGGACTGATCACTTGCCAAAGCAAGAGCACAAACCACTAAATGGTGTAACAGCTGGCATTTGGAAATTATTCGTTCTTCAGGATTTATATTGACTGTCAGACATTTTTACTTTCCCTCTGTAAGATGCTTGACTCAGCCACATCCATTGCAGCTGCAGAGCATCTTTAAGTGGCTCGGCCATGGCATGTAGCAAATCGGACAAGAACAAGGCTGGACTTGCAGACTTTCAAATCAAGACCTGAGACTTGATTTAATCCTCAGTGGCATATAAATTCAGTGACTGCTCAGCTGCTGTGACAGTGCTGTAGCTGTAGTCATTCACAGTCACTTCATTCAGGCTTCACCCCACTCTTCCCCAAAGATGAAAGCTTTGTATAATTGTTTAGTTTCTAGGTGTACTGACTGTCAAATTGTTGGTGCCTTGCTGTGCGAGGCTTTGATAGCTAGCTCTGCTGGTGTGGGAGCCCCAGCACCCTGGCCTCACCTTCACCTGGCTGGGGGATGTTCCTGGGGAGCTCCAAGCATGCAAGCCACCTCTCCACAAAGGGCCAGGTGGTTTTAATGGGGTCAGGAGCTTGGTTCGTCTTGAAGTCTGCTTAAGATGTGCTAGAAATTTCTAACCTGCTGCAGGTAGCTGGGTTGATATGCTGAAAAAAACTTGACACTTCCCTGCCTATCCCAGAGCATTAAATGCAGTTTGTGCAGCAATTCTGCAACGTGATTTTCAATGTGTCACCTCTTACTTAAGGTCTCACCCTGTGAGCAGTAGTGTTCAGTGGGACCACTCACATGGCAACATTAGTGTCTGAGTCAAGACCTTTTATCTAAGGTCTAGACTGCAAAGGAGAACTGGTGCTTTAGCCCTAAGGGAGACACAGTTATCTGCAAAAAGTTATTCTACCAAGTGTGATGAAAGATTAATTTATAGCATAGTCCTATCCTAATATAAGTACCTGAAAGTGGGGCAATTTTATTTGACTGGAGTACTGCTCCTGCATGTGCTGCATAATTTCTAAAAATTTTGTGTTATAAATGCATACAAATATATTTGTGATACAAATATATCCTGTTTTGTTCCCAGTGGCTGTTTCAAGTCAGGTTGGCATGGGAAGGAGGTCTCACTCACTAGCAGCTCCTCTGGCTGAAATAAATGGACTTCCCATGGCAGTGCAGAATATGTGCTGAATTTCAGAAAATCTAAATTCCTGTAGGTTTCTGGGGTATCCTGATTCTGAAAACACCAGTTTTAGCAAATTGGCTCCAGTCTGTCTTAAAGACTTGTTTGAAATGTGTGATTTTAGCTTTGAAAGGAAGTATTTAGCTAAAGAGTCGGGAACATATTTCAGATGAAAGGTTTTGTTTCCTCCCCTGCTGAAATGAGGCCAATAAAAGTTTGGGAGGAATTTTAAGGAAAGTCGGTTAGATTCGCATGCCACCTGCTGCAGAATAAGCTAAATCAATTCTGCTTCTTCCCTTCTTAGCCCTGTTGTGATAAAAAGCAGAAAGTATATGCATATGAGATCCCCAGTGTCTGAATAACTACTCCTTCTTCAGCAATATAATCTTGAACTGTTACGGCTGAATACTTTGTATTATTGCAACAGTGATGTAGCCACTAAAAGTTACCCATGTCATTCAAAACCAGTCTGTGGCTGAAATATGAAATAAGGAAAAAGGCACTTTAAGAACCTTTGCGTGACTTCAGAGGGTTTTCTGAAGTCAAAAGCACTGTGTTAAGAACCAGAATCATCATGACTCATATATTCCCAATCAAAATGCTGGGTGCCTGAAAAGCTGTTCAGTCGTAGAGAGACTGAACTATGTCTCCTTACAAGAGAAAAATAATACACACAAGGGGAAGCACTTAAATAATTTATGTGCTTTTCTTTTATCTGCACGTAGGAATGACAGTAAATCTATGTAGCTGGCACTAATGGATAGCATCACTATGTCAATAATTGTTAATGAGAAAGAAATCAGAGTGCATTTGTCCTGAAGTGACTGATCTTTCTTTCTTCTTTATCTCCCCCTGTTACAATGCGAAATTAATCGTGTAAATTTTAGAATTCTGTTCACTAATAGATCATTTTGATAGCAATGCTTTCAAGTGCCTTTTTTGGTATGAATTTAGTCCAAAATAACTACACTTGCTTACATTTAATCTGCAATCTGACAGCTAGGATCCTTTTTTATATCTTCTGTGCAACATTCAAAAGACAAAATAAAACTTTGTTTGTATCACATGTTTAATTTTCCATTCTATGCCAAGGGAAGGGTGCAGCCTTGAACATAAAACAGAGGTTTTTAAAAAAACAATGCTTTCATCCTGAAAAATTGCATAACCAGTTCCAGTGCAGAAATAGGATACTCTTACTGAATAAAGCTTCTTATTGAAAAATTATTGATATATCAACCCATTAACATCCAGCTATTTATTTCAAAGACTGTATTCAGCAGTTCCCTCTGAGTTGCTTGTCTGAGGGAACAATTATGCAGCTGTTCTTGCTGCATTCTTGTGTAGGCTGAAAACGGGCGAAAAATGATGGCATTAATTTACTGTAAGAGCAAACTGCAGTTCTCCAGGTCTTTCATGAGGCATACCCTTTGCAGAGAGATAGGTAAAGCAATACATACACTTGACACTAATATTGTCCTTTGGCTAAACTTATTTATAGCTGTGTGCATGTGAATACACGGACACGTCTGTAGGGTCTGTGTTATAAGCAGGGCTCTGGATTCTAGCTGCGTTGCAGTGCTAACGATATCTGTCACTGCAACAACTTTTGCAGCTATATCATCTGGGCACATTCAAACCCAAGGATTTTAAAAGTGCAAAGCCAGCCTTACGGATAGTCATTGGATTCAGCAAGGTGGAATTTCTGCACTGGTGGACACTAATTAATATTTTAGAAAGTTTGATGCTGATTTTTTGCAATCCTTTTTAATAGAGTTTTTCCTGCTATAGTTTTAAACTCTGAACTAGCTAGTAGAAGAGTAATAGGCACAAAAATAATTATTTAATTTCAAAATGCGTGACATGAAAAGCAAGCTATCAGCAACTGTTTCACTAAAATTGCTAACGAGTACCACCATTTCTACCTCCAGCGCTGGTTTCATGTGTATTTGTATACACATGCACACATCTTTACATGCATGGACCAGAAGATGATGCCAGGTCCATGCGGTCAGTGCCCACCTGACTGTGGCTGGTTCTTCATGGTTGGCATGGGGTCAAGTAGAGGGGATAGGGTGAGCCCTTCTGCCAAGGAGCTGGGCCAGAGGCAGGACCAGCTCCACTGCAGAACAGGGGAGGGTTACTGCAAGAGCAGAGAGAAACTAACCTTTCCTCCACATGTGCTGGCACACCTTTGATCCACATCCATATCTAAACATCACTTC
>NW_009953299.1:1354692-1361193 GCF_000747805.2 Chaetura pelagica
AATGCTTTTTTAGAGGAAACCTCTTAGGCTCTTTCAGCAGCAAAGATAATTGAGATATCAGTAACTCCTGCACACAACATGCCATGCACATTCAATATCAGTTTCATCATTAATATCAGATGCCAGCTAAATACTGTCACCGTCACCCTGAAATACCCGACTCTCAACTCAGAGTGCTTAACAAGCAAACTGAGGTCAGGCCTTTAAAATCAAAGTCTGAAGAAGGGAAGCTTTGCTGGTTAACAGATCAGCCCTTTGAGAAGGTAAGCAGGAAATATTCATCTTCACCTCTCCTCTCTTTCAACAGCTAGGGTGACGGCACAGGGAACTGCGCATGGTGCAGTTCATGCTGCACCACATACATAATTTATATTTTTCCACTCTGGTTTTGAGTGCGCATTTTTGGACTTGGGATTGGATTGTAAAATGGAAGCAGGGAGAGGAGGAAGGAAAAAAAAAAAGAAAGAAAAGAAAAAGCAGGCACTGCAGCAGCCTTCTCTTTCTCCAGCCCCACTTTTTAGCCCACATCCTCATCTCTGACACAGCCTTCACAGGCCAGTGAAAGATGAGTGCTACATGTGCTGCAGTGTGTGTGTGTATATATGTATATATATATGAAAAGAGAAATGCTTGTCAAGGTGAAAGGAAAAAAAAGAAAAAAAAATATTTTCAGTGGTTCATCTCTTAATTAGTAAAAATGCCTTTGCAGAGAAGTATTCTAGCATTTTGACAAGAGTTTCCTTTCATGCAGACAGTCTAGTGAGTGTTTACAATTCCTATAGACGTTTAAAAAAAGCAGCTGAGAAACATGCTTCTTGCTGACGTGCTCTCCTGCTCAGTGAAGTTTGGCATATACAACCATGAGTGCTAGTAAAGGACCCCTTTCCAGATATAGGCAAAACACATAAAGCATTATTTTGAAAATAAGGCACATTTCTATTTCCTTTCAGCAAAGAAACCCTTCACATTACATTTATCTGCCCTTGCTGCGTCCGTTACCATCCGGGAATGTTTATCAAGGCACAAACAGGACAAGTACACAGCGCGCTTGGTCCTGCAGGACCCATCTCCAGAAACTCTGCTCTGAGCTCGAGATTACACACGTCGATTCCATCCTTTCTCCGGACACAGACACTTCAGACCATCTGCTTGAATTACCAAACCCTTCTTCCTACCCAGCCACTGTGTCTTTAGAGAAAACCCAGGCATTACCACCCCCTCCAGCCCTCCACCACGAACTCGTAAGGAACCACACCAGGATATGCAGTGGTTGGAGGGAGTTTCTCCTCTCCCTGCTGCAGCTCCGACTCCCTTCAAAATCAAGCAGCTTTGCGTGTGACTTTGCAATCTGAGAATGTGAACTAGTCGGCAGGACACTGGGGTAAATATAAATCTGGCGCTTACCCACAGGCAGTCCCTCGCAGTCTGACATCGTGAGAGAAGTCCTCCTCACTGGGGGCTTAGGAAACCACAGCAGGAACACAAGAACGGGTCCTTCTGCTTGCAAAGGCTGGGGGCAGGAAAAATATCTAACAATTTACAGCCACCCTTCTCTTACACTGTACATCTACCCACCCAGAGAGCTGTAGCAACAGTCCCGTCCCTGCCTTCTCATTATGGGATGTAAAGATAAGAATGTGCTTTTGTGCCAAAAGAGTGTGCTATTGGTGGATAAATTTGTTGTCATCCCTCCCCTTCGCAGAGTTTCCTCTTTAATGTCACAGAGGCACATTACCCTGCCGGAAAGGCCATCGAATATTTATGAAACGGCTTTTAAGAGCTCAGCCGCAAATCTGCGCTGGAGAACTGGGCTAATTGCTGCGCCATGGGGTTGGTGCTGGGAGCTGCACTGCCAGGGCACTCCTGCTTCCCGGGGGCCTGGGGGGGGGAGGTGGTGGGCTGGGGGATTCGCTCTGACATCTTGCTCTGTACCTTCTCGGTCTGCAGGTTAAATAAGGGTTCAAGCAGCAATATTTGCTGCTGGAGAGGGGGCAGGAGCCAGGGTGTACCTGTTTAAGCAGGAAGGAAAAATAGTATCTTCTGTTTATACTGTAATAGCTGAGAAACAGTTTTTACCTCAGTGTTACTAAAGGCTGTTTCATTGTATATAGTATTATTGTCAGCATAGATTCTCTGTCACTTTTGTGTGTGACTTTTTCTGTGACTTTTGCTTGCTTAAAATAAGCTGCTTTAATGCTGCCTTAGTAAAGCATTTTGTGGCTACTCCAGCAACTTATTTTTTAATATTTGGAGATGTTTACATGGGATTTGCTGGGTATGAGATTTCCAGACTGGTGCAGTCAGTAGAGAGAACCACTGCACACTGATGTGTTCATTAGGCACCTTAACAAAGTGTAAGTGAAGGCTCTGGCAGTGTTAGAGCCATGGCAGGCTTGGCAGAGAGATATGTGGGACCTGGCGGGGGGGATGATTTGCTGCCACTTTTTCTCCCAGAAGACAGTCTGGGCTTTACCCGACACAGACCTTTAACATCTGAGCTTTTCACAAATGTCGGGGGTTCAGACACAGAACTGGTGTGAGAGCTGGAAGGATAGGGAGCCAAGGGGAAGTCTGCAGGGGGGGTGCTCTGGGAAGCACTTCCCAGTCTGTGGCCAGACACAGTCCCTGGGGGAAATGAGCCATTGAAGCCCCAGGGGACACTTTCTTTTACCAGGGGACACTTTTTTTCAAAGCACCTTGAAGAAAAAAAAGCTTAGTTTACATTACATGTACATTATGAGCTCAGTGTGCTTAGCACCTCTGAAAAATTTGAGGTGGTCTTACCTAGATGCTTCAGCCTAAGCACCCAAGGGCTGACCCTGCTGGCTCTACCTGCTTTCTTTCTGAAAAAAATAAGCCTTTTAATACCCCGCTGGTTACTCAGCAGCACAGCTAACCATGGATTCGATCCAGGATGTCAGGCCAGTGACGAAGAAGCAAAAATAGCTGCAAATGTAGACAGTTACATGTTCCCAAAACCATTCCTCAGTTCTGTACAGGGCTGGGCAAGTGAAGCCAAGGGTGTCCCATGGCCACTGGGGTTTGCCAGCATGGAGACCTGTTGGCATCATTCTGTCAGGGACAACCCCTGTCAGTGGCTGCTTCTCAGTCTGTTCATGTGGCAGCACAGGGATATTCACTGGTGTAAGGTTCACCTGGATGGGGCTTTGGGAAGAAACAGAGCCTCAGACTGGGCACTCTGCCAAAGAGGCTGTACAAGAAGTGCGGGACATTGTGCTTAGCCTGTATATCCTGCTGCCAGCCACAGACGCAGGGAGTAGTCTCTAGATATTCTGGAAGATAGGGAGATATGGAGATGTCTGGTCTTAATCTCAGTATGCATCTGGGAAAGGAAGACGGACTAAATCAGACCAGAGGACTTTTCTTTCAGGGCAAATTCACTGCAGAAACATACTGCTCCAACATGTGTGAAACCAAGCTTTCTTACCTTGACCCTGTACAATCACAGGCTCCTAGTTCTGCAAGTATTTACAGGCAAATATAACTTCAAGCCCCACTGAAGTTCCTGGAAATACTCACAGCTATAAAGTTAAACACATGCGTAAGCATTTGCAGGATCAAGGGCTCACCATTCTTACATGTATTCATGGGGCAAACAGCTGCAGCTGATTTTGAAGCTACCTCTTCCAGCTGTGTGCTGGTGCTCCTCTGCTGAAGGTTAGAGCCTCCAGCGGAGCTGGACAAGTGCCTGCAGGGGAGACATGCAAAATCACAGACTGGGGTCTTACCTCTAACTGCTCTTCAAAAGCAATTTAAGAAACATATGCCTCAGCCACCCCCATTACATCATGCTTGGCCAAATCTGCTACAGAGGGTCAACACCTTAAAGAAGAGGGGCAGAGAAGCCAGCAGATAAGACCGAGGGGAGAGGAAAAATCCATCTTAAACTATTACAGCAAACTTGGCAAGAACTTCTCTGCCAGACCCATAATTAGGATTTGGCCTTGGGAGAGCTCTTCAATGAAACACTAAAGCATGAAGTTAGCCACGGAGTCAGAAGTTGAAAAAATCAGACCTAATTCTTACAATGATACTCACAATGGCCTTCCTTTGATGAGGAGTGCTCCAATTTAAAAATTAACTTTGATCCCTGGATATTTTAGTTATAATGTTGGTTTTTGAAAGGTTGTAAAACTTATTTTTGTATTTTATTTTTTTTTAGTAAAACGGAGTGTTTCTTTTAGCTTCCTCTGTTTCTCAGCCTGAAAAAGAGCCATGCTTGCTCTTGGAGAAAGGCCAAGCCTGGAAAATGTAAGTCTGAAAGGAGAAAGTTTTAGGAATTAATGAATAAGCCTGGGTCTGTCATGGCAAAAAGTGCAAAAGCCAAAAACGGAACTAAACAGTAAAATGTGAGAAGTAAAACATATTATTTTAGGAGGTATTAAAGTAATGTGGGAAGTGTGTTTAATATCTGTCAATAACTGCTCTCACTTGGGCTTTCCAAGGAACCTGAAGGATACTTATCCTTCAGTATGCAGTGAGAACTGGTCATAAGTCTGGCTGCTTCATACTACTACCCAACAGATAGTCCTCTGTATAAAATCCATGACAAATAACATGTGTGGGATGATAAAAGTAAGGTAAGGAAGGAAGTCACTGGAGAATTTCCTAAATGAGGTTTGCCTGGACTCATTTGGTCTCCTGTGGAAGGCAGTTGCATTGCACTGATGCCTCTTGAAATACTTCAGTAGTTGCTAGAGTGACCATGCCCTCTCAGGAGCTTTCCAGGAAGAAATGTAAATGTTTTGTTTTCTGTTGATGTCAAAAATCCTACAGATAACTCAGAGTCTGGACTCTGAGTGAAGAGCTCTGGTGAAGAGCTTTTCTGATACGAAGAACCTGGAGCTGAGCTGTTATGCCTGGGGAAAGAGCACAGATTTGGCGAAATCCAGGTGCAGAGCACCTATAAACAGTGTAGGTAAACAGTCACCTCAGTGCCCAAATATTATCTGTCACCTATGTGACTATGACACATAGCAGGACTTAGTTTCTAACCTAGATCTTTACACATCCCATTATACTCCTGATCTAAGTGCCTAAATGCCTTGGAAAATCTGGTATTTAAGATTTTTAATCCCATGGGCAGGTCACAGTTTTTGCTGCAACCTGACAGGCTCGGCCATCTGACCCTGCAAAGAGCCAGATCTATCCCCAAAAGCTCCCAGCTGGACCTGAGCTTCTGCTGTTGCTGACTCATCCCTCACTCAGCCACAGATGAAGCCAATCTGATCCAAACATTGTAAGAAAATCAGGGAGCTTGGGATCTCAGGCCCTGCCAGACGCTGGCTGCCTGCTAGCATTACTGGTGGAAGGGCTTTGCTAAGCTCCTCACTACTCTAGGAGCACGGAAGAATTTTTCTCCTTCCCTCTGCCTTTCTTTCTCCTGGCAGAGGGAAATCATAAGCAGCAAAAATGATTCCTTTAGCTAACCAAGTCAGATCTGATTATTAGATCTGCAATTTTCCGTGAGATTGAGGCAAGCACCTTACTGCCTGCTTCCACAGGCATTTATATCTCCCATCAGTGTGATTTCCATGCAGTTTAAATAGAGAATGGCTGAAATGTGCTTCTCCCTTCTAATTTATGCAAATTCCCTTGGTTTTTTTCCTGCCATGTGAAGAGATTTCTGCCTGTTTGGTACTGGAGGATTCACAACCTAGGCAGGGGGAGGGATAGGGCTGGAAGAGAATCTGCAGGCTAATATAAGCAGATTGGCATCAGGATGTGGGTGACCTCCTGTCAGAGCACTGATAAATCCAAAACTCAGTCCTGCAGGTGGGGACTGTCCCCAGGCACTGGGACGGTTCTGGAGCATGCCCCATGCCCAGAGAAGCTAAGCATCCCTGCCAGCACAGATAGACCAGCTGAATAAATTCAGCATGTGCTTTAAGTCTTTGGCTCCTATTGTTAATTTCCTTGGGAATCATGGTTAGGAATTTGTTAGCAAAGACTAGTTTACCCCCTTGAAAAGCCCTGTGGATGGTGGGGAGAGCATGGGCCTTTCTGTCCTCAAGTGTAAGGCATAAAATTAACCACAACTTTCATATCACACCCAGATAAAGTATAGACAACCAAGAGGGGACCATGCTGGCAGCCACCTCCTGCCTCACTGCCAGCCCCACATCTCCTGAGTCACTAGTGGGGCTCTGGTGTGGTCCCAGCTGTACCTATAGGATCAACAGGCTAGATCTGGGGTCCATGGGATGCTGTGCTTCATGCACACATGGCAGAGAAATTACTCCAGAGCTGCTGATCAGATGGTCCTGAACCTCAGCAGAAGCCTGCCCTGAGGAAAATAACCAGGCTCAGACTCCAAGTCAAATACCCAGCAGGTCCAAATAACTGGAAATTTATTTCATTATTGTTTTCTGACACAGTCTGTTCACATTTCACCTCGATGGATGGGGAGTGTAATAATGCAATCACAAGAGAAGCTGATGCACTGACAGGATCTCTTTCAGTTGCAGCCAGTGAAGGGAA
>NW_009953299.1:1361280-1364197 GCF_000747805.2 Chaetura pelagica
TGAAAGAAGGCAAAGCTGGCAGCTACAACAGTCCTCTGGGGAGCAACAGATACAAAAGTAATAGCAGCCCCCCAGAATAATTAGTTGTATCATAATTTTACATTAATCTGTGGGTTTTTTTAAATTTTATTAACAAGATTTTCACTAGTCACAATTGAATCTGAACTTTGTATTCAAGAAAGGAAACGTCTTCGTCATCTCCTCTGATGTCACTCAAGAGAGAAGATTAGAAGATTATCTATGTCAGGTGACACCAATTCAACGGCAGAAAAAATAATTTTGCACATTCAAAGAGAAAATGGAATAGAAATTCCAGCTATCTCCAAGAAATGTGAACCTTACCAGTGATAATAGCTAGCTTAAAGGGAAAACACTTTATGCAAATGTGCACATATAGTGTAAATAAAATAAGAAGATCAAAGACTTGGAAGAGAATTTATCTTAAAGAACAAATTAGAGGATAGTCTGAATCTTGGTGGCAGTTGCATTCTCTGGGGAGGAGTTATGAAAGGCCATTGAAATTATGTAAGGAACTACACCTAAAAACCAAAATGGGCTTCTGAGTTGTCGCAGTTGTTGCTGACAATGTCTCCTGGCACGTCAGGTATCAAATAAGTCTGCCCTAGTGCTCAAGTGAAATGCATTTGCACAAGGATGGAGAGAAGGCGAGTATGACAGCATGAGCCCAGCTTTCAGCTTCTGCTCTTTAACACAAGTGGCTCTTTGCTGGCAGGCTCTGTGGGAGTCACCCAGCACCAGGGCACTGAAGCTGAAGCTGTTTTACCACCAATATATGGTAGACTTTCATGCTCAGCTGCAATTAGTGTTAATGGGAGTTCTCTCTGCAAACATTCCAGATGTTACTGAATAGTCTTCTGGTGAACATAAAAAGCCAAGAAAAATTATATATGATTCAATCTGATCTTGCTGCTTCTGGTTTTAATGGCATTATTGCTGTTTATTTCAGAAGGATTAAGACTGAGTCTTGCACAGCTGAGAGAAGCTGCATTTGCTCTGCACAGAGCTGGTGGAAAAAAAAGAGTGTTGAGCTCTGAATATAAATATTGCAGTATCAAGTGATGGGTATGAGGAGAAGGTGAGAGTCTCGCAAACCTGATTTGGCAGCTGTAAAAATAACACTCAGACAAACAGATGGTCTCCAAAATGAGGGAATTCTTTAAAAGATTCACATATTAGTGAGTTCTGCCAAGTTTTTAGTGGTTCCTACCAAAATTGTTACAAATCAGCCTAACTGGGCAGAGAGTTAGAGTCAAGAGGAATCAATAACTTACCCGGACAGCTTGTATATCCAAGGTTAACTGACAAAGGGCTCAGAGCTGGAAAACCCTAGGAGGAATTGTGGAGGCATAGTATCATCCTTTTGGAAGGCAAAAGCCACAGCATTCATAGTGTACTATCAGTGCTCTGGGGACTAATTGCAGCCCTCTGTGATCAAGGATATCGGTTTGCTGATAAAGGAAGGTGAAGTGTCAGACACACTGAATTATTGGTCCATCCTGGGAACACTGAAATGTGTTTTGAGGAAGTGAAAGCCTCCTTCTTCCACGGCAGGTCAGAAATAGACAACACATTCACGTACCTTCCGTGTTTATTAAAACCATGCCCTGAGAGCACGTTACCTACAGAGGGTATTTATAACAGCCAATCACAGTCCTACCTTCAAATAAATGATATCTCATTTCCATTCTCATCTCCAAGACTTTCTCCCTGCTCAGTTCTATGTCAAGCATAGCAAGATGCCTTCACCAACATGAAAAAATATTAAAATTGTCACTGGCCAAGTTTAGCCACAACAGGTAACCAAAAACAGGGGCTTCATCCCAAATGTGGAACAGAAGCAAATCATGCTTTTGGCAATGCTGAGCAGCAGAAAGAGGGCAACAGAGAGATATGAAAATCTTCCATCTGATCATTTGTCCCTCTGATCTTCTCTACCAAAGCAACTACAGTCTCCACAACACTGAGCGATGGTCTGCTGTGCTAGGAGACAGAATTAATTAAGGAATTGCTAATGGAATCAGAGTTGAGCAGCAGGGGAAAATTATTCATTAGGGTACCTATGAAGTTTGTAACATAGTGCACTTTATAACGCACTTTAATTTGCTGCTTTGCAAACATTCGTCACCAGTATTTGACAGTGAGAATGATCTGGGAGGAGTCTGCATTCTTAGTCATTTGGAGCTGCCTCAATCTTACAATAAACACTGTCACAATTAACGGAAGCAGTGACCTTGTTGGCAATTTCTGCAGA
The DNA here is from genome assembly GCF_000747805.2 of Chaetura pelagica. Lineage (NCBI taxonomy): Eukaryota > Metazoa > Chordata > Aves > Apodiformes > Apodidae > Chaetura > Chaetura pelagica. The sequence continues at coordinate 1,363,553 of NW_009953299.1, forward strand.
GGACAAGAGTCCTTGGGAATAGCAAATAAAGCAGAGTATTACCATGTAAGTGACCTCTGTAGTCACCTTGGGGGTGAGGCGTCTTGCTGGGGCAAAAGGAAGGCTCACTTTTGACTGCTTTAATAGCATGTAAGTGGTATTTCTGAGCAGTTTTCATTCAAATCAGGATCTCTGATATTGATGTTTTTCACTACACACACCTCCAACTGCCTCAAGTTGAATTTCAAGACTGCCTTAGTGTGGTCAGGCTCTCAGCCCCAGAGGGGAAGCCTGGGCCAAGACTCACAGCAGGGACTGCAGTGGCTCAGTGCTCTGCCCAGCAGTGTGGGCTGACAGGCACTCAGAGTCCCAGGGGGTCAAAATTGCCCCTGCCAGCACAGAGAGCAGGAAATCCTGGGAGGGGGTGAAGTGACTTTCCTAAGGTCACCCTGGGAGGTTGTTGCACAGTAGGAGGGGAGCCTGGTCCCTGCTCCACAGTGGGCAAAGAGCAAAGAGGAGAATTCAGTTAAACAAACCCAGAAGCTCCCATCTCAGGGCAAAGCCAGAATTGCTGCTGCCTCTTGACATCCCCCTGGGGCTGCTCTTGCAGTTCTCAGCAATGCCTTGTCCACACTGTGCCCTTACTCTCCTTAGGCACAAACCCAA
>NW_009953299.1:1365378-1377718 GCF_000747805.2 Chaetura pelagica
CATCTATCACTTTTATTAATCCACAAAAATGACAGGAATTAACAGAAGCAGGTGAATGGTTGCCTCTGAAATCCTGGGATACAGCTGAACAGCAAGGCCTGCACATAAAATCCTCTTCATGTTGTGCAGAGCAGAGTCAGATGTGCTGAAGTGCCATCCCCAGGCCATCACTGCAGCAGCTTAACATAGACTAATCAGGGATCCTGCATTCTGGAAGTACAGTATCAGTGTATAGTTAGCTACATTTTATTTAAAAAAAAAAATATATATATATACTTTAAAGTTACAAAATCTTATTAATTATGAGATGTTAAACTTGCATGGAATAGACTAAGAAGCCCAAAGGCTGCAACTGAAAATTATACCACCATTGATTTTTTTTCCTTTTAATTTAGAAGCCAGCAGAAGCCTAAGTGTAATCTGTCTTGCAGCAGAGGCCACATCTAAGGAAATTCCACGTATGGTCAAATGTCAGGTTGTTTATTTTGCAAAGGGTAATGTGGCAATCATATTTCCATTTGGAGAGAAGTTTTTCCTTGAAGCTCAGTTTTTCAGCAGGGGAGGGGGAGGGAGAGAAAGCAAAGTATACTTTTCCTTTCAGCACACATGCATTCAGAACTGGTCTGCTCATTTTACAAAGGTTATGGCTCCCTTTCCCACTCCTCCCTGTGAGCACACTGCCCAGCCACATCTTTGCTTCTGGTCCTCCCTTCTTAAGGTCTCTTTTTCTTCTGGGAGGCTCCTAGGATTGATGTGAGCCCGTGGAAAGGCACACGCTGCTGACACTGAAATAACTGAGGCTCTCAACCTTCCAGCTAAAGGCAGAGTTTGGCCTGGCTCTTTCCTGCCAATTTAATGTTCCTTTTCATCACCTTTTCCTCAATAAACAAGACTTGTACAGTCCTTTTGTAAGAAATCCCACTGGCTAGACCCAAGCCACAACAAGGCCTGAAAGGTGCTGAGGGTCTTGGAGCTTCCAGAAAATATTTGGGACTCTCTTAAAGGGGAGACACTGGACCAGTTTAAGGCTGCCTGACTAGAGGCAGGCTGACACCATGAACTGCAGTCAGTGTGTGTGGCCAGACTGGGCATGCAGCACACATGGAGCCCTGGGGCTGGCAGGTATGTGCCACTTCCACAAGGGCATGGACAGGGTTTTGGGAACATAGGAGGAAGGTGAGGATCCAAAATGAGAGGCTGGTATGTCAGGCAAAACTACAGCCAGGGCTGCTGGAAAGGTGGTGGGTGACTACTGTGATGTGGTGGGGATGGTATAGATAACCCAAGGGGAAAACAGGCATCCTTGCAGCTAGAAAAACGGGGAGTACAAAATTTTCATAGGAAGCCAGAGTTCATTTTGGCCACAGGGTTGCAAGGGTCCCATCCTGGTGAGCAGCCCTCCAAGGGCCCACTGCCCACCCACTCCCTGCACCCAGCAGGGCTGTGCTTGGCCTCAAACCTGTGCCTGTCTGAGCAGGGCTCAGACCTTTCAGGAGGAGGCTGAAAACACATCTCTTTGTTTCTGGAAATCACCTCCATCACCTTTACCTTCCTCTCTGACCTTCCTGCCTCCACTGTCCACCCCCCAGCCGGATGCAGAGGCAAAGGCACAGCTTTCCCAGCTGCAAATCCTCCTCCCCAGCCATTTCACTGCTTGGCCAGGTCACCACCAACCTCAGTGGAGAGCCCCCAGGTCTCCCTGCTCTCCTTTCCATCTCCCCTACTCACTGCTATTTATTGCTCAGAGGTATTCAGGGGAGGAATGCAGCCTGTCCCAGGGAGAGGGCTGCTGTGTTGGGCCTTGGCAGGCTAAGTTTAGTTCCTGGCTCTGCAAGGGATTGCCTCTGTGAAGCTAATCAAAAGATTAAATTTCTCTCTGCCTCGGTTTCCCTTTGTGGATAGCAAAGTTTCCCTTTGTAACCTGTCTGGGGCAGGAGCTGGTTCATACTGCTTGTTTACACTGTGCCTATCTTTGCAGCTCCTGGCCTGGCTGAGATCTTGGTGTACTTCTAGTGTGCTCATGTTGTGATTTCATTAAAGGTCTTGTTACACTTTTGCTATGAAAAAGAAAAATGCTAGCTAATGCTGAGCTAGAATTCTTCACTTTATGCCTTTTTTATTTTGTAGGGAGTTCCATTTAAACTGTAATTCCCTTACAAATAATATTACGCTGGGGTTGCTTTCACAATTCTAGATATTGACACAGACAGTCTGTCATTTTTCCTTCCCATAGGTTCCCCAGGAAGAAGTCAGCCTTTGGAGATGCAACCAGAGCTACTATCTTTTTTTTTTTTTTTTTCTTTCTTTCTTTTTTTTTTTTTTCTTCTTTTTTCTAAATGAAATTACAGGAGTCTATAAGCAAGAAAAAGAGAAAACCCAGTATGTATGAGCTGAAGACTTGGCCTGATGCCATGAGGACAATCAAACACTGGAATAGTCTCCCAAGGGAAGTGGTAGATTCCCCCACATTGGACAGCTTTAAGTTTCAGTTTGACAAGGTGCTGAGCCATCTCACATAATCTAGTATTACCGAAAAAGGTTGGACCAGATGATCCTTCAGGTCCCTTCCAACCTGGCATTCTATGATTCTCTGATGCTGTCTCTTTAAAAAATTGCTCTAATAACATGTTAAAAAACCAGCCTCTTCTGTCACATGCATATTTCATCTGCACCTTGGAACTGTAATTAATGGCACAGGAAGCTTCACTTGACAAGCTGTCCTCAGGGCAGACTTTTTACTTCTATCTACATCAACAGTGCTCGCTGCTGCAGTTTCTCTTGGCAAAATTCCTCTGCTTCACCCTACTCGTTTGCAGAGAGAAAAGCAGATGTGGGGCTAATCCACATTTCTCTCTCCATTGATGAATACTTCCTTTAGATAAAACAGAACCAAAGAGTATAATTTTTCAGAGATGGAAGAAGATGCACTAGGACACACCCAGCAGGAGGTAAAAACTCCTGTGTGTAAAGCCTGCCTGCTGTGTGAAATAACCAATGCTGATTCAAACTGAATACGATCGAAATGAAACACCATGGGACAAATTAGTGCCTGGTGTGGCACCCACAGCCCAAAGGCAGATGATTTGATTTCACTGAACTTACGCCAGGAGTGAATTTGACCCACAGTGTTATGTGGCATCTAACACTGCAGCCAGGAAACCTGAAAGGCATCCAAACACGCATCCAAGCACGGGTGTTCTGGTTGTGGGTGGTGCTTTGACACGTGCAGCTAGTTGTTAGCTTTTGAGCCCTTGTCATCCCTGACAAATATTTCTGGTGGTCATTTCTGTCCATGCTTTTCATAACAATAGTGCTCATTTACCTTCATCTTTATGAAAAGGTTCTAGAGGCTTTCCAAAAGTACAAGGAGCAATTAAGCAATTAGGCTTATGTACCTACTAAATGTTGGATGAGCTGTATTTTTTCTAACCAATTCAAATGGGAAAGAAAAAAGGGGGGAAACAAGGTGGTAAGCTTTATGTAAGGTCTGTCTGATGTAACACATGCCCATCTGATGTGCACTGAACCCATCACAAAGCAAATCAGCTTGCAGCAGGATGGAGATGCACAGACCTTAACACCAGGAAGAACTGAGGTGGTATGAACCATAGGATCCCACAGGCTTTCAGACGCTGAGTTATCTTAGGCAATGAGCAGGAAAGAATTTAGGTTTCAGTCCTGATTCAGTCTTTGCAGCATGTACAAGCTGAGGTTGCTGAGCCTGATCTCTCTGTTGGAAGGGCAATGTGGTGGTGCAGTGCTACCCAGCAGCCCTCTACAGGGACACGTGCCATGGTGCCAGGGACTCTAGGCTTAGCACAGGCTGTTTACACAGACTCTGCTCCTGCTCATTCAGGGACCAGGCAGCCTTACAGTCCTGCTGCTTCAATACTGGAGTCAACTGGACCTTTGCCATCAGCTCTCAGGGTACCAGGCCGATACCCGATAGTAGGTAATACTTACAGCTTGGTTATAGACCTTACCCATATGCCTAGGTACTTTTAAACCCAAAAGTAGAATTTTGTGTTTGGTGTTCTGTCTCTGAGGTTTATCCCACTGATCATCTACATTTGCTCTACACTGAATTGCTTCAGCTGGAATCTGGCAATAATGAACACTGCTGGCTCTTCTTATCAGTGATCCAGATATATAAAATCTCAGAGGTGGCAATGGTTCTGCAAACTCAGGCTATTGGATAAGGCTTTATAAAACCACAGCCAAAACTTGACTTATTTTTCTGGCTGTGCTTTTAGATAGCATCTGGGTTTAATTTGGCTTTTGGATCTTCTAGACAAGGATTTCATTATTTTGGGTCATTTATCTACAGCTTGTTATCCACTGCCTACATCTCTCTTGTTGTATAATATTATACTGAAAAATATTGCTTCATGTTTATATCTGCAGCCCTAGAAATAGTAATTTTATGAGTAGCATCATTGGATTTATCAGTGTTAAATGTTGAAGATTTGCAGTTCACAAGAATGAGAGAAACTGTCTAACCTTGAAATTCTGAGACTCATATAGATACTTGATGTATTCAAACTTACTCCCAAAATATGGGCACTAATACAACTCTATGATGAGGTGGCATAGGTTATTAAATCAATGATGAAGAACACATAAAGGAGACAGATGTGTCAATATTGAACATGGCTGTCTTAGAGGACAGAGAAGCAAGATAACAGAAACCCATTATTTTGAGATAGAAAAGGCCATTTCAGCTCAGTACCCAAAAGCTGCAAGAGCTAACAGAGTCATAGACTCATTGAATGAATCATAGAATGGTTAAGGTTGAAAGGAACCTTAAAGATCAATAGGTTCCAACCTCCCTGCTATGAGCAGGGACACTTCACGCTAGACAAAGCTGCACAAACCCTCATCCAACCTGGCATTAAACACCTGCAGGGAGGGGGCATCAACAACGTCCATAGGCAACCTAATCGAGCACCTTACTACCCTCATGGTGAAGATTTTTTTCCTGATGTCTAACCTAAATCTACCCTCTCTCAGTTTAAAACCATTACCCCTTGTCCTATCACTATTTTCTCTGATGAAAAGCCCCTCCCCAGCTTTCCTGTAGCCCCTTCAGGTACTGGAAGGCTTCTCAGAGCCTTCTCTTCTCCAGGCTGAGCAGTCCCAACTCTCTCAGCCTGTCTTCATAGCAGGGCTGCTCCAGCCCCTTGATCATCTCCATGTTCCTTCTCTGGACCTTCTTCAACAGCTCCATGTCTTTTCTGTGATGAGGCCACCAGAACTGTACACAGAACTCCAGGTGGGGTCTCACCAGAGCACAGTAGAGGAGCAGAATCCCCTCCCTGACCCTGCTGGCCACACTTCTTTTGATGCAGCCCAGGACACAACTGGCTCTCTGGGCTCCAGCACACACTGGTGGCTCATGTCGAGCTTCTCATCAACTACCCGAAGTCCTTCTCCTCAGGACTGCTCTCCAACCATTCTCCCCCCAGCCTGTATTTGTGCCTAGGGTTGTGCCAACCCAGATGAAGGACCTTGCACTTGGCCTTGTTGAACTTCATGAGCATCTCAAGCCTGTCAAGGTCCCTCTGGATGGCATCCCTTCCCTCTAGGGTGCCAACCACAACACACAGCTCGGTATCATCTGCAAACTTGCTGAAGATACACTCAGTCCCACTGTCCATGTCACCAACAAAGATATTAAACAGCACTGGTCCCAGTACTGACCACGGAGGAACACAACTTGTCACTTGCCTCCCCTTGGACACTGAACCATTGATCACAACTCTCTGAGTGTGGTCATCCAGCTAATTACTTACCCACCAAGTGGTCCATCTCTCCAATCCATGTTTTGTCAGTTTGGAGACCAGGATGTCATGTGGGACAGAGCCAAATGCTTTGAACATCATTCTCCTGGTTAACCACCTCATGCTGGCAAGAAAGGAAGGTGTTGGAGAATAATCAGCTGGAGGCAGTTGTAAGCTATACATATTTTCTCAAGAGCTTAAAGTCTCACATTTTTATAAGTAAGAGAATCCTGGCTCTGGTCAGCCCAGGGATGCTGACCTTGCAGCTGAAGAGGCACAGAGATCCCTTGCAGAGTCCTGGCACTGCCATCACCTCTCTGGGGTTAGCACTGTTGAGTGATTCAGGCACTGGGTCTGCTTCTGGGAAAACCAGAGATGTTCATATCCTGAGGCACACTGCCTGCTGCAGGCCTGGAGAGAGCTGGAAAGAAGGTTTAGCCGAACTTTTTCCTTGACTGGCCCTTAGGAAGGCCAGTTACCCTTTTGCAACCATGCAATAGGATCTGGGCCAGGACCCACCTTCTCAGTGGCAGCACAGCACCACACAACCTCCTGGAGCATGGCCACCATTCAGCCCAACAGTGCTGCAACATGGGCTGCCAAAACGGCGCAACAAGAGCTGGATCTGCTTGTCTGGTGGGTGCCAGTGATGGTGCCTGTGGATCTGGTGGCAAGGATCAGCTCTCTAACCGTGGGCACCAGGTTTCTCTCCCCTCTCCCCAGGCTGCGCTCGCACTGCCATGCACTCCTGCACCACCCCTCCCTCCCGCCAGTGGGATTAAAGATAATGAGTTGCTGATTAGCACTGAAGAAAACAACTGAAAACATTTCATTTCAATTGCCTTTCTTGTTGAGTTAATTAAAATAAAACACAAAGCTCCCGAGCTGTATGATTGATGCCTGCTTGGCTCAAAGCACTTCCACTGAACAGGTTTGCAATTAATACTTGTGTTGACTTCCACCTGGCATTAGCATAACAAGAGAGACTAATAGCACTTTTCAGATTATTCCCAGTGATGTAGCTGCTGTTTAAACTATTACCAACTCTGCTGGGATGCTCGGGCTGCAGGGAAGGTGCAGTGCAGTCACTCCACAAGCACAAGATTCCCTGAACAAGCACGTTAATGGGGAAATACCCACTGACCATCAGCCCTGTGGGATTTATATTGAGCTTTATGCAGTGCTTCGGTACCTTTCAGCTGCTTAATGAGACCTTGTTCCCAAGGTTTCTCTCTGTGAAAACTTTGGCTCTAGCATTAGGGAGAGTATTTTTAACCCCAAACTGGTGGCTCAGGAAATTCAGGGTCATGTTTAAGTCTGGGCCCAGCACTGCCATCAGCAAGGCCACGAAAGCAGAAATAAATGTTCATATTTTTTACGTGACCCGTTTCTTTATGCCTTCTCCGAGTTTGTAAACCATTTATAAACCCAGTGGCCATATATGACTGCCCTCTCCTGGAAGATGTTGGAGTTGCTTAGTGCGTTCTTCCAACCAGCTGAACGTTAGATACGTGGAAATCACACCTTTTGTTGTTTTAGAGTTAAATCATGTCTATTAGATGTATACAACATACCCACATACTCTATATACTGCATGTATAACATACACAGTCATACATATATATGATCCAAAGGCACATATACCTGAATTTTCTGCAACTGTAAGTACATATTTAAAATTGATCTACCTCTTCTTCATGCAGTAGGTTATAAATATACCTGCTCTTTTTTCACCTATCAACATTGTCATCTTACTAAATTTACTGGGAAGCATTTCACTAATTGGCACAGGTACACCCATCTCTAAACTACATTCCCTCTCTCACCTGGACATTAATCATAGCAATGACTGTACTGAGTTTAAATGAAGAATACACATGGATTTATTGTGCTTTTGCAAATTGCAACATTTTTAAAATATTTTTTTTTTCTTCATCACAAAGCATAAATGGAATTTGACAGTCTGTAAAGAAGGAAGTAATTAATACTGGGGGTTTAAACAAAAAACAAATTTAATGCATTTATAAATGCTGACTGAGTGGAGAAAATTGCATTAGTTTCTATCTAAATTCACTTTAACATATCACCAAGAGCACCAAAGTCTTGTACTGTCATTACTAAGCATTATTATTTTGTGCAGATATGAGCAAGATATGATGGAGTGAGGCAAAAGCCAAGGTATAAGATCTTACAGCAGCACAGCTCACTTACCCACAGCCAGGGAGCAGAAAGGTTGGGTTTGCACCTCACATTGAAATGTCTGGTCTAGTTTTCACTGGCCTTCAAAAACGTCTGTCATTGCTAATTAGTCTCCAGTGTGGGGAAGAGGATGTGTAGTGAATCATTTAGGAAGCTCATTAGGTTTGCCCCATATTCAATATTAAATTTACATTCACCATTCACATATTACATTTGCTGAGGTCTTCATGCACCTGAAAATGTCTTTCAACATCTCCTACAAACAGGTTGGCATCTCTCAGTAGCACTGGGACATGTAATAAAACTAAGCAAATTCATTATTTCTCCTTTATGTTGGTATTACTTCATTAATTTTTACAGCCTCCCTAGGCACATGCAAATATAATGGAATTCCAGACACCTGCTATTTTATTTTTGGAGGCTGGCTTCAGAAAGGCCAGAAAAGCAACTGTTATTTAAACATTCTCTTTTTAAAACCTTCCAACATTATCTTGCAGTAACTCATTTTAAGGCATTTTACTGAAGAAAGAACCTAAAGCAGACAGACTTGCTTTGACAGAAAAGACTGTCATATTTTAAAATTCACACTAGAAAGCATTTAATTCAATGAGAATTAGGAGCCAGGCTCTGTCTTAGGTTTCTGCATGGTTTTAAAACATTGGCATTGACACTACAGGGACTCCCACAAGGACAAATTCTCCAGAAGAAGCAAGGACAGGCTGCATTCATTCATTGCCTATGAATGGGATGCAGCAGGGATGCTGCAGACCATGGGGTGGAAGAGCAGATGCAGCCCTTTCCCTGCTTCCACTCACACCGTGGCTATGCTGGGAAAGCCCCTTGTTGGCTGATGGTGTGGACATCGGTGAGTTGGGAATGGGCAGGACACCGTGGTCATGGACGGATATTTCACACAGGACTTCTCCCTATTTTAGCAATCCTCACCAAAATAAACAAACAAACAAGCAACCCAAAACAACCCCAAACTCTCAACTTTGTGAAAATGTTCTAAGTCAAATATTTTAGGCAAAGGAGCCTGTGTAACAGTGTCAGCTCATGGGGTCACATCAAGGATGGTTGGTCAAGGTAACAGGGGAGCAATTTACCATAGTTACCCATGCTGATGTCCAGCTTTTCCCACTGCAGAGCCAGAAAGACTGAAAAACACCACATGCTCTACCAAACTGGTGAAAAAGCCAGAGCTGAGTGTTAAACACACTGGCTTATTCTTTTGCCAAATGAGGTTAATCTTTCATGCAGATGGTCACCAAAAACCAGCATTCTGTGGGTGGGAGGAGCTCTGCAAAAGAGCGCTGGAGTGAGATGGAAATGGGGCCTTTTCAGGGCAGTATCACTGGAATCAGCAGGGAAAAAAGTGAACAGCAGGAAGAAATACACAGCAAGAGCAAAACAGGAGAGCAAACAGATGTAAGCTCCACTAGCTTATTAAGGGTGGAGATGTTGGCCTGCTGGGAAATTATTGTCCACTTTATGTCTTCATATTGGAAAGAAATTAACTAAAAGAGCCAAGGCAGTTTTAGAACTTGGGCTACTTAATTATGCCTTTTTAAGTTGTCTTTGAAGCCACATAGCAAATAATGAATGAAACGCTCTCTGAAGGTCCTTATTAGTCATTCCTTTCTCTGATGGAAATAATAATGACATAGTCCTACATCAGAAGGAGCGTTGCTAGCAAATCCTCATACTCCTTGATGATGTTTCCAGCAGGGTAGGCTGAGATAATGATGCGGTTAATTAGAGTTCCAGTTGCACCATACGGGAACCACAGAGGTCAGCTGTGAATGTCCCTCCTGGGCAGGGAATCCCAGCCTCATCTTCAGAGGCTTAGGTCAGATGTGAAAATCCTGGGATTAAGGGAAAGTCCAGCTCAAATGGTTTGATTCCTGCTCCTCTGCATGCGGAGTCCAAGGGTATTTCCTTTCTCATTGCTGGCTGCAGACAGAATGGTAGATCAGACCTTTGTTAGATTCTAACCACTAGAAAACATCATTATCCTTCACTCTATCTTCCTGCCTGACCTACAACACAAGCTGCTAATACTGAATACCCTGACTCTATTAAACCTTGAAACCTCTCCTCTAATAGCCATGGCAAAAAAAAAGACCCGTAAAAAGGCAGTGTTGTCTCAACAGCACTTTTGTGTCACTGATGTTTCATCTCACATTTGGCAAAGCAGAGCTGCACAGAAATGGCACCCCAAGAGCACCTGCAAGTGAGACAGCAGCAGCTCTGGTGAGGCAGTACACAGGCAATGGCAGATTGCAGTGGGACTTTCCCTGGCAGCACCTGACACAGGCATGAATAATGAAGGACTCATTAATCATTTACAGAACTGATGTTCCTGTGGATTCATTGGTATTAGAGACTCATGGTGCAGCCTTTCTCTTTTGATCCCACTGAGCACTTGCTTTCTCTGCTTGGCAAGGTCACACTGTCCCTAGGATGGGGAAGTTATCAGGGAGAGGTTTTGCAGCCCACAGTTCAGCCACTACAGCATCTCTGCCTTAGCTTGCAAATCACAGAATCACAGAACCTTAGGGGTTGGAAGGAACCTCGAAAGATCATCCAGTTCAACCCCCCTGCCAGAGCAGGGTCACCTAGAGCACATCACACAGGAAAGTGTCCAGGGGGGTTTTGAATGTCTCCAGTGAAGGAGACTCCACAACCTCTCTGGGACCATAGATCATAGAATTGTTTTGGTTGGATCATCTAGTCCAGCTGGTAACCTAGCACTGCCAAATCCACCACTAAACCATGTCCCTAAGCACCACACCTACACATCTTTTAAATACGTCCAGGGATGGTGACTCAGTCTCAGCATTAGTCCAAGTACAGATGGATGTGAGCCCAAAGAGACCTGCACTCTTCAAATAACAGAAGGAAATATGAAAGGAAGTCAACATAAACAAAAATAATGTTTAAAAACATAACTGGCCCTCCACCCACTGCCTCTCAGTGCTCTGTCACCTCAGCTCACCCCTCCCTTCTGCCCTCCCAGCCTTCCCCCCCGTCCTCCGCCCCTTCTCCTCACCCTCAGGGCAGGACGCGAGTCCCCAGGCCCTGCAGGCCGTCCCGGACTGCCCCTCACACGCAGCCCCGATACCCTGCCCTGCCCTGCCCTGCCCTGCCCGGGCAGCGCTGCCTGCACCGCCCGCCGCGGCCGCGGGAGGGGAGCCCTGCAGCGCAGTTGCTCCCGACGGAAAGCGGAGTCACGGAATCGTTTCGGTTGGAAAAGATAAAGTCCAACCTGACACTGACAAGTGCACCACTAAACCGTGTCCCTCAGCACCACGTGTACACGGCTTTTAAATACCTCCAGGGTTGGTGACTCCACCACTTCCCCGGGCAGCCTGTTCCAGCGCCTCACCAACCCTGCAGTGAACAAGTTTTTCCTCATAGCCGATCTAAACTTCCCCTGGCTCAACTTGAGGCCATTTCCTCTTGTCCTGTCAACTCTTACTTGGGAAAAGGGATCGACACACACCTCTCTACAACCTACTTTCTGGTGGTTGAAGAGAGCGACGAGGTCGCCCTGGGACGGGCGCTGCAGGGGCGGGGGGGGGCCGGGAGAAGGGAGGGCACCCGCCGGCCCCCCAGCTCCGTGAGAGCCCACGGGTGAGCAGCCTGCCAGCTTCATCAGGTGCAAAAGATAGGAATAAACGCCAGCAACCTGCCACTATTATTCTGAGCAAGAGGAGTGTGTGTAATCAGCTCAGGTGTGTGTGTCATACATAGCGTGAGGCCCTTAGCGAGTCCAATGTTTCAGAAGCCCAAACGTGCCACAGAGTCAATCACGGCGTCCAGATCTTGCTGGGTTCGTGATAACGCATGCAGGCTGGGGAAGGGAAAGTGTGCTGTCATTTCATGCTCCTGGAGCATTTATCCAGCCAAGACTCTGCTTTGTAGTATCTAAAAAAAAACACCAAAAGAAACCCCAGAACAAAAACAACAGTTTCTTCATGAATGTAAATAAAGATATTTGGGGGTTTCTGCTTGTTTGGGTTTGTTTGTTTGGTAGGCATTTCTAGATGTTTGGTTTCCATCTACAGTTTTCCATTCATAGTTCAAGCACAGGCATGGTGTGTCTGCTCTGATTAGTGCCTGGATATAGGCACATACCTTTAAATTGGCTAAACAAAGCTTGGGAATCATTGCTTCAAGGCAAATATTGGGCTGGATCTGAAGCTTGCTGAAGTCAACAGGACTCCCACTGGGGTTTTTTATCAGGCTTATCATTAGTTCCCTAATGAAGTTAGCCATTTATCTTTATTAGATGGTCTCTTCAATGAATTGATTTCACCTAGAAGACTTCTCCTCCATGACAGGTTTTCAGAGCCCTG
>NW_009953299.1:1377818-1399233 GCF_000747805.2 Chaetura pelagica
CTCCTGGCCGGTTTTTCAGAGCCTTGTCCTTCCCTGCCTCTGTGAAGTGCCCAGCCTGCCCTCTGCCAAGCGTGCTCTGCTTCCCAAAGAGCTAATCAGCCAGCCCACCTCCTCTCAATCAATAAGCATTTATTCTAATTGAAACCAACATCGACTGGATACCAACCAGGAATGCGAGATGCTCTATAAATAATGTGCATGAGCTGGAACCTGAGCACAGGCAGTGGTGAGACTGTCAATGGGAGTGCTAATGGGGGGACATGCCACCCAGCACTCTGTCACTCTCCCAGTGCCCCATTTACAGCTCTCACCAGGGAGCTCCTTGTCTCACTTTGATGATGAATTCATTTCCTCTGACAGATCAGCCTCCCAGTTCCCCCATTGCAACACCTTGCAGAATGCATTGCCTAACGAGAATTGCTCATTAACATATAAATCATGATGTATTTCTTTTTGGCACTCCAGGCAAAACAATGGGCTGAGTGCTCCCCCCTCCTCTAGCTTTTCCCTGGAGGGAGAGCTTCCATTGATTGCTAAATGGAAGGTGGAAAGAGTTAAATCATTTAATTGTATGACTCCTCTGATGTGCTACTGCTTAGACTTTAAGTAAGCATATGACTTCCCTAGTGTGTATGCTGTCTTCATCTTTTATTGCAGGAGAAGGTAGGATTCTTTTTTATCATAACCAGTTCCTACAGTATGTGTTCAAGTGTTAAATATCAGTATCTTCTGAATATCCCAGTGGGGATTAACCCTAAACAGATCAGTCTACAAAAGATTGATCTGTTTTCTCCATGCCATGGGAGATATTCCCAAGCTGCACAGGTACAAGATGGCTCTGGCACAGAAGCTGAGCAGCCACCACTTAGCACTTCTCTGTGCTGAAGTTAATAAACCTTTTTCATAGTCATCCTGGGAAACACCAGCAAAAACAGCTTCAGGCATTTCCTGTTAATATCTAGCTCCGCTACAAACTCGGGGTGGCTGCCTCACTTTTTTTCTGTCTGGATAGACAAGTTAGGATTATCTGAACCAGTAACTTTTCAGTTCCTAGCATTTCACTTACTACAGTGATTGAAGTAAGTGTCCCTAACTCTCCATGCTTGTGTAGCAACTGATTTCTGATGCTGGGTTTTCATATGGGTCTGTCACAGGCTGATGGCAATGTGGCAGCTGTATCTGCCAAATCTGACTGGAAAATAAGGATAGGAAGTGTCACTTTGTCCACTGAATCGGATGAGGCCTATCTTGGCAAGCAATGTACATTCTACTTCCACCTCAGGCCTTAATAATGTGGCCAGACAATGGGCCATGCCAGCATTGCCCTCAGCAGCAGAAAGGAGCTGTTAAGCACTGGCAGCCTCCAGAGCCATCCCTTCGGAGCATCTCTTTCCTCCTCTGGAGCTGCACCAGAGAAATGGCATGCAAGAGACAGCAAACCCAACATAAGCATAGCTACAGTACTTGAAGAAGTAATGAGCAATATGACTGATGAACAGCAAAGAAATCTGTTGACCAAACAGACTCAACCCATCCTCAGACTTCCACTTCAGTAGCACAACTCACAGCACTTGCAGGGAAGCTTGTCCTGTGGCCTCTCCCATTCCCTGGCATGCCTGGTTGATGAATCAAACTTCCATATGGTGCATTTGGCATGAGGAGACTGTCTGGAGAGCACGGCAGATGGTATTTGAGGAACAAGATGTGGTTGTTACCCATAATACCTCATCCCAGACAATGCCCCAGAAAGCCTGCAAGTGTTTGCTTTCCACTTCTGCATACGGAATTTTTACAGGAGTCTCCCCAGTTTCAGAGAAGCTGCTTCAGGGACCTCACATACCTGAAATGGTCACCTAACCCAGCACCTTAGGCCAAGATGAGAAGGTTTTCCGAGAGTCTGACCAGCCCAGGGTGGATCTACAACAGCAATTCCCACCACATCCTCCCAGCCACCTGTAGGCCAGCCCCTAAGCTCAGGCAGCCCAGCCTCTCCCCAGCACATTGCCAGTGCTGCCCCATCCCTGCCTCTCTTGCCTCCTCCCAGTCCCAGCTCTTGCTCCACAGCAGCTCTTCCTACACTGACTTCATCCTTTGCCACCCTACCTGTGCTACTCAGGTTAAGGATAAATGAAATTGAAGGAGCACAGGCACTGTCATCTTTTCTTCTCCCACTTCTTCCAGGTGACTTTTTAATTTCATATCAAAATCCATTGAAAATTTAATTGTTGCCATTTTCAATAGGAATAATAAGGATGGTTTCCCTGTTGCAAATTTGTCTTTTTGCTGTCCTACCTTCTCCCCACGCCAGGCAGCAGCTTGCAGGGCCTGCTTTTCAATCAAACACTAAATGCAGCCTCCAAAGATAAACATGCACCAGCCAGTTCACCCTCCCTTCCACATTCTGTTTACCATCAATTTGGTACGTTATGCGGGATTTAAAGCAGGGATAAACTTTTTTCTTGTTTTGTGTTTACATTAGCTAGATTGGTATCAGCTTAATTAAATCAGCTTAAAATAAGTTCATAGCAGGCACAATTTACCTTGTGTAGGCAACAGCAGAGCACAGAGCCAGCCTAGCTCTATCCAGCTTCACTGAGGTGGGGCTGAGCCAGCCTGGCAAGGAGGGGAGCCCACAGCAATGCACCTCGAGGTGATCACCTCCTCCTGCCATCTCAGAAGGAAAGCTTGGAAATTCCAGCAAATCTTCTTGGAAGCTGTCCTAAAAGGTATTCTTTTTTTTAACATGAGGGAAACATTAGAATTTTTCATCAGCACTGAAGGAAGCCTGGTGCCATTACTGCAAGACAGGTGATAGAATAGGAATAGTTTGTTTGTGGAGGCCCACAAGGCAAGTTCATCTCAAACCTTGGTGCTTTTTTTGCAATATTTGCATCACCAACACTCATTTCTCTCACATGCATGGAGAGCTATTTTCAGTTTTACAGCTTTTTTCATGATGCTGTTCAAGTACCAGCCAGGTCTTAGCTGGTTCACCAGCATTAGTCCACAGCTGTCCTGGCACCACCTGGTGATCTAGTCCTCCATTTCTTGTTGGTTTGTTTGTTTTCCAGAAAATACTACAAGGGTCTGGAGTTCTGTCTGTTTAAACTGCAGTTACTTCCTTCACAATTTTCAGCTGTGGGCTTGAGTCATGGCTGTGAATTCTCTTCTGCTGATTCAGATGAGGGGGGAAGAATTCATCCATGGTAGAAGGCTGGTGATCAAACTGATTTAACCCTCTAAAGTTTACTGTGTGTCACACAGACACAAAATGTCTATATCTTGCCAGGAAATGAAATGCGTTGGCAGATTTGCTGCCCTCAGCCCTGGGACCAGCTTTTGGAAGAAGCCTCACAGCAAAAAGGCTACCCATGAGCCACCACTAAGAGAGGTGACTGAGGGGTGGAGCAACCCAAAAGGAGGCTTATGACTGTGGGAGCTGTATGCCTGGCTCTTGCCACCAAGCACAAGGACTTTTGGAAAGCACCACTCTTCCACACAAGAAAGCTCTCAGCAACACAGAGCAATGCTGCTCCCAAGGACACATGGGATCTTCCCTGAGGTCTCACTGGGGACAGTACTTGACAGCCCCTTCCCAACAGCCTTCACCTCCGCCTGGCAGAGCCCCAGCACATCTGGGGAAGCATGAGGGAAGCATGTCTGCCTTTTCTGCTGGTACGAGAGAGCAGACTACTGCCATTAGTAACCAGGCCATGAGTCAATGCAGAAAAGATGCATGCAACTTCTTAGAGCTCTGCTCATGCAAATATTTAGCACTTGTATCATCCTGGCCTTTCTCACCATGCTTTCAAAACACAAGATAATGGATCTGCAGAATCCCTTTGTGTAGTATTATATCTAGTGATTTGAAGTTTTATGAGGCTGAGAGCTTTACCAGTAGTCACCTGAATAGCTTAAGATGTGGTTACACAACAGCTAAGTATCCCTAACCTGGTGTTTCATCTGGTGTGCTTTCCCAGACCCTCCTGCATGCCTGGTTGTTGGCACTGATGCTTATCTGACCATGAGGTAAGTCAGCTCAGGAAACTAAACTGGCAGAAAAATGACCTAGCAAAAAAAGGGAATTGTATTCTGCTAGGTAAGCTCCTACACTGGCTCATTGCAGGGTCAGAGAGGTTGGAGTGCCCCTCAGGGTGTGGAGGAGGTATCTTCATTTAGGAAGAGGGGGGCCATCCCAGTGCTGAACAAAGTAATTTTAAAATGATGTGGCAGAGCAGGCCTTGCTGCCCTACCATGTAAAGGGACAAGTAAACACAGGAGTCCAGGCATGGTGATGAAATGGAGTATCCCACATGTTAAAATTTGAGGTCTTTACTTGTGGTGTTCACATTGTGTTTGCAAATAGGTTGCTTGAGGAGGTCATGGAGTCTCTCTCCCTGGAGGTAACAGTCCTGTGCAACTGCCTGTAGGAGGCCCTACTTGACAAGATGACCTCCAGAGCTCCCTTCCAACTTCAGCCATTCTGTGATTCTGTGTTAAAGTCCCATTAAGCACAGTTCAGAAGCAGCTGTAAGCACAAGAGCCTCAGGGTGGGAGGCCCCAGCTGCCAGGCTGGAGGGCCAGAGTGCACTTTCTTCATTCACTTGAGTCAGCCTCAGTCTGTGATGGTGATTGATGGAAACGCAGGTTTTGTGGAGCTCCCTGGTTCTCAGCCATGTTTTCACTGCCTCCCTGGCTTCCTGACCACACTCATGCAACCACAAGCTCCACATCAGGGAGCTCCCCTGCCTTAACACTAATATATTTTTCAGGTTAGTTTCTGGCTTTCTAATGCCTTTATATCTGGCTGGCTGTGAAGCATCCCCACTGCAGGGAATGGCACAAGGGAAGTGGTGGGAAATCCTTTCCAGAAACACAGATTTGCATCTGCTTTAGTAGAGCATGAAACCACACAGGCAATGGTCCTGTGCCATGGTGGCTCTGCTGCATCTCTGGTCTTCCTCCTGTCCTATCCAGGTCCTCCTGCTCTTTCTCCAGCTTTTCTTTGCTAATGTTTGCCAACTTATCAGCAACCTACACCCCCTCCTGTGGCACTTATCCAACATTTACTTGCTAACTTCACATACTTCTTTGAATTTCTTTGCTCAGAAAGTTTTCTGTCATTTTAGTGGGTGAAATTGGTTTTCGAGGTAGCAGGAGCTCAAAGTACCTGGCAGAAGCACAGAGGCAGGGGCAAGCAAGGAGATCATGAGATCTTTTTTGCAATGGTGAAATGCTGCTTTGGCTTGGCAGAGCGAGTGATATACACTCCTGTTTGTTATCACTCTCTGATAATTATTTGTGTACTTTCCTGCACTTTACTGATAAAATGGAAGTTTTTTAAAGTGTATGTGAACAGCACTTGTAAATGTAATCACGTCCATTTTTTTTCCCAGCCACTAAACCAATCATTTAACAGCTCACTGGCCCAAAAGAAGCACTACTATATGGCTGGAGTGTGGATAAATAGTGAGTTGATAGCAGGGTTGAGATGCAAATCTACAGATAACATTTGACTTCCAGGGGAGCTGGTTGCAGGAAAGAGGCTCTCAGAACTCCCAGCACCTGGTTGTTTTAAAATAAAAGGCACAAACACAAGCAAAGTCAAATTGTGGGGAAATTGGGAGATTGGAACAGAAGTTGAAGTTAGAATGCAAAAGGTATCTTATACTACTAGTAGTTAGATCAAATGATAAAGGTTAACCATTTAAATGTTGGCAACTTATCACCAAGTTTATACTAGATCTAGAACATTAATCACCAACTTTAGAAGGATCCTACAATCATAAGATTTAAGACGTAATGATGAAATATTGTTTAATGTTAAATTAACTAACAAAGACAATAAGGGAGTTAATACCTCCCCCCCTCCCCTTGCCCTGCAGCAGCTGGGAGTTCTTTGTCTGGTCCTTACTTCTCAAGGATTGATCTCGCTGGCAGGTGTCCCTGCTGGAGAGGAGAAGGTCCAGCAGCCTCCTGGAAAAGTGTACAGGAGTCTCTTTGATCAAAGATGGGACCAGGCTTTTATAGAATAAAGTGTACTGACTGCTGTCATTTAACTATTAAGCCGTACCTCCAAAGTCTCTCTTTTGTTTATCTGTTCATTCTTATTTTATCTCCATTTCAGGCCTAGTTGTGGCTAGGCTGGGCTCTGTGTTCTTCAACAGCTGAGAGCAGCTGGTGTTTATGCTTTCAAGGTTGTTACCAGCTCAGAGCTTGCTAAGCCCTTTCATTTCCCTCGGAAATCTTTCCACTCCAGGCATGGGCCTGCAAAACTGAGAGACAAAAAGCAACTGAATCATAGAAGGAAACTGAGGAAGGCATATGGAGAGATGGAGCTTCCCATCCCCATCCTCAGGTTTAAATGAAAACATAATGCCTATAAGTATCTAAAGGGCAGGTACAAGGAGGATGGAGCCAGACTCTTTTCAGTAGTTCCCAGTAGCAGGACAACAGGCAATGGGCACAAGCTGGAACATGGGAAGTTCCATTTAAATATGAGGAAAACCTGCTTCATAGTGAGAATGACAAAGCACTGGAACAGGCTGCACAGGGAGGTTGTGGAGTCCCCTTCTCTGGAGATATCTTGAGACTCGCCTGTTTTCAGTCCTGACTAATATGCTCTAGGGGATCCTGCTTTTGCAGGGGAGTTGGATCTGTTGATCTCTACAGGTCCTTTCCAACTCTGACAATTCCATGGTTCTGTGAAAATCCTCTTTTCCTCTACCAGATTATTAGTTAGACTGGGTTTACAATACAGAGGCATCTGGCTGAGACTAGAAAGAGCAGCATGCTTATGCATTATTAATGTTTTAGAAAAAAACAGACTTCCGTGGCCTGCCTGTATATATTGGATCAGTATGGAACGGCTTTTATAGGATAATTAGCACTGATAACTGGCCCATTTTGCTTATCTTTGTAATAGAATAATCTCCAGGATCAGGCATGTTTGTTTTGTCAAACAGTGGAAAAGATTATGTTTTGAAATAGCTTTAATGAGCACTCAGTGCCCAACACTACTTTATTCTTTAAAGGGAGAACGTGATCTGTTTCCCAGATCATGGCAAGCATAATAGGAAAAATGCAGATCTCCACCTTAGCAAATCTGTAATCACAAACTGGGTCTTTAGGGATCCTTGGTTATCCAGGAACAACAGCAGTGCTGCAGTCTTGCCAGTGAAACAGGAAACATTTTTTGGGAAAAAAAAATTATAACGGGGGTTCCTAGGGCATAACATTGGCCCAGAGGAGCTGCCTTCCTTCAGCTGGTTTATGTCTTGACAAATGCAATGTAACATAAAAGAAGGCTAAAAACCCAAAAGCACCACAGTAGGGCAGAGGGTCATGAAGGTTGCCCAGGTATGAGACATAATAATATGGTTTATCTTCCAGCTTTGTCTCCCTTTGATTTATCGATTGGAAGATTGTTACATCAGCAAGAAACTGGAGGGGGCCCTAATCTTTGGAACACAGAGCTGCATTCATTCATGCACTGCTCTTTTTCAAGGGATGAAGTGGCTGGGTGAGTATCTAGCTTGTAAATCAGGGGGTTGAGGAGACAGCCCGGCTCCCTTCTCTCCTAGCCCCTGACATGAAGACCTTGGCTCAGCAGGATAGAGTAACGTTTCCAGCAGCACATAGAGTGCACCAGCCATATCTCTTAGCATCCACAGCTAAGTACTGGCACCAGGCTCCTTGAGTAGGATTCATTTCACGTGTCTGTGTCTGAACTAGTCACCCTGGGCTGCTTCTGTTACCAGCAGGTGCTCTGAGGACGTAATACATCCCATGCAAGAGTAGATATCTAACAGGGGTCAAATGCATTGCTGGGGCAATGAAAGGCCACAAAGAGAGCTGAGACTGCTGTCTCTGCTGTAGCCACCCATGACACACTGGATGAGACCTCACCCTTTGGCAGAGGTGGCTGGCCACAGGATCCCACATGCTAGTGGCTTGGCACTGCTGCAGCACAGAGCCATGGACATGTGGCCATGGAGAACCACAGCTCCATAGCAGAGGTGGCAGCTCCCTGGGGCACGGTGTGGTGGCACCCCAGAAAATGACCCTTGCCAAACAGGCTTTTGAGAGAAGCACAGAGGGATGCTCAGGAGCAAGGACACACGTGGTGCCTTGGGGCAGGGTGTTTCTTCAGGGAACCTGCTATCTGGGTACACAGTTAGTCAATGTGCATCCAAGGCACCTTGAAATCCCAGCTGAAACTGAGACCCTGCTGAAGCAATAGGAGAACGTGCATGAAATAGGATTTCTTTACTAGGTGGCAGCAAGATGCACCCTTCCAGCATTAATTGCTACCCAGCCAGTTTAAGAAACAGCTTCCTCTTGAGGTGACAAATGCACGGCACCCATCTGCCATGCACAGCCCCAGCAGGCTGAGGTGGCATGGAGCTGCTGTGCTCATCCAAGGGATGTGCAGGCATGCAGTCATTCCAGCTGGGCTGGGGACAGGCTGGGGTAGCTATGCAGACACCGACTCACTCCCAGCACCATATGGGATAGCTGTGCCATGCTGCACTGTGGAGCTAGAACTTGCCAAATCTTTGTCTTTTGGAAAGACTTGCCATTCTGGAAAACCATGAAACAACAGTACAACAAGTTACTCAGAAGCCTGCCACTCTTCAGGCCCCTGGGCATGGTGCCAAAGAGAGCCAAGCAGTCTCGTCTACTGCCCTAAGCCCTGGGACAGGAGGGAGCTTTGGGGAGGGAACAAGACCCAGTTGTACCTGCAGGAAGCATTGAAGCAAAAGCCCATGGAGTGAGATTCACACCCAGCCTGTGAGACTCACGGGTCTGTCACTTCATAGAGTCAGGCTCCATCCCCCGGCAAATCTGGATGACAAAAGGAGAGAGGCTGCCAGAGTGTTTGGCCTTGCTGTGGCTACAACGGCTGTGACACTTGGCTCAAAACTCAGCAGCTCTAGAAGAGCAGTCCCAGCTCTTTCTCCTGCCCACAGGACTGTGGCTTTCCCCCAAACTCACAAGATCATCTGGATTTTTTAATTATATTTCCTGTCCCAAGAGAAGGGAGAAGCCCCAGAAATCCTGTTTTCAAAACACCTTTAAGACAAGTTAACACCTCTCTTGTTGGGAAAGTCTGACTCTTGAGGCTTTGTTTCTGAAGTGTTTTGACCCCTTCCCCTCAAGTAGGTGTGGTCCTACCTGCCTCTGCCCCCCCCCTTCAGAGCCCTCTTCTCAGAGAAGGGCAGGAACATAGTTTGCCTTGGCAAATAGCTTGCTATGAAAATTATGAACTCAAAAGCACGTGGAGCTTGTGGTTTAAAAGAAACTGTCTGATCAGCAGAACTCTTCTCCCTCAGCTTGTAAGGGCAGATTCAGTCTCAAGGCCAAGCTGCCATGTGGTTATAAAATAGATGCAGGCCTTATAAGAACCAATCTAACTTTCTTCAGTTGTCTGTGGATCTTTAATCATGTTCACCACTTAAAAAGCAGCAGAGCTGGCAGCTGATAATTAGGCTGAGCCTGCAGCAGCATGGCCAGTGGCCAGATCACATGGCTCCTTTCATCTGCATATTTATGCATTTAAAGGAGAGGAAAACTTTCATAACATTTTAATAAGTAGGTTCTTCTGTATCCATAAACCCAGTCCTCCGGGCTTAGCCTACACTCTCTTTCTGATCTTACATAAGTGGAAGAGGGTGGAGTGCTTTGTTTGTTCTCCCTTTTCTTTTCCTGTGCATGAACGTGCAAAGCCCATCCTCTCAAGTTCAGGGTCCTCCTGAGGATGGGAGGGTCAGGCAAGGTAAAACTGCACTTCTAACGATTAAGGTAGAACTTTGATTTGGTTCCTGGCATAGGAACAAGTCCTGTTTCCCAAGATAGCCCATCTGCAGACTGGCAGAACTGAAGCTCCTTTGCTAAACAATGGCTCCAAAAAAAGAATCTGTGATATCTGTATTTAAAACAGAAGCTGGAGTGCACGTTGGCCATTGCACTTCTTAGCAAATCACCATCAGATCCAGCCCTAGGATCTTCAGGTCCTAGCCTCTTCAAACCATGTGCTAAAAGATGTCAAAATGTGAGGAGCTGGTCCCAGTCTGGGTCTGGGGGTGCTGGATCTCTGCCTCCATGCAGACTGCCAGAGACAGCCATGTGTGGGCAGAGCACCTCCAGCCTCCTCCCATGGGCAGATGCAGCCTGGCAGTGCCCAACCAGAGCCAGCCTGTGGCACAGCTCTACACAGCCCACCAGCCACTGCCCCAGCCACCACCTTTTCTGCTAGTGGTGCAGTGTCAGGGGGATGCTGGCAAGGGACACTCAAGCTCTGTCTCCCCTGCCTATGGGTGGCAGCTCCCTTAACAGCCTTGGTGACATCCTGCAGGGTCCTTCCCAGTGAGGCTTTGCAGACCCTCTCCCTGGCAGCCTCACCCAGCATGAGCACATGGGCTTTTCCATTAGCACTGAAAGACAGACGCTATCAGCAGGAAAACAGAGAAGCTGAGGATGAGAGACTGATCCTTATGCTCCCATGTTATCTTAGTGAGCTGGAGGAAGCACTGTTAAAATAACACAACACTGATTTCTTTCAAAGACCAAGCACTCAGTTAAAATAAAAACTATTTGATGAAGTATGTTTCTTAAACACTATTTTTTTTTTTTTTTTCAAAGGAAAAGTTATTCTGTGGTGGAAGCAGCTTCTACTTAAGATTCCCTGGGTGGAGCAAAGAATATTCTGCTGGTTTTCAAGGATCTCAGTAGAGGCTTTAATTGTATAGCACATGAACAAACAAGCCAATTGCATGATTAGGTAATTTCCAGTGCACAACTTGAACTGGCCTTTAGCTGGGGTTTGATGCTGCTCTAGACTAAAAGTGAATTCAGGCTGGTGCAACTGCTTTGTTTCAGAGGTAATGTTAATGGTCCTACTCAACTAACAATAGTTTTACTATACAAAGTGAAATAGTCACGCCCTGAAAAATGCAAACCATGGCATTAACGTCACCGAGAGTGACAGTGAATAGTCCTTTGTGTATTTGAAGAATCAGAAGAAAAAAACAAGGGTGAGATTAATTAGGAGTGGGAGTACACAACTCCCTCTCCAAGCAAATGAGGAGCAGCACTGAACAAGACACAGGAGCCAGTTAGCTGAAATGTTTCTTGGCATTTTACATCTAGGTCTGAGAAAATTTCCTTTGCACCCCAGTGTCCCCAAGACATTCATAAACCACCCTCTGGCTACCCAATGTGATGCTTAACTTGTGTTCCCGGGTTTGACTATCAAGCTTTTCATCTAAGCCTAGACTCTCTAATCTGTCATCTGAAGCAGTGAGGGAATTTGCAGCAGGGTTTTTCCCAGCAGAGAAAAGCAATTCACTTGCTAAAGACATTATGTGGGAGATACGGCTTACAGATACAAACATTTGGAAATTTGGGTGTTTATTTTATAGCTTTTGTGGTGGTTGATGTTTTACTTTCAGTTTGGATCTTACATTACCAGTACTCTAAACAGAGCAACACATTCCAGACAAAAAGTCTATGAGAGACTCCCTTTGATTTTGATGGGATTTGAGGATAAATACTGAGAAATGTAACATAATGTAGGAATTCACATTTTCTGAAGCCTCATCTAGACCTGGATTTGGAAGGTGTGTTGCACCATGTGAATAACATGCTGCAGTTAAGGCACTGTGGTTTTAATGGACAGCTCTAACCCTGGCTCCTTGCAGGTAGCTGTTACTACATTGTGTTTAGCACTTGCTAATCTAGAAATCATCAATGGTAAATTATAAGAGAGGTTACATATCAAAGGCAGACTGAGCTTGTGGTTACACCTTTCAGATGTGGCCTCCTGCTACATGTAGGACTATTTTGCCTGTGTGAGTAGAGAAATAAAAGCTCCCCATACTGCCACGTATGTGCTGGCTGCAAGGGTAAGAGGCTGTGGGGTTGTCCATGAATGTTGATGGGGAGTTCTGCACAGGGGTATGGAGTGGGTGGCCTGGGATAGCACATGTGGAGCGGGTGGGTGAGTAAATCACAGAAGGGAAAGACTTGAGTGTTCAGCCATCCAGTAGAGATTTGGAGGTGGGGGAGGATAAGGGTTATGGTGGTTGGGAGTGGGTAAGGATGGGGCAGTAGTGATAGTGGGTGCAGTGCAGATACATAACTTGGTGCCCAGAGACGCCAAACATATAATTCTTAAGAAGCCATCACCATCTTGATCTCCTCCAAAGCTACATTGAGAAGTTTCCCCTCTCATTAAACCCAGCACTTTTGCTGTCTGTGTTGGTCAGCCAGGACAGCTGATGGTCCAAAGGCTCTGAAGCACGAGCCATTGCCTTGAGCTGTCACACAGAGCCAGGAGTTGGATTTCAAGCACAGAAGTTTGGCAGCTGCTCCCTCAAGCTGTCACCTCTCCTTCATGTACTCAGACTTGTTTGATGTAATCTGATACATTTTCCTATTAGCCAAGAAGAATAATTCAGCCCAAATCCACGATCCTGAATGAAGCACATGCTACAGAGGAGACAGAGGGGTTCATGGTTGCCTCTCATATAAAATGCTCTTACTTGAATTTTCATTCACCACCACCACCTCCCCTCTGCCACTGGTGGCATTTTGGTACAGAGGGGCAGTGGAACCAAGGAGAAAATGTGCTGCAAGTGCTATAGTTGAAGTGGAGTCATTAAATCATTCAGGTTGGAAATGACCTTTAAGACCATCTAGTCCATCTAGTAAGCCTAATGCTGCCAGGTCCACCACTAAACCATATCCCTTAGCACCACAGCTATGCAACTTTTAAATGCCTCCAGGGATGATGATTCAACCACTTCCCTGGGCAGCTGGTTCCAGTGCCTGACAACCCTCTGGGTGAAGAATTTTTTCCTCATATCCAATCTAAAACTCCCCTGGCACAACTTGAGGCCATTTCCTCTTGTTCTGTCACTTTTTACTTGGGAGTAGATGCCAACACCCATCTGCTACAACCTCCTTTCAGGTAGCTGTAGAGAGCAATAAGGTCTCCCCTCAGGCTCTTTTTCTCCAAACTAAACAACCCTGAGTTCCCTCAGCTGCTCCTTGTAAGACTTGCTCTCCAGACCCTTCACCAGCTTCATTGCTGCTCTTTGGACACACCCCAAAACTGAACACAGTCCTACCAAACCACCATGATGGGCTGTTTCGAATATTGGAGTTAAACTTCACTGATTCCTCAAACTGGGCCCCAAACCAGCTCTTTCAACCAAGTAGGACCAAAGTGCTCTGACTTTTAGCCACAAAGATCAGTGCTTGATACATGAATTTATAGAAGACCTTAGAGAAATTGGTGTTAACCCAGATGTGTGATTTGGGCCTAGAGCTGCCTGTGATAAATCTCTGGTTTTATCGAATGCTCCAGAGCAATTTGGAAGTTTATCTATTTGAGTGTTGCTTTGAGCATCACTGAACTTTGCAAAATATGTCTGGTAAGAATATAAGTATGACTTTCCACTGTTATTTGAACTTTGTCTGATGCACCAGAAGTTAGTTTTTCTTTATTCAGCTCTGTCCCCCTCACTCTGCTCCTCAATCTGTCATGAAGTCACCAGCCATGGAAGCGCCTGTGCAAACACACCGAACATGAGTCATTCAGCATTGGTTGCTACTCATTAAACTGTGGTTTATATCTTTGGAGTACATGGTATTATCCTTCATGGATGTGGCTTTATCTCTGTTATTACAATATGGAATTAATTAAGGATATTAATGTTTGTGTTTTTAAAAAAATAAAATGGTATTCCTAACTTTTATCTATGGAGGCAACATTTTCATATCCATTCTCTCCTAATGGCAGCATCCTTTGGAAAGATGTGATAGACACATTTAGGTAAATATTATTCCTCCAGCACACATGGTTTCCATTGTAATTGATCCCCTGCTTTTTCCTTCCCAGCACTTTCCTCTGTTACATATCCCACAATGGTGGCTGAAATACTGATCAGTGATAGCAGAGACAAATTGAGTCCAGCAACTGGGAGTTTTAAGGGCAACAAATGTTTATATCTGGGTTTTGCATGTCCCGTAGTTACTTAAATAGTTTTCAGAAGTGCACTGAAATTTTCACTGGCATTGAAAGTCTAAAGCTGCTTGTGGCAGTTTTAATTTAATAAAAGGACAGAATGAATGAAGACTGACTGAGTGAGATGGGACATAAAGATAGTGCACTACAAAACAGCCACATGGGCCCAAAAGCTGTAGAGAAGATGCTTCTCCTTTAGCCTCCCCTTCAGTTTGTGAGCAGCCTGGGTGCTGCACACAGACCTGGTGCAGAAGCTGCCTGAAGTTTAGGGGTCACCTAAGTGTCCAAGAGGCTCGGGCACATTCATGCAGTGCTTATAGCTCTCACAAGTTGTCCCTGGAATAGGTAATGATGCTAGGCAGGCTGAAGGTGAGAAACACTTGCATTTCTTGATTTGGCTTCAGTAAAGACTTAGACAATTAAAACTTCACAGCATGCTTAGAATCAACATAGTCATTCTTTATTATACAGAGTAACACCTTATACATAAATAATTTTAATGTCTTGCTCTTTCATGGAAAGTAACAAAGAAAAACCTTCAAGGTTGGTACATGGGAACTGGCATTACAAATCACATATGGTCAAACCCAAATCCTGCATCCAAATACCCAGACATTTGGTTCCAGAGTTGATCTATACAGCACCTTCCTCTCCTGCCCTGGAAAGAATTGAATCAGGACTCTCCTTGAAAGACCACCCCCATCATCAACCTCTGGTTATGGATCCCAACTCTGCAGCCTCGGCCCCATCACTGAAATCCAGGCCTTTACATTTGCAGTGGTATGAAATCCTCCTGGTCAGCAGCTGCAGGAGGAGCCGTTACCTTCTCCAAGGTGCATTATTCATAGGTTTTTGGAGGCGACTGAATTAACTAAGCTTACCCAAGCTGGACCCCTTGCAGCTATTTCTATTTCTTGGCTGACAAGCTGGTTACTGAAGCAGCAAGGTTAGGTATTGCACAGTCTAGCAACATTTGACTAAAACTGGGAGCGTTTATGCAGAACAGCAGTGTGGGAACAGATAAAGAAGCTAGTGGGGCTGCAATGAGAAATCTGAGCTTTGATCAAGGAGACAGCAGCATTTCACTCTATCTGAGCTGGCAAGGAGATCCCATCCCAAAGCAAAATAAAATATGTCATTCTTTTCAGCAGATGAAATTCTCCCCAGTGGTTTGTTCCTCCCAGGATCATGTTATGTGATCTCATTGTCTTAAAAGTCTTTCCCCTAAGGAAGCTGATCTTTTAATATAGACTACAGCATTAGCATCTGGTATTAAATCAGTCGGGCTACTCTGAAACGAGGCGAGTGGGCGTCCTGGAAAGGAAATAAAAATGCAAGTTTAATAGAGGAGACAGGTTCACCTTGACCCATGCTATTTATTGCAAAAGACACAGGAACACACTGCTTGCTCAGCAAAAGGTCACTCTACCCTGCCACAGATGTGTTTTACAGTCCCAGTACACTCCAGATGCACACCAAGCGTGCACAAGGAATACACAATCAGGCCCCAGAGGCTTTTACATCTTGCTTTGCTTTACCAAGCTTCCCTAAGAGGGATTAGCATATTCCCACAGCTCTCGTTAATCCAACTGGCAAAGTTAGGCAGTCGGCATTTCAGTCACACGCTTTTAGCATCTTTGGCTGCAAAGATGTGCTGTAAAAATGTTAGGAAGAAAAATTTCAGCACGGGAAGCATTGAATAGACCGCAGGCACAGTGTGGGATGGCAGGGACCAGCATCCGAGCCAGTAGCCCCTGAAAGGGTCTTCTGTCTCACGTGCTGCTTCCTCTGCACTCCCACCACTGTTTCTAGAGAGGCTCCATCCAGCTAGGCACCCAACACAGCAACTCACAGCCACCCCCGTGAGGAAGCCAGATATGATGCGTTAGGCACAACTCACACAATCCACTGCTGGTGTAAAACCAGCTCAAAGAGATTGATGTTGCACCAGTGTAGTAAGGGCTCTTATGTCACTACTTAGCACATGAACCCATGGAAAAGCCGTGCTTTTGGTAGTTTTAGGGATGTTTTGGTTTTTTTAAATGTTATCTGAGCCAACAAGATGCAATGCTTCAGCACCATCATGAATGAAAATACTCATTTACCTCATTTGGTGTTTCACTTTATAAATAACAATTTAGCCCATGATTGGAGTGTCAGCTAAATGAGGTAATTTATAATAATTCTGCAAGCACGCTAACCATAAGAGGCTATAATCAGAGCTAATTACAGGACATTTTGGAAATCCATTCGTTTGGAGCTTTAGTTTTGATAAAGGGGATAACAACTTGCAACGATTTTTTAATTATAACAATAGCAACCACCTTATTTTATACAGCTTCTTTCATCTCTCAAAACCCCACAGCTTTTTGCAAACTATACATACTGCATGAATTGTTTAGCCTAACACCAAAGTGAAGCCATCTCTGCATGAAATAAGTAACTGTCAAGCAATACATAGCAGTCCTGTGCAAAATTTGTAGAGGAAAGCAGGTGCAGGACGAGAGTATAATTTCTCTTGTGTCTCCTTACAAATACTCAGGGGATACTTGGATGCCCACTGCTGTAGCCCTCTGATCTCAAGAATAAGAAGACAGATTTGATATGCTCCTTAGACTCAAGGCACCACAGAGGAGGGCAGCAGCAGCATCTCCACTCACCCCTGAGGAGGCAGTGGCACCATGTGGCAGCATCCTGTCACACCTGCCCAAGCTCACCTGTCCATGTCCTCTGCTGGGTGACAATAAAACTTTGACACTGTGATTGGGAATTACAAATTGCAGCAGCTTCCTCAGCACTGTGAATGGAGAGCAAGCATCCCAGGTGGCTATAGGAGGGCCAGCACTTGTAGTCTTCTCCTTCCACTGTTCGGAAGCCCTTTAGGGAGATGTAGTCTGGGAACAGAATTAATGTTTTCAGAGGAATGCACCTCATAAAGGCTCATTTTTAAGTCCAATTGCATGGTCTTCAGAAAAAAGAAATGTAGAAGGCATCAAGGCCCCAGCTACTCTGCCACACTCATCTCAGTGTTGTCACCTCCTCACTGTACGTTCCTATAGAAATCTGAGCTCAGCAGTCAGAAGCCACCAAGTGAAATGGGAAGTTTCAATATCAGCCCCAAAAAGTGACCTATTGGTCCACAGGGTAAAATGACCCCAAAGAGAGACACCCAGTTTGCTATTCTGGTCTAGTTGCTTAAGTTATCCCAAATATATTCATCTGAAACATCAATGCATATTAAAAGAAGAGCATTTAGAAGCAGCACAAAAATATGTCCATATGTAGGCCAGATTGTCTGCACTGCATTTACTTTGCAAAACAATGCAATCATGCAGAGCTCCCAAGAAAAGACAATAAAATGCTGCTCAAAAAGATACTTTCAGTGCTATTTCTAGTGAATATACACTGCCTGAATGTATGGGAGATCAGAATATGACCAGTTACCAAGTGGCTCACTCCCTCAGTAGTTACATCACTTAAAGCATTCAAAATCATGCACCTTTTAGAAGAAGAGGTCTTTTCTGCAGATAGAGCCCTGACTTGTACAGATGTAAAACCTTTTCAAAAGCTCTCAGCGTTTCATTTATTCCATATCGTAAATCACCTGCGTTTAACAAAAAAAGAGGACAAATATGAGTAATTTGAAGAAGTATCATTTAGAGACTTGTAATAAAGAAGTTTATGAACATTAGCTGGTACCTGTTGCATTCAGAATATCAGTCAAAAAGGGCTGCAGAGCCAGTGGTGCAGAGTGTGGCAAAAGATAGGTGAAAAAATACCTGCAAAAAAATCCCACAGACCAATTAGAATACATTTGCTTAATTTCCCTAGTGATTAAGTGGTCTACATTTTCCCGTGACTTGAATATCCATATGCAACTAGTAAGTCTGCTTTGGTTACTAAGTTATGTTTGAGCTCTTCATTCGCATTTCTCAGAACGTGAGTTGGGCTGAAAACTGGGTCCTTGCAGCACATAGCCAGGCACTGTGTGAAATTCACTTTGCAAAGGCTCATGCAACAGAGCTTTCCTCCATTTCCTGGGGCCATTTCTGTGCACCAAGGAACACATTTCCCACAAAAAAAAAATCAAACATAAAAGGCCTATATAAAAGAAGACTCACGCAAGACCTTTCCCTGAAAAAGTCTGACATTCTTAATACCCCTGGGAAGGTAGGACTACTTGTTCTCTGAACCTTCTAGAAAACTCCTGTTCTACAAATGACAAATGCACTGAGCAAGGCTGCAATAACCCATACAGGGATTTGCAACAGCAAGTCCAGAAATTTAGGCTCTAATTTAGTCCTTCCATGTAAATGTCCAGCTGCCAAGACAGCCACCAGTTCATGACCAGCCAAGCATCACTGGTGAGTGGAAGTGCTCACGCTTTCAGCTGGTGTCCTACACAAAGTGCTGCAGCAGTGTCAGTCCCTTGCCTCTTAACTGTTCCATCTCTCTTCCACAGATGCCAATAGTGTCCACAGGGGGACTCGGAGGTCAAAAGAAGTTAGCCAGCTTGTTCCCAACAACAGGGCACAAAGCTGGTGGGCTTTGGCAGGTTGCCCATGCTGCCACTGCTTTCAGCAAACATAGCCCATGGATATCAAGTGCCAGGGCTTGTTTGGCAAACAGTACATTCACAAATGGAACCTCTGGGGCAATTTTCTAGAGGGTGTTGGGGAAAGGGAGCAGCAGAAGAAAGATGCCTTCGTTCTCACCAGACAACAACAACAATAATTTCCAGCCTTATAAGGAAAATACACTGGCTTCAAAGTGATCCTTAATTACCCTTTGACAGAGGTGAGGGAGAATCACTGCATGGAAGAAACACAAGATGCTAGAGGCTACATGGCAGTGTGTGAGCTCAAGCACCTCAGATTTTTCCCCTATCTCACTGGACATACCGATATGCATTGAAAAGATTCTTCTTTTCATTTATTCCTTCACATTTCCCAACTGCAGAGCATTTGAGAGGGAAGCTTTTTGTAGGGAAGTTGAGTGTGCAGTCATTATCTTCTTTGCATGACAGCTCCTCAATGCTGGCATCATCCATGTCTGTCACTTTTAGGTTTCCATCCACCATAACAAACTGCCTCGGCTGGAAATCCAAGAGGACTATTGAACCCAGGGGGGAATGTGCCAAGTAAAACAGCAGTTTCACAAGGCTCAGGCAAATCTGAGAAAGAGAAGATGAATATGCATGGGAAAAACAGATGAAAAACAGCTATTAAATTGGAAGTAGAACAAAGAGGAGGGCATTCAATGAAATTAAAGGGGAAAAAAACAAACCCAAAACATATAGTAGTTAAAAGGTAATTATATGTATGCTACAAAATTTATTATCAACATTGCCACAGGATTTGACTGGTAAGTAGTTTAGCAACATTTTTTAAAAACGTGTGTATACAAAAAGAGACATTTGCAGTTAAAGGAACTAGAGGAGAAAGCTGTGAGGAAACAATAGCAGCCTTCACTTTTCAGGAGCTATATTGATTTGCTAGCTGAAATCAGAAGGTTTTTTTCCCACTCTGGCATAGAATTAATACATTCCTCTCCCTCCCCCCATGCTGCTCCATACAGACTGAGGCTCCATGGTCATTAATACCAGATTCATGCCTTGCTGCATCACTCAGCAGTATGAATTTGGGCACACAATCGTGCTTCTGAAGAATCAGCCAAAGCATGCAATGCACTTTTTGCCAGCTTTTTTGCTTTTTACGTCAACTTTCTGGCAGCAGGGAAAGGTCAGACAGTACCTGATCCAGCAGAAAGCTTGCTACACAATTCTTGAACAAAACAGATCTAGAAGGGTGTATTTACAATGAAATAGTTCAAGTAACTTTTTCTGCAGCAACTGGTCAGGTAGGTGTGCAAAAGTGATTTGTGCCAGCGCGAGGGTTTGCTCACTTGGAACAGCTCACAGAACTCCTGCTATCTGATGTGGCTCATCAGAGGGGAATCCCATGCATTTAGACACTAATTAGGGAACAGGACTAGACAGTGCCAGTGTAAGGTCTGAATTAGTGTCTTCATCATTCAAAAGATTATGAAAAGCTTAATGCCACCATACCAGACCTCATGGGTTTCTAGCTCTGCAGAGACTTTGGCACATTTGAGAAGATGAGGTCCTGGGAAAGCTACGTAGAAGCCAGTATGAAATCTTTTGCAAGCAGAAGTGGAACTCCACAGGACAAGAAAAATTACTCTGGAAGTTCTGATGCTATTTTAAACTGCTTAGAAAAGCAATAATGGGAAACCCATCCCACAGCAGAGTGAGCATGGTTGCCACACTCCTCCTCACTCGTTTTCAACACTGCGGACTGAATGCAGTCAGGAACTTTATTTTGGGGACCTTTCCTGTGTTTCTATTTTGTCCAAAGCATTTCTTAGTAACATTAAAGTACCCATGCTTCTACTTGTTCCCCTCTTTCCTCCTGGGAGCCAAACAAGCAGTAGTGAACCCCCAACTGAGCCCTTGAGGCAAACTGTAACACAAGCTATAACCAAAACAAGTGCCATGTCATAAGTCGTTTATGTTCCTGGGGAGGTGAAGAGTCCCTATGCAGGATGCTTGAGACAAGGCAGATCTCACTAACAGGGATACAATCCTAGACCTACAGCAGGAGGAAAGCAATTTACTAATGTTTGTAGTACAGCAGTACCTAAAGGGCTGGGATCAGAAACATCATAAAAACACATGCTGAGAGACAGGCTGCTCAGCCCGCTGCCTAATACAGAGAAAACACAGAAAACAAGACTCACAGCACAGCGAGGTTCATTTCCCAAGTCAGAGAGACCCAGCCTGCTGAGGGGCCTCACTATGAAAGCCCCTCTGTGGAGGGGAACAGTATAGAGGGAAACTTAGAAATATACAGTAATACTGGGTATTAAACACCACTCCAGCCCAAGCACCTTTCTGTGGCCATTTCCTCTCAGATGTAGCTCCCTTAATGCCTCTTTAGAGGGAAAGGATGTAACAACAAGCCGCTAGGCTAGGGCGATTTTACTGTGGTATAAAAGGAGTTAGGGTAAAATAATTTAAGGACAATTCGTGGGAACAACCAGCGTGTCAGCATGACAGTCCCGTTTGCCCCAGCAGTCACCAGCGGCTCTTCGCATTTACCCAGTTTGCGGTCTAAAAGCGACTGATAAAACTCTCTTTGCTTTGTTTTCTTACTTTAAATCTCTCCTCCCAGGGGGTCTGCAGAAGCTGAATCATCTCCAGGGGGGATCCCAGCTCCAGCATCGCTGTGACCCGGGATTCGGGATCTCCGCTGTTATCGTAGCATTGACCGTGCAGCTGCAGGGAGGGAAGGAACGAGTGTCAGAGCGTTGCCGCTGCCAGGGCCAGCAGGTCCGGGACGTCCAGAGACAGCGAGAGGCAAC
>NW_009953299.1:1399953-1405736 GCF_000747805.2 Chaetura pelagica
GGTGGCGGAGCTGGAGCGGCTGTGGGACCGCAGCGGGAATCGGAGCTGCCGGCAGTGTACCGCGCACCTGAAGTACCTGAAGGAGCCTACAGGAAAGCTGGGAGGGACTTCTTACAAGGGGATGTAGTGATAGGACGACGGGTAACGGCTTCAAACTGAAAGAGGGTAAATTGAGGTTAGACGTGAGGTAGAAATTCTTTACTGTGAGGGTGGTGAGACACTGCAACAGTTTGCCCAGAGAAGTTGTGGATGCCTCATCCCTGGAAGAGTTCAAGGTCAGGTTAAATGGGGTTTGGACCAACCTGGTGTAGCCCCCCATGCAGGGGGGCTGGAACTAGATGATCTTTAAGGTCCCTTCCAACCCAAACCGTTCTATGACTCTTTGCTTCGTCCCCCGCAGACGCCCGCCCCACCCTCCCGGCGGAGGCTGTTCGTAGTCAAACATGCTGATTTCACGGGTGTTAATTTCGTCACTCCTGCTAAAATTACTGCAGAACGCAGCCAAAGGATGTGAAATGGATTAAAATTAGTGAGAACTGAGATAGCACATTCCTGTGCCTTTGAAAAGTCTCAGGTTGGGTTTCTGAGAACAGCAAGCACTGACAGTCTCTCTTTTTAGAAGGATAAACCCTGTCAGGTTGAAACAGCAATAAGTGGCTAAAGCATGGAGGTGTAATTGTTTCCAGAAAAAACAAACAAACAAACAAACAAACAAAAACCCCCCAAAAAACCCAAACCAAGCCAAACCAAAAAAACTAAAACAAAAAAACAAACCAAAACACCAAAAACATCCTCCACCAAAACCAGCCAGTCCAGGCAGAAAGCAGAATTTTATTGTTTGTTGTTGAGGAAATCAGCCTGGTGCCACACAGCCAGCCCAAGGCTGCCTCTGTGACACATGCACCTGGGAAGGTGAGGAAAGTTGCTGGGATGGCTGTGAGGCAGCAGCATGAGGTGCTTGCCTCAGCTCTGTCACCACCTTCATACACGTCTGCACAGGGTGCTGCTGTGCAGAGTCAGTTGAGTTAGCTTTGGGCAAAGACAGACGTGGCTTATCTGTTTCTAATTTAGGCAATACATAGTTAACCTTCCTGACTGAGTGGCCTGAACCACCAGCCCAATAGGCTGATTCACTTTTCTATTTACCATTAGGCTGCTGGGTTAGAAGTTAAAACAACAGTCTGTCTCTCTGCCTGGTTTGCTTCAGTTTCTGCCATCATTTCTTCGGCAGCATCACTAGCCTGGGAGACTCTCCCCACAAAGGGAGTTGGGTGATGCATAGCCAGGTGTTGTAACCTCTTCCCGACAGCACACCTGGGTGTGGAGAACGCAGGTCTCACTTCTCCTCTGCTGGCTGGGGTGGCTGCCATTTCCCAACTTCTGCCCTGTCCCTGAGGGACCCAGCTCTGCTGAGACCTTGTCATTTCTGTCCGTACCAGTGGGACATGGTGAGTGAGATCTCACAGGGTTTGTCCTGGCCATGATCAAGCACTTGGTCTTGCAGTGGTGCCACTGCCCTTAGACATGTCTTCTCCTGCTTGCCTCCCTCCATGTACAGCAGTGCCATTGCCTCACTCCTGAAGTGTCCATAACACAGAGCACACACTGCTCAGGCCACTTTCTCAAGCTGTCCCTACAAAGGAACCTTTAACGAAACCTCCTTGATAAACTTGACTTCAGTATCACAGCCTATGGGATGGAGCTTTTCAGAGATTACTGCAGAGCAGCTACCATGACCAGTGAATAACAGAAATAAAAGAATATAAGTGACCAATGATAAACAGCTTCCTTCTCAAAAGTCTGCAGAAAGTTTCCCCTCCTGTACTCATCAACTCAATGTCACTGGATCAGTGTGTGAGACAGGGTACGAGCAGCAGCACTGCAGCAGAGCACAGCTGCTCTCTAGGACAGCAGGAAAAAAGAACTCTGAGTTATCAGGACATTTCCAGATGACAGAGTTTGGGGAGGGAAGGCAGATCCCCCAGTTTGCTGATATGTAAAATAATGCAGAAAATCTCAGGTTGCCTGTGCTCATCCTTGCACGTACAGGTCAGGGGCTGATCCCAGAACAGCTCTTTCGGTAGCTGAATTTCCTTTGTTGCTTTTTAACCTTAATAGCTCTTTAATTATTGCCCATATTTTCAAATCAAGTATACGTCTGTGTCACATTAATGAATATTCATTGTCACTGGAGAGCTATTAAATGCATTTTTACCTGTGTTTCCAAGGGAATAAATACCAGCCGAGTGTAATATTATCTAATTGCAGCCCGTCCTCGGCACTGTAATAATATCAAGACCTACTAGAGAAGGCTCTCAGATACATAAAAATAATAACAATTGATTATTTATTTACTTTGTAGTAGCACTTCAGGATTCCTGCCAAGATCATGGCTCTGCTCTGCAAGGCTTCTTGCAGACAACTGCACAAGATGTGGCCTTGCATGCTGGAGCTGACACTATTTCACCATTTTTCCATTTAAATGGAAACACAGCAAAATGCCACAGCAAAAAGAACACGGTTATTTGAGTGTCCTGTAGTTCTTTGAAGGATTTGTGCAAACAAAAAGAGGGGGAGGAGGCAACAAGAGAAAAAATGGAAGGTGAGCAAGACAAGGTTCAACCCGTACCAGGAGAGCTGAAAAGACTCCATGGAGCTGGACTCTTCCCCAGTGTTTGGCAGCAGTATTCCCTGCTAGAATCCTCAGGGTGGATCCAGCATAATCTCTTAGTGGATGCTGCTGGTGCCTCAGGCACTGGAGATGCTCCAGTGTCTGCTTGTAGCTTACACTGCCATGAGGAAATGCACTGAGAATTAAGCTAATTTAATAAAGTCCATCTGGAAAGAGGAAGTAGTTCTTTAATATCCTCATAATGGGTCTGTACTGGAGGAACAACTTCTCCTGCACCCATACAGTGAGGATGCTGGCATGGGGTAGAGAGTCCAAGATGCTCAGCTCGACCTCTGTGGGGGCACTATAGAGAGGAAGCAAAGCCTATAGATGGACCAAAGAGAAGTATAGCTGGAGCATGAGACATGAATGTCATGTTTCCAGAGTGAAAGGAAGGAGATACGTAGAAAGCAGTATTGCTGAGAGAAGGAAGGCATGGAGCTATAGGGGAAGAATAAGAAGAAGTTTAATATTGGAAATACATGGCCTGCTAGCAGGGTTAACCTACCAAAACTGGGTCTAAAGATGAACAGTCTTCAGACTAGTATAGACTGGAAAAGTTGAAGTGCCAGGTACGTTCCTAGGTCCCTGGCATTTGATCTGCCCTGTAGCCACACTGTTAGGGCAGTCCCTGGCCACTAGCACTCTCTTGACAATTCCTGATATGATCTGGGAGTCAAGGTGTGCCAGAGACCATTCCTGATATGCAGGTTGCATCTGACCATCGTATTTTGAAGGATAAAGAGAGCTCAATAGACATGACTGCTTTGTGCTAGTCTGCTTCAGTGCCAGGGAACACTCTGGGACATACTTCCTTCATTAATACAAATTTAATCTAAGTGCTTTGAAGAGAGAGGGGGAAAGTGTACCAGATCTTGAGAAGAGGTCAAGATCCTGCTCCTGAGCACAGCCTCACTTCCAGAAGCTCTGGGGGCCTTTGCTGGCTGACCCAGAAGGCGGATCAGAAGATGGTTTGTTCTGAAGGTGCAAAACCACTGGAGAAGTTCAGAACAGAGCTCTTCTGTGTTGTGGGCCCTGGGAGGGAGCAAAGAAATGCTGAACATAGAGAGAGAGCAAACTGCCCTCAGGGAGCAGCTTAGGTGCTCAATGCATCATATGGCAGACAGCTTTGACTGTGTCCACTCCATGGACTTCTGAGATAGCCAAGCAGGACAAGGCCAAGAGATGCTTCAGGGCCTGAAGGGGAAATACAAAAGTCAGTAGTTATTACTTTGTTAAACACCCATCACTACTGATTTAGAAACAGATGAAGAATACTCACTACCTTGCATAGACTCATACCCAGGCACACATGGGCATGGTAAGTAGGGCAGGGCTTGCCACCGAACATTTCACATGAAGGTCTTGTGTGAGAAGGGAAGACATTGTGGAGTTTTCTGAGCTTGCTAGCTTTTACCTCAGTGAGGAAATGTTATTCCTCCTCTAAAAGTGCTTCTTTTATCCCTATGTCCAGGAGAACACAAGATGTTGCAATTTGTGGGAAAATTCAAAGGAAGTACAACAGCCCTGCTGGACCCATTACAGCATGGCCCGTCCCATACCATCCCATCCCGTCTCTCTCTTGCAACACAATGAAGGAAATTTCTGCCTGACTTTATTGCCTTTGCTGGCAAGTGAGCACTACATGGAGGAGATCGGTTGGGTGTGTGTTGTGGACATGGATACCTGTTTTGTCATTGTCTTGTCTCAAACTAGATGTTGCTTAGCTCCAGAGAAAGCCTCCTGTGGCAGCTCTCATTGTATAACCACACCGAGTGCAAATGCAAGTAGAGTTAACCTTTGTGCTTGCATGAGGCTCACCATGTCCTAGGAACACCAGGTTTTTGGCAGAGATGATGATTAAATGTGCTGCACATCCCTAGCACAGCACTTTAAGGCTGCTAAGGTAAAGAAAACAAGTAGGAAACATAGGTGAGTCTGTACCTGAGGTGTAGATGTGCTTCAGAAAAGCTGGGGTGGGAAAGGGTCCCCATCTCCCATGTCAGTGGTGAAGGGATTTGCCTTCCTCTGAAAGACAGACTTCCCTGAAGGTATGTTCCAGGTTCCCTCCTGTCCCAAGAGGTCTAGGCAGCAGTGTTTTCCCTGCTTCTTGTCTATGATACTGATGAAAAACGGAGATCAAGCTCTTGGGTTAGCATAAAAAACGTGGGAGAAATTCTGGGGGGAAGTCTTTGCTCCAAGCATGTACATAAAAGTCCTGGGCATCAATCCAGAAGATGAAGGCAAATAGTTTATAGGTCTGGGAGGGAGATCAAAGAAACCTGCAGCAGCCATCCATCAGAACAAGAGGTAGACTTAACCATCTCTTATAAAGGCTCTTGGGAGTGAGTGTCACTACCAGTGCTCTCACTTTTGGGGACAGCTGCTTACCTTGACTCCTGCCAACTGACCTTCTGGCTGCCTCCAAAGAGTTCCTGTCCATAAATGTGGACATCTGGGGAATGTAAAAGCAAGAAGGGCTGCTGGAGGGCAGACTCCTACCTGCAGGATGCAGGAGCCATCCTGAGCAGCCTAGCTTTGCAGTTCCTCTTCAACTGAGAAATCCTCTAGCATCCAGCCTTTGGGCACTGTCTGGGTGGCATCCAGGGAAAAATCATCCCACCAACCATTTTCAGATTATTTTTTTTTGTTTGCCCAAGAGTAAGTAAAAGGATAATGTCCTGGTTTCAGCCAGGACAGAACCAATTTTCTTTCTAGTAGTTTTACTTTTCAGTTAAGTCTAAGTAGCTACACTTGCTGAAATGAACAGCATGTTTTTCAGTCAGTGTCTGCTTCTAGGTCTGATAATGCTTCATGTTTATAGTTACTGCTGGAGAATGGTATGCAGAATCAAGGGCACTGCTTGGTTCTGCTAAACAATTTATGCTCTGGAAACAAAAGGGAGGAAAAGACACCACACTTGCAACCCTCCTTCAGGGAGAAATGGCCAGACAGATCACCAAAATTGACCAAAGAAACTATTGCATCCCATACGCATCATGCTTGGCATAAATCTGAGCGATCATGAGGGTCAAGCTCTCTTCATCCATGGCTGGTGTGTCCTGGAGGAGTCCATTAGTTTGTCAGCCATGGATCCCAATCTTTGCATTCC
>NW_009953299.1:1405746-1424066 GCF_000747805.2 Chaetura pelagica
ATCTGCTGCCGATTCCATGAGCGCAGCCCAGGACTTTCCCAGGACCTGCCCTGCAGCCTCGGTGGTGTCATAAGCATTACTGGGGGTAGTGCCATAGTGGTTTTGCATGTATTTGTACATATTTAATTATTTTCCTTTTCATCATTACTGTTTCACTAAAGCTGTGGAGTTCAGTTTCCAACTCTTAAGTCTCTCTCCTTTATTCTCTTTCCTTTGCCTTCTAGGTAGGGAGAGAGGTTAATAGAGAGCATCTGTGATTTGTTAAATTGCCTGCCCAGTTAAACCTTGACAGGTAAGAAGAAAGGAATTGCTCTTACAAGCAGCTGGGAACAGCACTGCAGAGACAGCTCTGCTTTTTTGCCTTACTGGTCATGATCCTTAGTAGATGATTGCTTGCCACAAAAGTGAAGTAACATGTATCTTTGCTCCAGAATAAGGAAAAACTATCCTTCTCTGTGCTGCCCATGAAAGATGCAGCCACCAAATTCTTTATACCCTATGGCAGTTAATAGCTGCGTCTGCCTGGGTACTTGTCACCTGAAGCTTCTGAACAGGTTTGGCAGAGCACCCAGCTGGCAAGCAGAGCCCCAGAGAGCAGCTTTCCTGTACCCACTCCTTTTGGTTTCAGTGGACGAGGGATCACCTCCTGGCTGGGAGTGCAGGATGAAACAGTGAGTACACTGCAGGGTGTGTGCACAGCATCACAGGGTACCATGAGTTCCTGCTGTATGGTGCCCTGGATGGAGCCAGGACAGCTTGTCTCCTAAGAGAAGGAGCTATCAGGGCTGAGAAGCACTGATCCTGTTGGGTGCATCGACAAGGAGAGCTTGCCATCTGCTGGAAAGCGATCAGCATTGACAGGCAACAGTCTGGCAAGAGCTTTTGGGCGTGTAAGAACAGGGAAAGGGCCTGTGACAGCAGTCCCTGGAGAGCTGGATGGCACCTGGGCTTGCAGGGAGAGGAGGAAGGGCACCCTCTGATGGGAGTAAGCACACAGCAGGCAGTACCAAGCACCAGTCTTGGGCAGATGAGGTCTGACAAACCTCACCGCAGGGTTTTAACATACTACCACTCCCCTTGAGCCCTCCTTGGAGGTACCCATCCTCATTGCAAAGGTAGCAGAAGGGATTAAGTGTTTGTGTGACTAATGTATCTTGACTCATTCACTAGGACAGAGCAGAGAGCTGGCATGGTGGCACCTTGCATCTTCACAGCATGATTTGCCAGTGTGTCCATCGAGCTGTCTGTGTGCTGTTCACAGCTTCTCCCACCACCCCCTACACCAGTGAGACACTTCCCTCCCTTTGACATGTCCTCAGGCTTCAGCCTTTTGTTACATCACCAGCACATCTAGCCTGACAGCCATCAAGCATCATGCCGCTCCCAACTGCACCAGCTCCCAGGAACACACATCCAGATGCAGGGTCCTCAGTTTTCCCAATGAGATTTTATTAATGTCTAGGAGGATATAAGCAGATCTCCAGCACAAGGGATTGAAGAGCTGGTCTACAGACAGGTGGACCAAACCTCCTGTAGCAATACAGGTACCTCTGGGTATAAGTTGTATTAGGACACTGTATGACATTGCTTATGTTATTATTAGAATCATAGAATCATTAAGGTTGGAAGAGACCTTAAAGATCATCAGGTTCCAACCCCCCTGCCATAAGCAGGGAACCCTACCACTAGACCAGGTTGCACAAAACCTCATCCAACCTGGCCTTAAAAACCTCCAGGGCTGGGGCAGCAACAGCCTCCCTGGGCAACCCATTCCAGTTCCTCACCACCCTTATAGTGAAGAATTTCTTCCTAATATCTAACCTGTATCTCCCCTCTCTCAGTTTAAAACCATTACCCCTGTCTTCTCTGATGAAAAAAACCCTGCCCAGTTTTCCTGTAGGCCCCTTTCAAGTACTGGAAGGTGCTATAAGGTCTCCCCAGAGCCTTCTCTTCTCTAGGCTGAATAGCCCCAACTCTCTCACCTTGTCTTCATAGCAGAGGTGCTCCAGGCCTTGGATCATCTTGGTGGCCCTTCTCTGGACCCTTTCCAACAGGTCTGTATCTTTCTTGTGCTGAGGGCCCCAGAACTGTACACAGAACTCCTGGTGGGGTCTGACCAGAGCAGAGGGGCAGAATCATCTATCTCCCTGGTTCTGCTGGCCACATTTCTTTTGATGCAGCTCAGGACACAATTGGCTCTCTGGGCTCTAGCACACACTGGCGGCTCATCAACTACCACCCTTAAGTCCTTCTCCTCAGGACTGCTCTTCAGCCATTCTCCCTCCAGCCTGTATTCATGCCTCAGGTTGTGCCGACCCAGGTGCAGGACCTTGCACTTGGCCTTGTTGAACTTCATGAGGTTGGCACCGGCCCACCTCTCCAGCCTGCCAAGGTCCCTCTGGGTGGCATCCCTTCCCTCTTGGGTGTCAACCACACCACACATTTGGCATCATCTTCAAATTTGCTGAGGATACACTCAATCTCACTGTCCATGTCTCCAACAAAGATATTGAACAGCACTGGTCCCAGTACTGACCCCTGAGGGACACCACTTGTCACTTGCCTCCATTTGGACATTGAGCTATTGACCACAACTCTCTGGGTGCAGCCATCCAGCCAATTTCTTATCCACTGAGTGGTCCATCTGTCAAATCCATGCCTTGTCAGTTTGGAGACGTGTCAACCACACTACACAGCTTGGTATCATCAGCAGATCTTCTGAGGATACACTCAATCTCACTGTCCATATCTCCAACAAAGATGTTAAACAGCACTGGTCCCAGTGCTGACCGGAGGGACACCACTTGTCACCTGCCTCCATTTGGACATTAAGCCATTGACCACAACCCTCTGGGTGTGGCCATCCAGCCAATCTCTTATCCACCGAGTGGTCCATCTGTCAAATCCATGTCTTGTCAGTTTGGAGACCAGGATGTCATGTGGGACAGTGTCAAACACCTTGCACAAATCCAGGTAGATATGTCAGTTGCTCTGCCACCATCCACCATCTCTGTAGCCTTGTTGTAGAAAGCCACCACACTGGTCAGGCATGACTTGCCCTTAGTGAAGCCATGTTGGCTGTCACCAATCACCTCTTTATTTTCCATGTGCCTTAGCAGACTTTCAAGGAGGATCTGCTCCAGGACCTTGCCAGGCACAGAGGTGAGACTGACTGGCCTGTAGTTCCCTGGGTCTTCCTTTTTCCCCTTTTTAAAAATAGGGCCTATGTTCCCTTTTTTTCCAATCAGTGGGAACCTCACCAGACTGCCATTACCTCTCAAATATGATGGACAGAGGCTTAGCAATCACATCCACCAGCTCCCTCAGGACCCATGGGTGAATTCCATCAGGTCCCATAGATTTATGCACCTTCAGGTTCTTTAGATGGTCATGAACCTACTCTACACCTACAGTGGGGGGTAATTAATTCCCCCAGTCCCTGCTTTCACCTTCTGTGGCCTTTCTGTTGAGGTTGGAGCACTTGCCAGAGAAGGATAAAGCAAAGAAGTCATTGAGGACCTCAGCCTTCTCAATATCCCATGTTGCTACATTGCCCGTTTCCTTCAGGAGAGGGCCTACATCCTTAGATGTCCTTTTCTCCCCAACATACCTAAAGAAGCTTTTCTTATTGTTCTTAACATCCCTGGCAAGATTTAATTCAAGCAGGGATTTGGCTCTCCTCACCTGATCCCTAGCTGCCCAAAAGCCACATCAACCCTATTGGCCTGTTGTCCCAATGCTGCACTGGATGAGATGGTGCACAAGAGCAGGAGATTCAGAGAAAGCTTTGTGATATAATCTCCTGATGTAGAAAACACCATGGAAACTTGACAGTGTACAGACTGGGTTCTTGCCCTTTTAATTCCAAAGGCTAAGAAATAACAGTGGCAGCACCAATTGTCTTGATTTCCCTGTATTTCACGACAGGTGAGGCCCAAACTCATTTTAGGTATCAACTTATTTCTGGAAAGTGGCATTTACACATGACTTTTCTTTCCTAGCAGAGCCAGCTGCAAGCCTGCATGTGGTGAGCAGTTTTGGCACATCTGCCAAAGAAGAGGGTGCGGGACCTTCTCCTTCCTCTGGCTCAAGTTCCAGACATATTTCTTCAGCAGCAATATCACTTTAAGTAGCATTTGGTTGCAGGCTCTTACTTCCAAGCCTGCTGTACCTACTAAACCATCTGGTCCAAGTGTTGGTGTCACTTCACTGTAAACCAGATGGTGAAAATGATCCACATTAAAATAAACCAGCAAGACTCCCCCAAAAGAACAGTGTCTCAGGAAAATGATGAAGTAGGAGATACTGAATAAAAATGAGGTAGAAGTAACAGGTAAAGGTAGTGGCCTCAGTCTCTGATGTTTGTTTCTGACTGTTCCTATCAATAGTTCTCCTAATTTAGAGCACTGATGAGAAAATTGCTTTGATGAAGAGAATATCTCCAAACTTCTCTTCCCAAGTTCAGCCTGAATCTTGTGCTCTATTAAGTTTTCTGAAAGTCCCTGAACAAGGGCTTACTTAGACCATGTCTCGTAAGAAAACTTAGTGGAAACCATCAGCTGGGATTTCAGTGTAGGTTTGTGTGAAGCTCCAGGGATACTCCTGTTCTAAGTCTGGTCAGAATCAGATAGCCCCT
Source organism: Chaetura pelagica (assembly GCF_000747805.2). NCBI lineage: Eukaryota > Metazoa > Chordata > Aves > Apodiformes > Apodidae > Chaetura > Chaetura pelagica. The sequence goes on from NW_009953299.1 coordinate 1,410,383, forward strand.
CAGAAAAATAACAGGTTTTGCAATTCCAGATATGCTTCCAGATCAAAAACGCTCAAACCTATCTAGAGTGAGTCTCCTAAGGTTTTATTTAATAAATTATGAGGAAGGGTAAGAAAAGTTTCAGTCTAGTAATCCTCTAAAGGGGCCAGCAAAATCTAACCTTCGATTAGTGTGAAGATCTTCAAAATCGTTACCATGTCATTCTCTGCTGAGTAGCTCAAAACTGGCAGCCTCTCACAGAGCTCCTCGGCTTTAATTTACACATTACTCCATCTAGTGGCCTAAAGGTTCCAGCTTCCAAGAGCTTAAAACTCTGCCCTGGTACTAACTGGAACTCAAACCTCTGCAGCAGTTTTGCCATCACCACTTTCGCCTCCATCTGTTAAGAAATAAAGCAAACTTATTGTCAGTGACAGCAAATACTTAGTGTATTACATCATGCTGCTTTGTCAGTACAAAGATTTAGAACTTAAATTTTACTCTTAATGCAGTTGATTGAGCTTGGACAGGAAGAACAGTCTCCTGGGACTTCCTAGATTTGAAGACAACCAGCAGGCACAAAGATCTGACCCTGCGTTCATGTTTTAACCGTGTTTTGGAAATCAGAGGTAAAACCAAACAAATTAACCTTAAGATTTTGAGCACTGGTGCTTAAATGAACTCAACAGCACAGACCCAAAGAGCTGGCCTCCTACTGTCATTCTGAAATACTCTTTACCATGTTCAGGTAAACACATACTTCATTAGATTGTTGCTCCCATCCATGAAGCCCCATCCTCATCTTCTCAGTGCCAGTCCTGGCTTGTGCCCTTCTGCCAGCTGTTTTCCCTGCCTTGACTCTGCCAGATGCAGACACAGGATGGTTTCTAAGAGCCCCTGCACACCATCCTTGGCTGGCAAAGGGATGTTGACTGTGATTCTCATTAAGCGGTTTGGATCCAAGTAGGGTGACCCAGGACAAGTTAAAGGGAGAGCATCATTCTGTCACCTTGACTGCATTTGGCCACAGGTGATGTGGGACTAGTCTGGTACATGTAGATCTGCTCATGTGACAGCATTTGGGAGACATGCCCTGTCACAGGCATGGTGGGGTCTTCCCTCTAAAGAGAAGAGGGTCCACTGCACCATCAGTGTGGCCCTTGGTCCCCCACCACCTGCCATAGCCAGCACTTCCTGAGCTGGCCCAGTGCTTGCTACAAAGCATCATTCCAGGCCTCTGCTTACCTGTGCAAATGCCTGCCCGATGCAGGATCTGGGGCCCAGAGAGAATGGAAAATAGCAGTAATATGGCCTGCAAAGAAAAATGTTCAAATCTGTCATTCTGATGGCTTGGATTTACAGAAAAACACAAGTATTTCATCACAGTAGCAAGGAAATGGTCCAAATATCACCTCACCTACCTGACTTGTTAAGACAAGTATCTACAAATCAACTTGGGGTTTTTTGCTTCAAAGCAACAATACAGCTCTGCAGCAAGTTTCCTCATCAGCTCTGCTGACTACATAGCTCAGCTCACCGAGCTGCTTTGGTGTGTGCAAACCTTATTTCAAAGCTCAATGTCAAGGGTGCTCTAAATGCTCCCCAACCCATCATGGGGACATAATGATCCACCCAATTATTGCTCCTTTGGACAGCTCTGAATCATGTGAGTGAGGGGGCATTTTGTTCAGGAGACCAGACTAACTCAAGGCTGTATCTAGATGTAGTTAGATGCAGGGATCAGGACCAACTGTTCAGGTCACTGGTCCCTCCTGCCCACATGGTTGAGGAGGATCTTCTATCCCTTGGCTCCTTCTGTAATGCAGAGACACTTCAACATCCTGGGGCCACAGCTGCCCTGCAATGTCTGTATTGCATTAAAGCAAATGGTTTTGGCCCAACACTTTTTTGTTTACTTCAATATAAGCAATAAATGACATTGGCTCTGGTCTTTACTTTTAAGGTATTGTGTGGTATAAAGAACTTCTGAACAAAATCTGCACATTGTTGTTACCTATATGGACTTGGATAAGGCTTTAGTGTTACACATACTGGAATGAAAAACAGTTTTATTCTACTTTCTTCCCCTAGAAATTTCTCCCTGTAATGGTTCCTTATTACATATTTAATAACCTGAGAGTAAAAAGAAACTCACTTAGGTGCATCTTTGCTAAATCGGTCTGGATCGAAAGTCAGTGGATCCTTGAAATACTTTTCCATCCTTCCCATTATATAAGTGCTGAACTGTCAGGAAAGAGTTTATTTGTGTTAGTCAGGAGCAGCAGACTGAAACTGCCTCTTTGCTGTCACATGTTGAAAATCTTAACTGCCCTTCGCTCCCCAGGCAAAAACAATCCAGAATCCCAATTCATACCCCAGTTTTGGCTAAAATTTCAGAGAGGCCAGTAGAAACATGCCCAGGGAGGGTTTGGCCTTCTGATACCACAGACAGATTACATTTGGATCAACTGCAGCAGCTAAAAGCTACTACTTGTGGACGGGACTCACAAAAAGCGTGGTGTTTGCAGGAATTCTGATGCCATCGATGACGTGCTCCTTCTTCAACCAGCGTAAGGTGCCTGGGACAGGTGGGTACAGCCGCAGAGATTCCTTCAGAACCTGTGTCAGTGAAAAGCACAAAAGGTCAGTTAGCTAATACAGTGTAGGAAGCGGAAATAAAATTCATCTCTTTCCTACAGCTTTTCATTTTGGTTGAATGGGAGCTTCTGAGTTGTGGAACTGATGCTGGTCTATCTGCCTTGGGTGCCTGTGGGCAAAATATACGGCCAAGTCAGCTCCTTCAGGCCTCGTTCTATCTTACAAATGGTAAAGCACAGAGAAAAAGCAGCAAAAACCACAAGAGGGACCATGCTTTGAACAGATCTAACACCTCCAGTCAGGTCAACGACTATGTGAAAAAATACTGGGAAAGAAATTCAGAGGGAATATCTAAGAGTGAAGCCTCAGGCCTCCAATGAGCAGTTCTTGGCACCAGCTGCTACAAGGATGGGTGGTCGCTCCCACCTCCTTCCCGCTCTCAGGACCTCACTCCCGCTCCTGCCTTTGTCCTGCTTCTGCTGCTTGGGGAACTGAGCCAGTTCAGAGCATCAAAACGATAAAAAAAGATCTGGCAAAGGAAAATGAATAGGGAACAGCGAGAAAAAAATGGGATCAGAACATTTCTTTTGGTGGCAGTGAGCTGTGAGAATGGCTTATTTTATCAAAGTGAAACCTAATTAGCAGCACACATTAGCATCGCACTGCAAATGCAATTAACATTGTGGATGCACGAGTGGATTAATGAAAAAGAAGTATGGACAAAAGGATTCAGAATTGCCTGAGAACAGGAGAGTAGTCCCGTGGTCTCTGATACTCCAGTGATGGACTGGCTCTGAGGAAGGGTGACTGTAATTTTGGTTGTACAGATCCAAGTTTGTTCTGTTAAATAAACAGTCTGCTTTGAGAGGCTCTCATGTGATCTGTCTTGAAACTGAAAGGCTTAGATACCTCATCCTAATTGGAGTGGCGTAATTGTGATGGTGTTTGGAAAAGCCTAAGGAAACCTGCTGATTTCTGTAATCACACAGAGATGCCTTTTCCTTATGAGAAATACAGCTTTGAAATCTATCTGCTGTGCAAGCACACTGATTTGTAGGATGGGATATGGCAAATGGTAAAACACCACCAGTCACCTCGACAGGGCAGTTTAAGAGAAGAATGATTACGGCAGACTAAAAAAGTCACAGGGAATTAAAGCAGGGAGAATAGCTGCCAGGGCCACGATTCAGCCTCTCCTCAGGGCTACTAGTGTCCCCCACCTTGTAAAATAGGATACACAACACAAATGCTGGAGATTAGCCAAGGCCTGGCTTTGCAGTTCATTACCAACTATACCCAAGTCCACTTTTAGGACCAAAGTTTTCTCACACACACCCCCCCACATGACTGAAGAGGGTTTCAAATCTGAATAATAAAAATATTGCAATTGCCAAAAATAGCCATTATTTTTTGATGTTCTCAACTCCCACTAAGTCTATGGCACATGGTGAGATCATAGCTGGAAATGCTTTAACAATAATAAAAAAAAAATAAGAGTTATGAGGTTGGGAAGTGCCTGGGACTCACACACAGGTTGGGCTTGAAGTTGCAAACCCTTCTTAAAACACAACTATGGTTTCAGCTTCAACAGGCAGGCATTAAGCAACTCCACTCTAGCTCCCAGCCTGGTAGTAATTAAAGAAAGCAGTGAAGGAATCATGTGGGATTTTGGAAAGAAATTGAAGAAGCATCCTTCCCAACAGGGCTGGGCTGCCACAAACAGCTCATGACACCTGCCTGCTGACACTCTTTGGACAAACACTGTCAGGATCCAATATTAGCATTGCTCTTGAAATTTACAACTGTAGCACTCCTCTTGGAAGTTCCATGAGATGGCAGGAGTGCTACCAAACAGCTCTGACTGGTATTTTACCCCACTTCTACAGTACCTGTGATAAGTATGTGAGTTTGCCAAGATCCTCATAGTCAATGTCTCTCTTGGCACCAAGAACTTCATCCACTTCGGCCTGAAGTCTGCAGTTAAATTAAAAACTGTTAGTTGCAGACACTCAGTTCTTGCTAGGCAAGTTGACAAATTACACTTTTTTTTCATTTTCCAGACACTGAGTTGGACTTGGACTCCCATCCTCAGGCAACATGCCTACTGATTATCAACCAGCCTGCCTGAACCTGTGCCTCATATCAGGATGGAGCAATGTCCCTACAGTGCAACCAAATCAGGCAGAACTCAGGACCAGCTTTGTATAAAGGCTTTGAAAAAAATCACTTAGATGGATTTGAAGTAATTAATCTTAAGTTTTAAAAAAAAAAAAAAAAAAATCTATTTGGACTATGAAACTGTATTTAGGATGGGAGGTTAGAATTTATTGGAAATTGATCTTAGCCTTTAAATAATTATTATAATTAAGTTCACCTTGAAATTAACAGCAAGTTGGGTTTGCAAACTAGATTGCATGTACCTTTCCAGTATTTCAGGATGCTGACCCAGTGCCATTACTGTAAATGCCAACTGATTGGCAGTAGTCTCATGACCTAAAAACACACCCAAAAAAAGGTTTAAAGGTTAATATGAAATAATATAGTATGAGATGGCATACTAGTGTGACTGTGAACAGGAAACTTTAAACATCAATCCCCAAATGCTTAATATCCAGTACATTTTAATTTAAAGAAAACACTACAAGAGATGTAAATTCTACATAAGGAACATTCACAGATGACAAGAACAATACAAGCTGTCTTGCTCAACTCCAACCTGCAGTGGCTGCACATAGCACCTAGTCGTTATGAGCTCCCCAACAGAAGGGCCAATGAGGCTCAGTATTTGCCTTATTATCATTGCGGGACACACAGTCCGGCTGGGAAGCAACCATTTACTGGTTTTATGGGAAAAACAGGGCTTCTGATAATCTTTCTTTGAAATGGCTGGTTTAAGTGGGTAGTTTTCATTTCATCATGGACAGGCATATGTACAATTTTGAAGCATTACAGAAAGCAGACTTCCACAAAGATGTCATTTTTGTGAAAAAACAAAGTCAGTTTTGTGAAAGAACAGTGTTTTGACCTCATCCTCTTAGGAACTTAAATACCCCTGGTCCTGAAAAATTGATCCTTCTATATTGTTTGCCTCATGTTTCATCTAAGCCCCTGATTTTTTGACAGTGCCCTCTCCTTCCAACCACTGACTAATGCTCTTAAGGCAAGAATGGCATTTAACTGTGTGGGTGAAGTGACACAAAGACAGGTGGAATACATTACAGATGCTTTCAGTGGGGTTTAGCAGGATCTGCAAGGAAGAGTCACAACCCCCTGAGGAACATCCTTGCACCCCAGCAGGCAGTGCTGCCCTCTGCGCTGCAGGCTGGAAACTGCTGGCCTGGCATTATTGCTGGGTTGGTAAGACTGAAGGAGGACAAAGTATAATTTGGCTATGAGAAAACCAAGAGCTCTCTTCAGACCACACCCAGCTGGTTCTACGCCAGTGTAATGCAGCTGTCTTCCAACCAAGTGACTCCTGATTACAGCAGCATCACATGGAGTGAAAAAGGACATTAATCATGACCCTACAGATGGCCCAAGTACAGCTTCCTACATGACATACCCAAATGTTAAAACAGCTACCAACCTGCAACAAAGAAAGTGATAAAGTTATCAATAATGTTTTCATCATCTCTAGTTTCCTCCAGAGCTGTCAAGGGAGAAAAGCAAAGAAGATTAGAAAACATGTCCATGTCCCAGGTGGAACAGCCAGAATGCTTTTCCCTGCTTAGCAAATTTTGTCTCAGGTGACATCAGGAGGGGATGCTGACCAGAAAACTCAGAAGGGACTTGCAACCAGTATTTGATCCAACACACAGAAATGGGCAATTTTCAAAGCAACTCTCACTAACTTCAGAGTGAAAAAACCCTCCTGAAGACATCACAGGATCAAAGTTCAGATCCCCAAAGTAAGCCTCCCCAGATCTCACAGCAAAACATGACACAGATAAATTAGTTCCAATAGCAACATGTCCCCTACCATCTCCTTTCAGTATCTGTGTAAGAATATCCAGTGTGGCTTCCTTCCCATTCTGGATTGCCTCTCTCCTCTGGTCAATGCACTCCTTCCCCACACGCCGCAGCAGCCTCACGCTCTCCTTCACCTCCCTGACCAGCTTCTGTTTCCCTGGCATGTACTGAACATAAAGTTTTTAGTCTTTTTATTCACCTTGTTGGTAAAAAATGTTGCCAAGTGTTACTTTTCAAGTGAGCACCTTGTTTTCTGCTAAATTACATTTGTCACAAAAACATCAGCTCTTCATGGAACAAAGTGAACACCCCCAAGGGTGATGGGTTTGGGCTGAAATGAGAAATACTCCAATTTGGGCATGCTGATGTCTCACCTTGTCAGAGCTGATATTCTTGAGCACTGTGAGCAAAATTCCTCGTATCTCCATGGAGAGAAACTGCAGCATGTGATACAGAATCTCTCCTCTGGGCCCAAAAAGGAAAACAGGAGCTCTAAACACCTGAACTACAGCTCTCATGAGAAACTGCAGAATGATTTTTAACTTAACTATTTCAGATTACATCCCTAATTTCCTAGTATATGAATTCTGGTTGAAAAAAAAGAAAAAATATTATAAGAAAGTTCAAATTTCTTCCTGAGTGAAGGCTGCCATTCTTCTTGGACAAATGGCAAAAAATTCAGTTTTTGCAGTGATGGATATGAAAGTGTAAAAATACATGAGATCATGTGCATAGGGGAAGAGAAGGCAGTAAGACAGAAAGGAAGCATTAAATATTAATGCTACTTTTGCAAGTGTTTTAAAGCACTAATTAATTGTAGCTCAATGAACACTGGAGGTTAAGAGCCACTGATAAGCCTTTCCTTGCCATACATGGACCCTGCCCAGCTTCAGCCCACTCAGGGCAGGAACAGGGGCTCCAGCTGGGCATGAGAAGAGAGGACTCGAGTGAGGTGCATACAGACCCGTATGAAGGGGATACGCTGCTTGGTCATTCCCTCCAAAACCATGGTCACAGCATGAGGGAAAGGCGTCTGGTCATCGCTCAGTGCGTTTAGTTCCATGCCAAAGGCTACCTGAGAAGTGGGAGAGAAAAAGGCAGCAACACACTGCATCCTCCTGGCTCCCTGGGGTTGGGTGAAAGATTTTTTCCCTAAAAATACCTGAGGAGACATCCTGCCTTGGAGGAGGTCATGAGGGAAAGTTAGTGTCTATATTATGCTTCCTCCTTATTTGGAGGGTTAATAATTTACTGTTACTTTCCATTCACCTCAAACTGCTTTGCATAGAGAAGGGAAAAGCCAGCATAAAGCAATTTCATGCTGACATATAATGGTAATAATACAACATCCACACATGAACAGATACCGGTGTTGCCCTTTTGGCAAGAAGGGGTGGAAGGCACAAGGCTGTAAGAGCCTTGGGAGCAAAGGGCTCCCCATCCTGGAGGCCACACCTAGGCTGTGCAGACCCTTCCCTAACTGCCTCTTCCTATGGCTCAGCCCAAATGGTTTCTTCAGCTCATCTGGCACTGATGGTTAAAGGTGTTGTTCCCTGACTCCGACTGCTGATCTCTTCCTGCTACTAGTACCCATTACTTCCACTCTTTCCTGGCAGTCGCAGAGGAAACAAGAAAGCAGACAGCTGGTACCTTTGCAATGATATCCATAGTCACTCGGTTCATCATCGTCAGCATGCTAAACTCTTTTTTTCCATCTGCCTTTTCCTCTAGTTTCTCCATCAGCTCCTCTGCTTTTTCATTAAAAGTTTCCATCAGACCAATCAGGTAGCTGAACAATCAATAAAAATGAGTGATGGGGGCTCTGGAGAGGACACTGTTGCTCAGGCAAAATTATTTTCAATTGAAAATTGTAAAGGACTCTTGTTTTTTTAAATTTATAATAATTTGGCCTTAATACTTTAAAAAGCAAACAGATAAAATGAGTTAAATTCTTCTTACAGCTGTCCTGCTCCATCCTGCCATGTAAACAACGGCTGTCATGGCAAAGGGCTTTGGTCTGGGTGTCCCAAGGCAAACAGACTTTATCTTCACATCCTCAATGCAAAGCACTGAGGTACACACAAGCAAATGAGACCAATCCTCTGCTTATCAATCACACCGTATCTCCCATGGGGAAATCACTCAGGTGAATCATGAGGCTTGCCCACATCAAATTTCTGAGGTCTGGGACCTTTCTGCCATCACTGAGCTCATGTGGGTGCCAGTCCCACATGGCAAGACTGCTCAAATTATACTTGCCCTGGAAAAGGCACATTGGACTAAATGATTTTGTCACAATTTTTTTTCCTCTTTCTATATATCAAGTAATGGATCAATGACAGAGAGAATAATGAAAATATACTAGAAACAACAGCTCTGCCATCACAGAGATATTTGCCTTACGTTCGGCTGAAAGCTGGATCCATTATCCTCCGCTGCTTGTGCCAATGCTCGTGGTCGCAAACAGTTACCAAGCCATTTCCTATAAATCTAGCATTTAGGAACACAAAGAACAGTTTTCAGCAAGGGAGCCAACCAAACTCTGTGTAGTCACGAAGATAACTCTTCCACACCTACTTTCTTCTATTCTTCCTGTGTGCAGGGAGTATTGGGCTGCTTGGAGTACACAGTCATTGCATCACTGTGGACAATGACTGGACCGCAGATACGTTTTGGCTGGCAGGTGTTAACTGCTGATCCAAGTAAGGTGCTGGTTTGTGACAGCTGTTATACAAATGATTACTCTAATAACTGGATTATTTATTTTTTTTTACATCTTTAGGCTAACAGAGAAAAATCCTCATTTTTGTTATTGAGCTTAGAAGTTAGAAACTCCCATACATTAAGGAGTAATTCAGTGCCCTAAAATCTATGTGAGAAGTTTAATAATGATCTTGAGCAAACTATTCTGAGACAAACTGAACATCAACGGGGGGGGGAAATATATGATGAAGGTAAAAAAAAGAAATCCAACATAACCTCCTCCCGGACTAGGAAGACATCTGTCTTGACACATAATTTAGTAGGTACATGTTGCTCATGTAAGTCTGGAAATAGTCATCAAACCCAACATTAAGGTAAATGGTCTGAGTCAAATAATGTCATAGATATGATACTTTATCTTTCACCTATTTTCAGATCACAATGGTCTCAGATGGGTTTTGCCTACCTCTCACCAAATAAGTTGCAGATACGACCATAAATCAGCCGATCCTTTGGGTACTGAGGTGACATCAAGAACTCCTAAAATCAAATCTCAGGTCAGTGAATAGCAAGTGCAACCCGTTTCCCAGACAAAACATAAAAAGGCACTCACACATTCCCTCTTTTCCTCCTGTAGCAATAGTCTGAAGACTAGATGAATTATTTGGTGTGCCCTGATTCCCCAGTTCCTGTGCTGCTAGCTTGTTTTGCATGCCTCTAGCACTTTTAGCCCAGTGACCCGAAATCTCACTCTACAGTTATTGCAAAGTTTTAGAGAAAGACATTAAGCCCCTTGTGCCTTGCCCGTTTGAGATAAAGCTCTTGCAGAGAGGCTGCTTTTCAGAAATGGTGGATGCTTGGTCTATCTGCTGTTTAAATAAAGGAACAAACTAAATCAACTGGTCAAGAAAGAAAATACATCAGGACAACCCTGAGAGCAGAGCACCTTATCCTCCTAACCTGGCCAGAGCTGCCCCCTCCACAGGCACAGGCTGGCTGCACTGCGATGCCCTCAACATCAGGCACCAATCCTCTCTTTCTGGAGGGATAGGCTGATCCCCACAGTTGATTTGGATTTACTTTGAAGTACCTTCACTCCTTCAGGACTCAGAATCATTATTGACACTCTGTGAAAGGCATTAAACCGTACAATAGGTCCGTATTTCTCTGCCCTACAAGAATGGGAAAAAAACAGAATTATGGTACAAACAACCAACATGTAACAGTTTGGATATAATAACCTCAAAGGATCAAAGCAGCACTGGGAACTACTGCAGTTTTCAGCAATTAAGAAAAGAACAGTGATATCCCTCTCTAGTTCATCTACCAACCTTATGATTGATGCTAAATATGTAATTCATGGCCTCTGTGCCTTCATTTCCCTATTGGTGCTACAAGGCTATCCCATTTGGTGTTACTGATGTGTCTCAACTTACCAGTGCAGGAAGAGATCATGCATAAACTCCTGCTTCCTCAGCATTCTCCAGAAGATTGGCAGATGACCAAAGAAAAAGCTGCAGAAAATGAAGATGAAGCTTGTCACAAGGATGCAAACAAAGGGCTTTGTATGGATTACAATCTTTGTTGCTCAGTGATGCAATACAAGTGTTACTCATATTTTCCTCCTTGTAAGGAAAGATAAAAATAACACCTGGCTGTGGCAATGCCCAACCCTCACATGGGTAAACTGGGGACCAGGGTCAGGCTGGTGCCCTCCCACATCAGGAAGACCAGTGCAGAAATACAGGACAAGATCTTTTTTTGCTGCTCTATTATAGGAGATGTTTGGGCCTGGAGGGGGCTCCCAGCAAATTGCTTTGCTCTTTGCCTCACTGACTGAATCTCCACTGCAACTACTACATTTCTGTAAATGCAACAGACATTTGTCCTAAATATTCTTTAATACATTCTCAGGCCTGATGAGCATGACTTTGGTTCTGTCAGTGGAGTTAAATTGAGCAAAATTAGGAAGATTCTCTTGTCTAAAGCCATGTCACCTCGAATGCTGAAACAGACAAATAAACAAACAAAACAAGCCCAGAAGACTAATCACTGGTTAATATGGAAATTGTGGAAATGAATAAAAGGGGTTAACTCTTAAAATACAATAGCTGTACTAAAAAATTAAAGATCAATCACTTCCTTTGGCTGTGAGTAGGAAATTCCCACTAGTTTTGCGTAAATCTGGAGGAAGACTTGGCCAGGCTCCTCTCTAAGTGAAGCAAGCTGAGCTTGAGATCTGTTTTCCATTTGAGAGACAGACAGCCATGCTATCATCCTTTTCAGTACAAACAAGTTACAAGGAAAAACAGGCTCTTAGTTTATTTCTGTTGGACCCAGGAGGCGATTAAAATAACAAGCACTCAATAAAGTAACCCAACATCTACAGAAACTTTTATCCGTCACTTTTCTGATTTCTGCACTGTAACTGCACTCCAAAAAACATCTAAAAGCCCCAAATGCAACAGATGAGTCCTTTGTTAGCTAAAGGTCTGGAAACCACTATCTGCAGCACATGAAGCAAGGTTCCACTCATGGCTCCTCTTGTGTAACACATCAGTCCTGAAGAGATTGTTTTTCCTCTCCTGTCCTACCACCACCCAATTAAGCCAGGCATTAAAACAGACCTAAAACATGAATCCACTAATGAACAGTCCCAATTACTTAGTGCATGCCATGAAAAAAAACTAAGCAAGGCCTTGATTTGGGTTGTATAACTATGTGACGGTATCATCTGAAAACATGTATTTGCAAATAAATCCCTTTTGTCTATTTCTTGCTATTACATCTTCAAAGGTTTGCTTTATATTGAACAGATGACACCCATCCTTCAGAGGTGAGCCATTCATGCAGTAAAAATGACACAAAGCCACTAGGACTCACTTTTCCAGCTTGTCCTGCACAAGTCTCCTTATGAGAGGAGCCCAGGATATATCAGCCCAGGATATCAAGGGTGTTAATCTTGTCATCATGCAGCCATAAGACCTTAGACAAAGTCCAAGACGTTGAAAAGATCCTGCTGTACTTCATTGTAAAACAAGGCTTCCTTATGCTTTTATCAAAGGGAGCCAAGGGCAAAGGGAAAGTAATGCATAATGCCTTGGAATTATACAGGCTGTGGGCAGGCTGGGGAGTAGATCTGCTGTCCACAAGCTGGGAGCTGGTCCCACTGGGCAGCAAGCTGGACACAAGCTAGCCTTTGGTTTTGGTGCTGCTCTTCTCTAGATAGCTAGATACAGTCACAGCTGAGAAGTGTTTAGATTTTGATTAATTCATTTCAGAACAATTCAGGTTGGCAAGGACATCTGGAGGCCACCAATCCAGGCAATGTCAGAGCATTACACAGCTCAGGGCCTCACACAGTCCCTTGTGCCAGTGTTTGAGAACCCTCATGGTGAAGGTGTTTGCCTTACACCTAACTGGGATTTATCTTGAGACAACTTGCAACTGTTGACCTTTGTCCTTCATTTTGCAACTCCAAAAAGAGTCTGGCTCCATGTTCTCATAACCACCCCATTAGGTAGCTAAATACCACCAGTGGATCCCCCTCCTCCACCTAAAACAAACCCAGCTCTCAGCCCCCCAGGCACCCAGGCTGCCCTCCACTGGACTTGCTCCAACATTGTCAATGTCATTCTTGTGGTGCCCATCACCATGCACAGCACCTGGCTTTATGTTTTTGGCAGTTTTTTTAATATAAATGACAGAGCTGGATTTGATTTTCCTTACCTTGGACATATAAGAGTCAAGTGTCTGTGCAACACGTACTGAGATGCGGGTTACAGACTGTCTTTGAAAACTTATACTTTTGAAAAGCTATCAAGTAGTGTAGGTGGAAGCTTGCATACGTCATGTGAGCCCAGACACCCTTCCAGGGAAGGATCCTAGGCTGATCATCAACATCAAGCCTCAAACCCTGAAGAAGGGACAAAAAAGCAGCCACAGGTTTTCTCAAGCCGCCACGACTCCAGGGTGTTACTTCACATCTCTAAACGAAACTAAGGACAAGCAGGTTCTGGTATGACAAGATCCATCCTCTCCCTAATCTTCGTATCTTACCCCGACCGCACACGTAGGGCTGACACGTGGAGTTGGGCAGCCAAGCTTCGTGTCCCGGTAGGACTGACCGTGCGCAGGGCAGCGCTGGCGCGGTGCCTCCTTACAGAGCATGTGCACCAGAGGGCTGAGCGGGGAGCCCGCACACTCCTGGAAGAACCTGTCTCCTTGTGACAGCACTGCCACGGCTGGCAGCCTTCTCACCGCACTCCACGACTTACGACATCTTTTTGGCACAAACCCGGCTCAGGAGGGGCAGCAGGGAAGGTGCCTGCCGGAGTCAGTGCCCGTGTGACCCCGGGAGCTGTGCGGACGGGCGGGCTGGGCCGCTGCAGCGCAGAAAGCCCCGCCTTCAGTGGCCGGGGGGCGCGGCGGGCCC
>NW_009953299.1:1425126-1426888 GCF_000747805.2 Chaetura pelagica
TGTGTGCCTGTGTGTGTGCCTGTGTGTGTGCCTGTGTGTGTGCCTGTGTGTGTGCCTGTGTGTGTGCCTGTGTGTGTGCCTGTGTGTGTGCCTGTGTGTGTGCCTGTGTGTGTGTCTGTGTGTGTGTCTGTGTGTGTGTGTCTGTGTGTGTGGCAAAGGGGCTGTACTGTTGGTGTCTGCGGGGATCAATAGATGAGGATTTTCAGAGCACTCTGCCCTGGGCCCGGTGCTGCACCGCGGACTCATTCATCACCCAGACACAGGAATGAGAGATGATGCGGTTTTATTCAAAATCCGCAGTCTGGAACTGACTGCCACGGGTTGCATGAGGGTCACAGGACACAAGGGACCAAGGCATAAAATGGTGACAATTAATTTCTGGTAGATGAAAAGTAACGCATGAGGAAAAAGAAACTATGTGTATGCATGTACATCCAAACCAATCACACATATTCAGTGGTGGCAGCTCTTCAGGAAATGTCAGCTTAATGTTCAGTACAGACCAAAGAAGCAAGCAGAGCATTGGCAGTGACTATAAAAGGGAGAGTGAGCAAAACAAGATGCGTGAGTGTATTAGTATATAGAGGAGTCTATAAATCTAGAGCACCCCCACTGTGTATGAACACCACATGTGCTTTTCCTTCCAGCTCAGCAGAGGTGTAGAAATAGAGACAGAACAGATTAGGCCTCCAAACTGGAAAAAAGACTGAAGGAGTCTGTGACAGGGGTCTGGAAAACCAGCGATGGTTTGGAGATAAATAGATACAAACTAATCATTACTTTGTATAATTCGAGACCAAGGAGGCACCCACTGACACAATCCAGCAGCAGGTGTAAACAAAGAAGACATTTTTATAACCAATTCTTAAATGAAGGAACTCACAGCAACAAGCTGTTGTGGAGTTAAATGAATAAACTGGCTCACAAGGAGCCTGGAGAAGTGATGGGGGATGGATCCAGGAGCTGCCACTGACCCCAGCAGGAGCTCTACATTCTGGGGATTTATTGGAGCAATAAGAAGACCCTGACTGGCCCAAGAAGACCAAGAGAGTACACAAACCATCCACTGCATCCTCCTATCTTCCCATCCTGCCCTTGCTTTTCAATCCCTGCAGCAATTTCCACAGTCTCCTATAAACCCTCCCCTTCTTCCTTTCTCCTCTGGGACCTGCTGCCTACCCCACAGGTCCCTTCCCCATGCAGCAGCATGCTGTGCCTCCTCCATCCCTTCAAAGGTTGCCCACCTTGCATGCAAGGTGGCAGACGCTCCTCTCCACTGTTCCCACAGCTCTGACAGCAGCAGGACAAGGAGAAGCAGAATACCCTGCTGCCCCAACATGGCCTTTAAAGAAACCTGCTGCCTATCAGACTTTCACAGGACTCTACCTATACGAGCGTTAATCAATGGACTGGAGACAGGATTCTCTAGGACACTTGAATTTTTATCATGTCTACTTGCCATTTGTGGGTCTATTTGACTTATTTTGCAGCACCACATGAAGCTGCTACAGGAGTTTTCATCCCCACCATTTGCAAGGCCTTTTTCCTGCTCACCTCCCACAGCAACTCCCATATGGCCATGCCTCTCCACAGCAGGAAGAAGAGGATGTAACTCATGGCACCCCCTGTTTTTGTCCATCTGATGCAGCAATCATCTGCCAGGCACCTCAAAGAGTCAGCCTGCTTTGATTTCCAATGGAAGCAATAAGTGTGCTAAAAGGCCACACTCTGCAGGTTTTCCTTTATTTTCTTGTGTCATTCC
>NW_009953299.1:1427231-1431695 GCF_000747805.2 Chaetura pelagica
ATTCCTGCTTGTGTTCAAGACTAGCAGATCAGAGAGAGCAGAGAAAGGCTATCAAAGGAACAGCACATGCTGGTGTAAGGTGAGAGATTTCACTTTTGTTCCAAAATACAAATAATTCTGAATGGGCTGTTAGTGACAGAGAGGCAGCAGGGAGTCAATGGCGAAGGGAATTTAAGAAGCACCTGCAACAGTCGTGACTCTGTGTGGTTTTTTATGCTGCTGTCCTGTGTGCATTCATGCCCACTAGCAACTTAAAGGCTAACACCTGCTGGCCAACTTCATCTGAACTTGCCATGGAAACACAGATCACAAAATGCTTGAAAACCAAGCAGATGAAAAGAATTGCACTGGCTTTGTAGTGTGAGCTAAGCTAAAGGAAGATTTGCTACTGCAGACCTCAAAGGATGTCAAGGATTTTCTTTTGAAGTCCCCAGGAACTGGCACCTCTCACAGCAGGCATAGCTGAAGCCTATCCCACACTTGGGTTTCTTGGCCTGAACAGGGCAGAAGTTGAGTGGTATCAGCCCAGGAGGTCCCTGGTGGGGGGTGGGTGGGTAGAGGGGCAGAAGGACCAGAGGCTCATAATAAAACTGTAAGAGCTGTAAAAGCCTGTCAGTAGCTCCTGGGCTTTTCCTTTTGGCTTGCCACCATGGTTGCCAGGGTGGAGGAAGGACACCCAAGCTGCCCTCTCAGAATAAATAGCCTGATCACTTCATCAGCAGACTTCCAGCCTGCAGGTGGGCAGGGCTGCTCTGCAAGGCACACATGGTGGCCAGCAGCACTTTTCTGGCTTCACATTGCATAGCAGGAGAGGTTGGTGGTAATGCCACAGAGAAACCTCAGAGAAACACTGTCTGTGGGTAATGGTCGAATGGTGCAAAACATTAAAAACCAGAGTCTCCAGCTGTCAGTACACAATGGAGCAAAAGCTGGTTGTATTTTTAAAATATTGTTTGGTTTTCTGTTACATTTAATCTTAACACTGATTTTTCTTGAACTGGCAGTTCCTTCATTGGCTCAAAATAATTGGAACAACACTGAAATAATTTTCCCTTCTGCTCTGGGCACACAGACTTTCATACAGATTTTTTTTAATTTTTTTTTAATCTGGAAATTACATTGTTATTTTATTCTCAGAGACCAACAGTATTATCTAACTAATGCTTCTGTTTTTATTAATTGAAACTAGATGTATTTTTTTACCTGTTAAGGTTTTATAACCTCTTTATTTCAGGAAAAAAAATAAGCTACTAATCCTTCCCATTGGTCAGGCAATATGTATCATGGACTCATGATATGAATACCTATCATTGGGAAAGATATAGCTAATCACAAGGATAACATCAACTAGGGGAAGTTCTTAAAAACTAAAGCAAATTAATGAAACCACATCTTTAAAGCCATGCAATGAACTTCCTGATGAAACACTGATTTTCTGAGCTTCATCAGTGTTTTTTTAGCACGCTTCAAGAACAGTTCATAACTATCTGCAACGTGTTCTTTCATTTGAAATCACTCTCAGAATAGTTCCTGTGGAAAATTCCTGCTTGTACTTTGTGATCAGCTCAAAGGGAGGTAATAAAATATTTGGTATTTTATGACTTTTGTTGGGATACAGAGGCCACGCGATACAGTTCTGATCCCTGAGTAGACCAGGCAAGCACTGAGAATAAAGCTTCTCATGTAAATATAATTCTCAGCTGTTAACTCCCCTTCCCTAATATTCAGCTTGGGTAGACTGCAGAAATTACCTTGTATTTCAGGCTTTAAAGATAAACCTTTCTAAGATTTAAAGGTAAAACCTTCTGTTTGTATTCTAACAAGCCTTAATACAACCATTTGTTTGTATTCTAGCATGTTTCTATACACTTTTGTGAAGGACATGATACCAAGGGGCTACATGTTTCTTATCTGTCTGGGAGCCACATGCTGCACTAAGAAGGAAAGGATGCAGGCGTGGGCATGCTGAACTCCCTGTCTGTCACCTTTCTGCTGGGGACTGAACAGCCATTGCGTGGAAGTTTTGCCAACTTGCACATTCCCATAAAAGCAAGAGAGATCTGGGAGCTGAGCAGAAGAGAGCTGGGAACCATTACTTGGTGTGAAGTTACAAGGTGAATTTGAAAAATTGTTGGGACACAGGGTTAGTCCAAACTCCTGCTCTCTTTTGCTTGTCTTTTCATAGCTATTTAGGGTTGAGAACATTTATTGCTCTTGAGACAGAGACAGCAAGAAGGCACAGCACAGGGATCTCTTGTGCTGGGAAGTGCCTTCTGCAGCATGGAGTTAGCTAGAGGGCTGAGTATCTTGGGGCAGTCTGAACTTACCAATAAAATACATTCCTAAATAAAGAGCTTTTAATTTTATTGTTAAATGTCTCCATCTGTTGTGTGCTACTGGTTAAGTGCAGATGGTGATTAAATTAGTACCTCTTCTGGAGAACCCCCTGCCTAAGGGTGCATATGGAGCTAGTGGGGGTTTGGGACAAGCACGAGCACTGCCCTTCATCTATCTCCAATAAAAACGCAAACTTTAGGACTGGTTTTACTAGGCCTGCTCTCCTTTTGTAGGCAGAACACTATCCAGGTGAAATCCAAGGGCTGCGTGCTATTTAGAGGTTTCAGTCCTTCTGCCTGGCCCTGGCAGTTCTGCCACACATGAGCGATGCCACTTGAAGCACTGCCCAGGCACTCATCCATGAAGACCTGAGGATTTACCCTTGTCCAAGACCTGGGGTCCCTAATACACATGATCATGCAGATGTTATACAGGGATGCAGATTCTTGTAGATGGACTGTGAAACATCTGCACATTTTGTTTAACTGAAGGCGAGTAGCCTTCCTTGTGTCTGTGCACAGTATGCATTCTCTTGCCTCCATTTGATCATCTCACACAGTCCCTATACTGAGGCAAATAACCAGTTAATTGTAATAGAATCATAGAATCACCAAATGGTTTGGGTTGGAAGTGACATTTAAACATCATCTAGTTCCAACTCCCTACCATGGACAGGGGCACCTCCCACAATACCGGGCTGCTCAAAGTCCCATCCAGCCTGGCCTTTAACACTGCCAGGGATAAGGCATCCACAGCTTCTCTAGGAAAACTGTTGCAGTGTCTCACCACTCTTACAGGAAAGAATTGCTTTCTAATATCCTATCTAAATCTACCCTCTTTCAGTCTGAAACCATTCCCTTCATCCTAACACTACATGCTCATGTAAAAAGTCCCTCTCTAGCTTCCTTCATGACCCCTTCTGATAGTGGAAGACTGCTATGAAGTCTCCCTGGACCCTTCTCTCAGTAGGGCACAAGTTAAAGTTCTGTGCTCCAACGTTTGGAAAATTTAGGAGAAGAAATGTGTAGTTTCAAGCTCTCTTGTATGATTACAGCTCAGCTTACTATTGAATCTGACATAGCCTGAGAGTTGAGACAGATTCATGTTTTCCGTATCTTTGAACCTGGGATGTGCACATTGCAATACCAGCAGTCACCTGGCTCACAGGAATATAACCAGATTTCAAGATGCTCATGGAAGTAAAGCTCCAAAACCCACCTCGTTCTTCTGACAGCCAAGTAAGATGATCCGATTTCCCTGTTTTCTTACTATTATTATGACAGCCAATGTGAAAAGCAATGAGGCAGATGAACTTATTTAGTAAGACTATACAGAATTTTTTACCAAATAGAGGAGAGACATTTACTTTAGTGCCCTCCCCTGAAGCAGTCAGTGAGTGCTTCTCTGTTGCTGGTAATTTGCAATGTATGGGGAGAGATTTGCTGCTGTGTGCTTATGGTTACATTCATTCATACACCAGTTCAAAGACAAAAAAATAAAAGGCATACTTTAATGTAAACAGTTGGTTATTTTTGTTACATAAAACAAATTGTAGTATTACAATTAATACTACAAAGTATGGACTTAAATTGTGTTACCAGTACAATTCCGTACATTACCCTATTTTAAAGCCAGTTATTTATAAAATCAAAAGGAAAAAGTTACTTCTGTTTAAATTTAAATACATAACTTTCTTCAGCATATATATGTTTATATATATGGATATGAAATGTAAAGCAGTAGGCTGATTATGTATCAGTGTGAATAGTAATTAAATCCAGCCAAGCAAAGGTAGCAAGGGCAGTTATAAGGTTTTTGGAAATAGAAAATTACCATCAAGTTACCAATAAAAACTTGGCCTTCTGTCTGATGTTGGGAAAAACAGTTCTTCCAGCACAGAGTGTGTGAGGGCTGCAGACTGCAGCACAACATGGTGATGCTCAGGCTGGCTGCTTAGGTAGTAAAAGCAATGTCAGTGAAAAAAAACCAAAACAACCAAACCTGAAGTATGCACAGAGTTACTCTGCCTTGGAGGTAGAGAGAAAGAGGTAGCAAGTCTGGGTCTACACTTCAGAGATATGCTGGGTCCTCCATGTGATCCAGCTGTGCTAACATAAGGAAAGGAAA
>NW_009953299.1:1431807-1450532 GCF_000747805.2 Chaetura pelagica
GTAGGGAAAAATGCACATGCTCGCTGTCACAGAGGTGAATCAGACGAGAAGGCAATAAACCAAACTGCTACTAGACCAAAGTCTGGGGCTGCCACGTAACACGTGCAGAAGAGCAGCCACACTTTCGTAACCAGCATAATTCTGCGCTATTTTGAGACCTTTATCCTGAATCAGCTTCCAGGCAGTATACTGGCATGTTGAAACACAGCAGCAGGGTTTATCAGTTTATCTAAAGCTTAACTTGTCTGACATCCTAATATATAAGTGCATTTTAAAATGAAGAAAAAAACCTATCAATAAGAATTCTATTAAACAGCAGATGATATATTAGGTATTTAAAATACATGTGTACTCCTGTGCTGTGAATAATAGAGGCATATTATTTAAATACCAGGGAACTAGACTGAGAAATACCAGGCTTTACCAGATACATGATAAGCTTGAAAAGGACCATGATGGTCAGAAACATCTTCCCAGTATCATAACAGCATACTGAGGTGGCAGGCACAGACATCCACACACATCCACATGTGCTGAGCTGGGACACACCTACCTGAATGCTTTCCCCACTCAGTGTAGGTTGCAAGAAAGGAGAGGGAGAAAAACACTTATTTGCAAGTGTTGTCTATTCCTCTGCCAGTAACTATTTCCTCTGTGAAGCCGGCAGCAGCCCCAAAAGGTTGGCAGCAGCAAACACTGGCGATGTACAGCCCCATGTTTGACCTCAGCTGAACCAGGGCAAGGCTCACTCTTACCGAGGGCTGCTCCTCATGGGCTGGTTTCCATATGCCCTGAGCTGTCACCAGACTGCCTGCCACCAAGTGGCTGCCAGCCAGCGGTTGGTGGCAGTCACCACCAGCAATATGCAAAAAGATGGCCTCAGGATGCTGAAATGGCCTACAGCAGGCAGAGGGTAACTAATACAATACAGAAAAAGAATACTTAAATACCTGGAAAATGATGGTGAAATTCCTGTCTAATTGGTCTATGGCAGATATCCTAAAATCATCTGTTTGGAGTAACTTCTGTTATGCAGAACTTTTCTCTACCCAGACATTTAAAGCTATGATCAAGATTCTCCTTAAAATGTCACAGCTGCAGGTAGCTGAAATTTGGCTAAGGAGCCAACAGAAGTGGAAGTGGAACTTGGAAGAAGCACGATTATATTCCCACTTTCCATTTTCTTCCAGCCCTCTAGTCCCATCAGCTCAAGAGGTGCCAACTCTTTTAACAGAAGCATTTACAAAGAGCTCTCTTGTTCCCTGAACATCTTGATGTGCCTGAAGTGAATTTATGCTCTTTAAATAGACACCTTTGCACCTTCACTGCAATGGGAAAAGCCTAATGACACTCTGGTGCCTGATAGAAATTGTAGGTTTTCCAATGAAATGAGAGTAGTATTTTGTGAAAGGCATTTCGTGTGTCTGTTCTCCCCTTTATACTTCATAAGAAGTAGGGGAAAAGTAATTTTTCTTTTTTTTTCATTTTGTCTTACATGTCTGTGTGAACAGCAAGATAAAACCTTTTCTGATTACATCAGGGAAAAAAATTACCAGGCAAAATGCTGTCAAATGCAGAGTGACAACAAGAAAGGAGAACATGTGTCCCACTCGGGTGAAAAATACATTTCAGACAAAATTAGTTCTGTGGGTTTTTAATGTCCTTTAAAAAGGGGTAAATCCTACAGGATTATTGTCCCAGTACTTCTTGTCTACTCATTCACACCTGTGAAAACTAAATGCAAAAAAGTGACTTCACAACATTTGGGATAGTCAAGAAACAAAGTGTCTTCAGGATGAAACTGGATAGATCATGTTCATGTAGAAGAGGTCAAATTTCATTTTACTTAGATTACTGTAAACTGCAGAAGTATTTTCCAGCTGGTATGCTGTGACTTTTTCTAATTTATCTGATTGTAGCTTAGACATAGTTATCTTTGAGGAGCTATAGGCTTATACCAATATAATGCAGTACAGAACCATTTTCCTTTAAATTAATGCATGAAAAGTTAACCAGAAATTGTGCATTCAGCAACGGCAGGCACGGATTTGTGCACAGTTAGAAACCACCACTCAGAGCTGCAGGTGGCAAAGCAAGCAAAACAATGCAAACACTTCCATAAGAAAGAGAGAAACGTGGTCATTTGAGAACTCATTTTTTGGCAAAACATTGTGAAGCAAGGCTGGGGAACGTATTTCAGAAGATGAAAGAGCAACAGAATGTGTCTTTTTTCTAATCTATAATCGCTGATGTTTGGGGGTTTCTTCTTATTAAAAAAAAAACAAAACACAACACACAAATGCAATCCCTGGCTTCATTTTACCTTTTTCTTTCCCTCTGGTGCAGATGGGTGGGGATGAACATGAAGAAAACCGCAAGATCCCATTGAACAGATTCAGCATCCTCAAGGCAGAGCACGACCCTCTAAATGCTTAGACTTGGAGAATGTCCCCTTCTCACCTGGCCCTCTAAATGCTCAGCGTTTAGAGGGCCAAGCGAGAAGGGGACATTCTCTGAGTCTCACCCACTCCTCTGTCACCAGTCTGTCACCTCCTCCCGGCTACACACCACGCCAGCATCCTCCTCATGGGAGCAGTTGTGCGTGCCGACATCGGCGTGGCTGCACTCCAGCAGCGTCTTCTCCTGCCCGGAGCACTGGACATCATCCAGGAGAATGCGAAGGGAGCTCCCTTCCCCAAACTCTGCCTTCTTGCTGGCCCGCACCACGTAGGGGAAGCCCAGCTGGCGGCACACCACAGCGGCAGCAGCCGAGCTCCCGCCATCGTCACACACCGTGCCCCACTCACCGTTGATATAAACCTCCACCCGGCCCCGGCTGCGGCCCTGCTGCCCCACCAGCCGCACAGCCCCGTTCTGCAGCGGCCGCGCCGGGCCCGCGGGTTTCTTCTTCCTGCGCTGCCCCCTCCTCTCTCCCCCATTTCTGGGCTTGGGGGTCCTGCCTCTCGGTGCTGGGGTGGTGGATGTCCTGCTTCGGTTTGCTGCTGGGGCTTGGCTCACCCTGTCCACGGCCAGCGTGCGGGGGGTGCTGGGGTCTGCTCTGCCTCCCCGTGGGGCCTCGGTCGCGGTTCTTAACCGGGGACGTGGTGTTGGTGTTTTCATAATAAATGCTGTTGGGAGAAAACCCCAGGAAAGCATGAGACTGTCACTCTACAGATGCTTCTAAAAGGCAACTCTATGAAAACAGTGCTGATTTTTGACTCACTTAACTTGTTTCTTGGCATTTGCTTTATGATCCTGTTGAGAAGGAACAACAGTCCTGGTGAGCCAGTCTTTCCTCAGTGAGAAATGCTGGCTGCTTTTAGCTTGCAGAAAGGACTGCTGGGCTAAACGCCAGCAATTCAGCCTCTCCCAGGAAGGAAACCTTGCACCATCTCCAAGCTGTTCATTGGCAAAACCTCAGCCTGGCCACTGAAGGGTGGGCGCTGGAGTTTCAGAGTTGGAAGAGGAGTTCCCCACCCTACCCTTCTCCCCTGCTGAAAGCATTTTCAAGCCAGGCACTATTTCTGCTCTTCTCTTCATTACTAATGATTGGATCATTACCAGACCAGAGCGCTGGCCTCCCCACTGGGCCAGATGATTTATTCAGAGAACCTGAAATCAGGAACACTCAAAATCAATTCTCTCTGGCAACTGGAATGTGCAAAAGGAATGGAGTTGCCAGGAGAACACATAAAACAGGATTTGGAGTTGGCTTTTTTCTGCCTTATAAAAAAAAAAAGAAAAGAGCCTTGAATTCTGAAAAGCTGAAAATTCTTTGCTGTCACAGTTTCCAGCCATTACTGGACTTGCTTATTTACATGTGCTCTGTTTTTAGCTTAAAAATACATTTTAGCTTGTCAGAAGGAAGCAATTCAGAGTATCACTCTACTGAGCTGGGACAGTATCACATACATTTGCAAAGACATCATGACTTTTTGAATTGTATCCTAGATTTATCCATTCTTATTCATCATTTGCTTTGTAGTACAGAGATGAGGAAAAATATGACTGTATTGTGTATTGTGCATTTGTGCTTAAACCGAACCTCCAGAAGACAAACTCTTACAGAGGTTCAGTTTGTCCAACTAATGCTCTTCAGAGAGGAACCATGGCATTAAAATATTTCCCTTCTTTGGCAGCTGAGGTTCTGAAGGCAAGAAACAAATGTGAATACCTTACCTGGGCACACCTCAGTTGCTAGAGCCTGATCTGGCAAAGCACTTAAAAATCCTGGAACTCATATGATGACATGTAGGACTGCATGAAAGCTAATGGTCACCTGGGAGTGCTTTTCAACTCACTGCATCAAGTTGTTATTATATATTACTCTACATCAAGCTATTTATTAAATACATTTCCAACAAATGCACTTGTCTAGCTAATGCAAGCCTCAAGCCTTGGTCATTCTATTACACTCACACTAAACACTAATCAAAAGAGAAAAATATTTACAGCTACAAATCCTATTTGCATGCTTCTGAATCAAAATTTCCACGCTTGGTTTTCGCCTACACATTAGTTTAGTTGTTGAGACACTTAGCAGAATCTCTCCTACTGTTTCTAAGTTTTATTTTATGATGGAAACTACTTTGTAAACAAACCCGAAAGATTTAGTTATATGTGTAGTTTAAAAATCAGAACTTCAGACTTGCACAGAGAAAAATATATAAGCAGAAACAGAGAAAAAGCTGGTTGAACATGAATCAAACTAGTAATATTTGGAAACTGCATGCACAGCTTGCAAAGGAAATGTTTCTGAAGATGTGCTGAGTGCTCAGGCATGTCAACAGCTAATAATTAGCCTTACATCTTGTTCCACCTTAAAGACTCAATCTTGCAAGGTGCTGAGTGCCCTCATTCATCCCTGATGTCAAAGCTGTAGGAACTGTCAAGGACTCAAATGCAGTGTAACATGATTAATGTACTTAAAAATTAAATAAAAGTGTTCTGACATTAGAGATCCTATAGTAATATTAACTTCGTTACAAAGTTGTTAGAGTACTGCCTAGGTACTTACATGTGTAAACAAAATGCACAGGGGAAAAGGTGAGGGTGCCTAATCTCATTCGGAGATCCTAATAGCGTATTTAGGGTTTTGCATTTAACACAAATAGCCCTTGGCTTGCTGCAGATTCAGCTAGATCGTTGACTGCTCCAGCTTTAGTAGTACAATACTTACTTAATTCAGTATGAAGCAATCATCAAAAAACCCTGGAGGGTTTGGATAAGCCAAAAGTTCACCTGAATGGCTGATCGTGCTGATTCTTTGGGGAGCATTTTCTCATTGAATATTCTCTCACTTACAACTAACAATGACTCAGCCCTCAGCTTGCTCAATGAGCTATTTCCCAACCCTTCAGCCATCAATCATATCCTTCAGCTCCTGAACTGCTCCTCACTACCTGAAGGCACTGCAAAAACTCATATATTGCTGAAGAGCATGATTGTGCACAAGATTTCAGTACAGAAACAGTTACGGGGAAACGAAGTTGGCAGCAATGAAGGAGGTACAATGTAGGATGGGAAGGTGAGAACTTTCAGGGGCAGAAACTACAGCAAGGATCTCACATGGGCGGGAGAGGGGAAATACCTTATGCCTTATTGGAACCAACTCTTCAGATCCAGAACAGCTGGCAAGAATTAATTTTGAGGGTACTCTGAAGACTGAAGTTCTGGGTGGGCTCCACACATACAGAAATAGAGCGAGCCTGGAGTTTTCATGTGCTGCCAGCTTACATGCACCAATAATGAACACAACAGTGACACTTACTTTCCTTTGGCACAAACTGGATGAGTTTGCTTTTTACTTTCACTGGCAGCGGCTCAACTCGGCACTTTCCTGGTGGTGCTCTCCTGCAAAAAAAAGGACACATACAGTGCACAATTAATTCCCTTCCCCTGGCATCAGGAACTTTTGCTTGCTATTGTTTTCCAGTGCTCACTGGAAAAAAAAAGTCTCCTTAAATGATCCAAGTAATGTCCTACACTAGAAAACATACTTAAACAATCACATATCTCCACTATCAAAGTCTAAGTATTCACAAGGCAGTGGAGTCTTCTGGCTGTGTTTTCACTTGCTTTTGGTGAATCCATTAAGGAACTAAAGCATCAGCAGGTTCAAGCATTACAGAAAGATTAATCAAACTGAAAATAAAAATCACAAAACTAGACAGTATACGTTCAACAACTGACATAAAGATCATGTGTACAGAAGTTTTCACACTGTTTTCAGAGAAGCAAAATAAACCACTATTATTTATACATAAAGCCCAAACAAAAGACTAACTACAACAAAAGTAGTACCAAATATGCATTAGTTTTGAACAAGAACTCTGAGCGTCTCCCACAGAAGCTTCCTCTTAGTATGATACATTTTTTTCACACAAATTTAATGGTTACACTTGATGATCTTACAAGTCTTTTCCAACCAAAACAATCCTACGATTCTATAAATTTGTTTGCCATGGAGGTACACCTCATTTCAGAGAAGTTAGATCCAGTTCACTTTTTCCTACGCTGGTTGGGTCATTAACCTGCAGCCTTCTTCAGAGGTTTTCAAACTGGTTTAAAAATGCATGATGTTTGCATTTGAAGGGTATAATTCCTTTGTAATTAGAATTGTTTGCATTTGCATTTGCCTGTGGAAGGCAAAGAGCTCCATTCTCATCTAATGCCACAGGGATGTTCCCTACTTTTATGAATTTTCCTGTGAGTTTTTTTCTGTGCTCTAAGCACTAAGGAGAATTCTTTTTAAACTTAAACTTATGGCTGTTGTTTGAGTTCTGCTTGCTTTATTTTTGTAAAGGTTGCGTAATAGCAGCCTCTTAATACACCATTTACAGGAACATTTCCACTGTGTTAGATAATGGAAAATGCTCCTGACAGAAGAGACTCAGGCGAAAACATGCAGCAGCTCAGAGGGCCCTTCAACTTTGGGGTCTGGTTCCAGCATATGAAACAGAAAAGTGGTTTGGTTCAAAATGCTCTGATACCTAAAGCTGTAAATTTAATCTGTTTAAAATAAGTAAAAGCTACAAAAGTCTCAGTCTTCATGTCTGGCTAAAAGTATTTTGGTGTTCAGCCAGTAACAGTAATGCTTAAAAAACAGGAAGATGGAAAAACCAGCTATGTCTTCCCATAAAACACAGCTATTCCTTGCCTTGCCCAGTCTTAAGATACACACACGTGGGTCCCAGAAGGTGTAACAGTGGTTTTAGATCCTTGTGCAAACCATTTTCCTTTTTAAAAAGCACACACACAAAAAAGTACTTTTGGACATTCATTTCTGCTTTGCCCAAAAAAGCACTGCAGGTCACACTAGGATACCTTCAGCTGCAGCTGCCTGGGCATAGCAGATGCAGCCAGCTACAAATGATGGAGAGGAGCTGAGAATAAACACCCTAAGAAAAACTGCCTCCTTCTGGGCAGGAATCTAAAGAAACTTCCTGAGAAAGGCAACCTACCCACAAAATACTCCTTTACATTTCAGGAACAAATCTTCCAAGCCACATAACATCAACAGGCCCCAAAACAAGCAAGCTGGCAGTCACCATAACTGCAGGAGCAGAGCATACCCATGACAGGTTGCTTGAGCTGGTCCTTGATTAAGGGCCACAGAAGAGCCCAGTGTGGCAGAAGAGCTAGTTAGTCAGCATCATTCGTCACACCCACACCTAGACAGACTGCACTGTGCTTCGGCTTTGCAAGAAGAACATCTCATACCTAGAAGTGTCCACCACTTTGTACACCACTCCATGGGGAGCTGTGGCACTTGGTACACCAGTAGACATGAAGTAAAGTTCCCCTGTGAAAAAGAACCAAACACAGCCATGAAAACTCTGTGGAGCTTCTGTTCTGTACAGCACAAGAGCATTAACTCTGTATCACAGGTCAGAGAGTATCAGGAAACCTGGGACTGACATGTAGATCTGGCTACTGGAGGAAAAAAGGCAGGTTTGTATTTGAGTTTGTAGTGGGAGTTCATCTGCAATTCAGTGGCCTAAAATACTCTTAGTGAGTGGGAGTTTTTGCATATTGTCATGAAATATTGTTTTGACAAACTTCTACTGTGTGTCCAGCTGCCCAGACTTCAGCTGTCATCTGATCTGTGCCCTTTAACTTCGCTATCGCAAAAGGTGTCAAACCCCTTTGTCAAAATGAAAGGAAATTAAGACTGTTCACATTATCTTCTGCTCTTCTGAATGAAGTACTCCTTTGGGGTGAATTACAAGCTTTTACTCTTGCTTTCTTTAGCACACTCACAAAGTGAAACATATATAATGAGAAAGGCATTTGGCTCCTTCCTGATCTCCTGTGCTGCTGCAGGTCAAGCTCCTCTGGATGGTTCCAGGGCAGAAACCAGCCACCCTTGGCCACCCTCTGCTGGTTTCTTCCTTTTACTGGTGGGCTCCATTGACCACAGGCCAGAAGCGGCCTTGATCCAAACAGGGATGGGAAACACCTGGCACTACCTCTTGCAGTGCAGTGATGTGTGCTTCATACCCCATCCCTTTTTCCCAGAAATTATCAGGCAGAAATATGGATGAAGGGGCTATGAAGCACATAGGCTGTATCGTGTGCCCCACAGACACAGCACAGTGCCTGGGGTGTCCCTGACACATTCAGCTGCCTGGGGGCAGGGCTGCTGCTTTTACAGCACCTGTGCAGTGAGCCAAAAATAAGAATGTCTCCATCAAATAAACACATCCACTGCACCAGACAGATTAACATTCATGAGAGCAACAACCCCAAAAAACGAACACTTCCATGAAGAAAAGCTTGCTAAATAAACTGTGTGCTAAACTTGTAAAAAAGTATAGTGCCAGCACATCAAAAAGGTGCAAAGAAGACCGTTCACTGAAAAGAAAAAAAACTCACTGAACTGTTATGAGGAGATTTCTTTCCATTATAATAAAGCAAACACAAGGCAAATAATACCTCTGAGAACAGACTCCAGCCCAGCTTTCCACCCAGCTCTATTATACTTATGCATGAGAAGCCCAGGGCAAAGCAGGGTGGCAGCATTTCACCCTCCTCTGCACGTACTTTGCCTGCAGACGCAGGAAGAGGCAGACACCACTCATCAGGTGCATGAGCAAGGGCTGCACTTAGCAGCTTCATACCACACTTAGCAGCCTTAGCACTTGGCAGCTGATTTAAACTAAGTTATTCTGATTTTAGGATAAGATATCCTTCTCACCACAGCACTGTGAAACAGCTCTACCTTCCATTAAAGAAAACAGATTTTAACTAAAAAAAAAAAAAAAGATAAAATTCCCAAGTCAAACCTTTAATTTGGATGATTCACATTTCTGTGATAAAATTTGCACGTACATGCTATGCAACGGATGTTGCATATGTGCAACATTCACACCTGACATAAACTGTAGGAAAATCAGAGGTTTCAAAACTGGGTCATTATGGTAGTTGGCACTTGTGACTATGAGCTGGACACTCCCTGCTAGTGGGCAGAAAACAAACTCCTGCACTTTCAGGTGACACACAAGGTGCTTATCAACAGGGATAATCGTGACAGATCTTATCCTCTCCCTGTTCCCAGCCAGGGGCTGCACGCTCTGCCTGCCCTGCTGCAGGGCTGGGCAATTAACCACACCCTTGTGTGAACAAAGGAAGCAACCACCAGCTTCCACCCCAGAACTCTTTATATCCTCTTTTTCAAATTGCAGCAGCTCCATCCTAGAAAGCAAAATGTCTCCAGCCTTTAAAACACAGCTAGGTAAAGCTCCATTGAGACTACATCTTTCAGTCTTACGCCAGGCAAAATCCCAGCTGGCTCTAATAAAATCTGGAGTTAAGCAGCCTTCTGCTGATGGCTCACTCGAGACATAACGTCAGGCTTTTATTCTGTGTTACCTTGAGAGGTACAAATATTCCAGACCAGTGTAATTACTGTTCATTACATCTATTTCCCTGTGTCTGTTAATAATGTAAACAGGCTTCTTGACTAGCCAAGAGCAAGGTTTGCTCTCACTTGCATATCAGCTTCTTAGCCTCCCAGGGCCTGCATTCCCCATGGCATGGCACCATGAAGAATGAGGTTCCTTTTCTAAGCTGTGCTTTACTGTATTTGCCTCTCACTGTCCCCCACCCCTGCAGAGGGCAGGTGTGTGTGCAGCAGCACACCCAACACACCCAGGCTCAATCCTGCAGGGAACTGCCTATCCAGTTCCCCCTGCAGTCACTGTGTGGCACACTGGCCTCAAAATTAGGATTGTAGCCTTGGTTTGGTATTTGGGAGATGCTGAGGATCTCACTCACTAGTATTTTAAAGACTGAGAGACTCATGCTCTGCCTCACCACCACCCACTGCCTCCCAGGAGCCCTCTCTGACCCCTTCTCTGGTGTTTTAATACAAAGAGAAACCACAAATATGCCAGTCAGTGTATTATAAAGTTAAAAGATTACCCGCTTCATCTTCAGCAAAGGAGATGATGTATTGGTAATAGTTATTGATAAGCCCAGGAAACATGCACGTTTGTCCCGTCCCCATGCAGATCTCACTGTACTGCCACTCTCCAGTAGCATGATCCTCCTTCAAAGACATCAGGCGTCTGTAAGGCAAAACAGCACTTGCACCAAGCAAACAAGATGATTTATGAACATTTATCAGGACAGCTGAAAGGATGTTTAATGCTTCCTACCTGCTTTAGCTACTATAGCTCCTCTGATAAACAAGTTTGCTAATATTAAAGCACATGTATTATACCTCCCTGCAACACTTTGTCTTTTAAGGACAACACAAACACAAGCAAATATTATAATGGGACGGTTTAAGGCCTGTCAGACTGAGGAAACATTGCCAGAGATGTGCAGCTCTGCAGGCCCAGGACCAGTGGAACAGCTGGGGCAGCCAGAGTGGGGGCTGTGGGCGAGAGGCCTGGGGGATGCAGATACAGCAAAGACAGAGGAGGTGGGGGGAAAACATAACAGTCCCACGCCTGCCTCAGCACAGGTTTGCAGCAGACTCACTGTCAGACAATTTATTTTTTTCTTTCAGTATCTTCAGTGTCTGGAAACGTGGCAGAGTGGTTTTCATTAGGATATGTTAAAATGCTTTTTTACACCACTTCCAGGACTTTAAATGAACATAGCATAATTGCCTCTTTATCTGTCATGGCATGATGTGAATCAGCAACATGGAGGGCAGCTGGAATGCAAGGACTGCATTCCCACACAGTGCCATGGAATAAAGGTTATGCAAAACATGGCACATGAGCACCCTGTGAAGAGCAGTCAGGCTTTGCACAGTGCTCACAGGCAGCAAGTAGCAGTTGTTAAGTAGTGTCTTCAGTTGTTAAAGCTGTGTGAGGACTCATGGGCAGGTGTAGTATTGCTGGAGGACTTGGGCTGGGGGTATGTCTGAAGTATTTACTTACCCACTCATGAAATCACCAAATATGTACAGGCCATTCAGGTTGGGAAACTCACAACCCCGATAGACGTAGCCTCCTGTAACAGATTTTCCCATTTTGTGTGGATATGCATAAATTGGAAGCACATCATCTGTAGGGGATAAAAGATCTGTGACTTGCCTTGTTTTACACAATACAGAACAGCTGTTTATCTATATATTTCCAAGACTAGCACAATCAGATTCATCGAGCATCTTAGTTAAATGAACTGCCAGTGGAGTAATTTATTTTTATTTTCACCTTTTCAGAACCATATTCAATAGTCCTGTCTAGCTGGCTCTGCTACCCAAGGACAAGCCAGCTCAGAGAGACTGGTCACTGTTTCACTGGCAGTACAAGCTGAATTCCTGATTAGCTCTCATCACCCAAATGCCTCAGCGTTCTCCTCGGCCCTTCTCTCACTACAATCCAGCTTTGTCCTGCTTCTGGCCCATTTCTACACAGCCTGGCTGTGTTTGCTAGGAGTTTGCAGGTTACTCTTCAAGTCACTGCAACCATGCAGGAGATGTTTGCCCAATGCAGCTTTGTTTCGGTGGTGAAAGGGAACAGGAAAAGAAAAAAAAAGACAGATAACTCAGACTGTAAGCATGGATGAAAAACTATGTCAGATGTCAGCACCAATAGCTTCTGTTTCTCTGAAATAGGGGAGCTCGACCTGAACAGACCATCAAATATTTATGTTACAGCACAGTCAAGATGTAGTACTGGCATATTAATTGTAAAACTAAGTTATAACACATGAGAGTGGCAAAACAGAGGAAGATTTTGAGGGTCTTCATTGGATGCCTCCTCTTCCTTTTGAAACTCATGTGTTACAGGTACCTCCTCCTTGTGGTATCCACCCCTCCTCATCCTCACTGCCTTTCTCCCTGCCTAAGCAGCAGCTGCCTCAAGGAGCAAACCCAGCAGCTCTGCCACCAGGGAACTTGCACCAAGGGCATTTAATCTAAAGCAAGTGTTTTCTACGCTTCAGCTGTACTTACAATTTTAAAAGGGCTGTGACATTTCACTGTTCTAACAAAAAGGTCTCTAAAGGCAACAGAAATTATTCTGAATCCTTGGAGACCTCAATAAAGTGCTTGCTATGAACGCTCACGCAGGCACTGTCACACAGGAGAGCACTAAACAGGTTCTTTGACAAGTGCTTCAGCAAAGGGTCTGCAAAAAATCTGCTCCCTGCTCTCAAAATCTTTCTAAAAAGCACTTAATCACTGCCACTGTACTTGCAGCTAAGTTAATAAAAGGAAGTTAAACTAAGTTAATAAAAGGAAGGAATTTAAACAACACCACAAAGCACAGAGAAGAGAAAAATATCAGTCTCAGCTAGTGCAAATCAAAGCCAGGCCACTGCTCCCCTGGATCTCTAGGGAGACACTCCAGCACAAGAGATGGTCTGCATCAGACCTTCCAACACAATACACTCTGACTTCACATGTGCACTGGAATTTTGCTAGCCAGTAAACATCCTGACTCCAGGTTTGAAAAGTTAAAAAATAAAAAATAAGGTTATCCTTTTCAGCATAGCTAAATGAAACAAAAACACACTGTGCATTCAGTTACCTGCCAAGCAGACATTCTCCTTGACCAGCTTACACAGTATGTTTTGTTTTGTTCTTTTTTTAAAATAAGGACACTACTTGCGAGTTATGCAGAAAAATACAGCTTCTCCAAATTTTCCCCCCTTCTATAAGAAAACTTATTTTATGTGGAAAAGATGAAATTGTTTCCCTAAATCACAGAATCACCAAGCAATTTTACTAACAGCACAGATATTCCAGGAAAACATAAGCTAGCATGTTTCATTTTCCTCCTAACTCAAAGGTGGTAACATTTGGACTTTAAATATTCACCCCCAAGCCAGTTCCCTTATATAGTGAGTCAGTATAGATGTACATCTCAAAAATGCATGTTTTACAGCAGGCTTTGAAGGTAGGACTTAAAAATGATGGTGCAGAAAACTGCAGTGTGACACACAGGTAATTTAGAGAGGACACCTATTTACCCAGTGAAGAATTGGTGCAAAGGTTTTTATCGTAACAGCTGAATCCTTCCCTTGCCCGCCAGCCATAATTTTTCCCCTTCTCGACAATGTCAACCTCTTCATATTTATTCTGCCCCACATCTCCGCAGAAGAGCCGCCCTTTCCCCTCCTTGGTTTGAGGTTCACCCCTGTCGAACGAGCAGCGCCACATGTTCCTGACGCCGTAGGCAAAGACTTCGGGGCGAGCTGTGGGGTCGTTGACAAAAGGGTTGTCAGGAGGGATGCGGTACAGAGGCCCGTGGTCGTTGTTGTTCACATCGATCCGCAGCACTTTGCCCAGCAGGGCTGATCTGTATCGAGAGGAGAAATAAAACTAGACCTAATTTAAACATCAGAGATAGTTTGTTGTTTGGGGTTTTTTTAAGGACTAGGGGTTCCTTCTTTCTGGTTTGGAAAAGATGAGTCTTTCAATATCTCTGACAAAAACAACCACTTCAGGACTATTCAGACAGCATCCAGGTGGCACTGACTTCCCACAACCCGCTGCCCATGGATGCACACTGGTGGCTTGCAGCTGCCATAGTGTCAGTCTACTCTTCCCATATCATGGTGCAGAAAGCCAGTCTCCAAGCAGACAGCTGGAAGGCTCAGTGAGCTATTGCTGCTCACAGGAGGAAAAAGACACACCTTGATAATCTCCCCTAAGAAAACTGGAGTTGCACAGGAGGTCTGTGTGCCCATGTGTGTTCACAAGCATCAGCACGGGGGTTAGGGAAAAAGTAAACCCAAAAGAGAAAATCCTCCCTGATTTACCTCCTCCAGTTTCTCCCCTCAACTTCAGCGCAACAGGAGGGACACACACAAGGTTTTACAGGCTCTTACTTGTTCTGGGCATTTCCAAAGGTACCAAAAGGATCCCCAGCCATGCCTCCATCTCCAGTAAATATATAGAGATACCCATCATCTCCAAAGAGCAGCTGTCCTCCATTATGGTTGGAAGCAGGTTCTTCTATTTCCAGGATTATCCTAAGCAAAACCAGGGAGGAGGCATTACCTACTGCACAAGCTCTAAGCAGAGGGCAGAACAATGTCACTCCAATGTTGCCCTTGACACATGGAAGTGGCACAGATCAATTCAGATGCAAATTCCTCCATATCAATGTTACTAAATTTTGCTTGGACTTAACTGATTTTCTGACCTTGAACAATTCTATCATATTTTCTAGATTACAGAAACACCAAATTGTATGAAAAGGAAAATCTGGGAAATCACATGACAGAATATGCATTTAACTAATTGTACTTCTGCTCTGATTCTTCCATCCTCCTTGTTAAAGTTCTTTATTTTTTCGCTTTTTCCTTTTTTAAAGAAAAGGCCTCTCAGCTCAAATCCAATTGTAAACTGCAACAGAAAGGACTCCAGTCCATGTGCGTATTTGTACAGTATTTGGCACAACAATGACAGATTATTTCAAGGTGAACCTAAAACTTTTCAAACATTAAGTAACACTTAAATTATGAAAGACAGAAGAATACTTAAATGATAATTACATACACAGGACTTCATGAGCTTAAACAGTGAATAAAAGAGCTCCACCAAAAAAAGCAACATTTTGACAAAGGTTATTCAAAGCAGTACAAACAACTTTTAACTGTTTTAAAACAGAACTCACTCCTACTTTTATTTAGTTTACACACATGGCACCCCTTTTGTAGCAAGAAAAGGGTTCAATATATAAAAGTATAACTTTATAGAAAGGTAAAGTCACATACACATGCAGTGGAGGTTCCCAGATATAATAACAGAAGTTAATTTTACTCCAGCTTCTAAAAAAGTCCAGATTTCATGCTGATAGTGCCTCTTAATAGCTGCAAAACCCAAATTGTAATAAACACTTACACCACCTAATGCTTGGCGAGTTTTTTTCCCTTCTGCAAGTACTGATAGTTTGTGATCAGGTTGTAAATCGTGGGAAGGAAACCAACTATGTAATTATTCTGTCACCTGCTGCTAAACATCACCACCTCTGAGGGAAGGTAACTGCACAAGCACACAGACTACAGCTGGCAGCAGGAGCTGGGGAGGATCCTGTATGGATACAAAGCCTCAGCCCTCCAAAGAAGACATTGAGCAAAACTCTGTGGACAAACAGACACACACCTTCCTGCAAAGGCAATGCACACCATGTGCCAGGTCCCTCTTGGGCAGGATCTCAGGATGAAGTCAGTGGGAGCTGTGCCTACACAAGCACAACAGGACTACAATTTTGTTTTCTTAAGCTTTTGCCATAATAACCATGAGCTAAATAAGCACAGAAAATGTTATAAATGTAGAGCCTGAGGATTTTTAAACAAGACGGCTCTTGGGCCCTGACATCTGCAGGTTTTACCTCCTTGCTTTCCTGAGGACCACATTTAAATTCCTCTCACCTGCCATCTACAGTGCTGGTTACACTGAATTGCTGTAATTGCTTTATAAACCAGCATTCCCTTTCTATCATTAGGCTATGTGTATTTTGAGCCAGAATCATCCACTGCTGAATATTTGGAAAGCCCTAACATAACCCGTGTAACAAAGCAAAAATCTAAACATTAGTAACATTCAAGGGACTCTTGAAACAGTGGTTCTATTATGTGGTTCTGCAACGGGTTATAAACCAATAGACTGACTCCACTAACAAATCTCTCATTATCTGTGCAAATGGATGTGGATCAAACCCAGGATCAGAATAAAACAAATTAAATTTCCAAACAAAATGCACTCAGTAATGGCACAGAGGTTTGCATTTTATTTAATTTTATATTAAAATTATAATATCACAAGCTTGAGCTGTCATTCCATAATGAAATGTGGGATCGAATCCATCTTTGGTCCAGTAATAATAAATTTGTTTATACTTATTTTGCAAATCCTTGGCTTTGGAAAGAATTCCACTCATGCTTTGCAAAAGTCTATTTTAAAGATTTTTATCCTATTTTTAGGTTATTTTTAAGCCTATTAGGTTTTTACCCTATTTTAAAGGGTAATAATTACAATACCAATTTAAAAAAGCCCTCAACCAAAAGCGAAATGCCAAAATCCTAACTGTAAATAATATTTCATCAATATTCAGTTAAATCTTCTGATATACCAGAGCTGAGAAATGTAAATGTTTTATCCCTGAGCACCTGCAGCTCATCCATGGAGGGCATGCACATTCTCTGTCTCAGTATGTTAGATGTGGACTCGGACTAACTTGCTACCACACTGGAATGTGAGAACAATATAAAGCTAAGTAAGTCTCATTCATTAATAGCCTTTAAAAATGCACAAGCTGCCCTATAAGATCAGAAATACATTTGCGAGAGAAACGTGTGTACAATACCTTTCAGAACTATGGTCCAAAGCATTCATGTCAGCAGGAGAAATTCTGAACTCACTGATTCGGATTCTCTCTTCATAACGAACTTCAACTGAATAGTAGACATACACTTTACCATTAAATTTGAATTTGGGATGGAAGACAATACATAGAAACCCTCTCTCGTCTCCTTCCCAAGGTGAGGTCAGTACAGCTTCACTGATGTTCAGAAACGGCTTCTCAAGCCTGGATCGATCGGGGAGGTAGGTCCACACCAGCCCAACCTGCTCTGCAATGAAGAACCTGTGGGTGCCATCGTTGGCGTGCACCATTGCCACGGGATTGCGCAGCCCGTTGGCGACCTCCGTGAGGCAGAGCTGGAGACAGCCCTCCGCGTCAGCAGTCACCAACCCCAGGTTTTGGTTAAGGTTGTGGTTAGCCAGCAGGTGTGGAAAACAGTAGTCTGTGTCCTCCAAGGACAGGTAGCGGCAGAACTTTGCCGCGTTGTTCTCTAGTGCAATTAGCTCTGGGTCTGCTGAGAGAAAGCGAAATATGGAGCGGCATTTTCGCCACACTTGCAGGCAATAGTCTTGGCAAAGTCCTGGTATCGTCCGCACGGGGGTAGAGGGATCCTCTGCATCGTACAAGTGGGCTGCATATGGCGAACATTCCTAGAGGGAGAGAGAAAAGCCTCGAACCATTTCTTGGACCGGATCTGAAACAGCTGAGCAGCAATACTAATTGGAGAAATTTCACCTTAATTACAACATATGTTGTGGTTTATTCTGAAGATACATTAACAGAGGAAAAGATCTTAGAAAGGAAGTTTATCTCTGCATTAACGGAAATGATCTTCAATATTCCTGGTGAAATTGCCTTCCTCATGCTGTTATTAATTTACTCCAACTGTAGCACTAACACATGAAAAACAGAGATTACACAAATCTTGCTGCATCACCCCAGTAGAGAGTACTGGGGGAAAATGAGTCTTTTCTATCTTGGATGCTCTGACTTTATCAGTCAGATTCACCACAGCACAGCAGTGAAACCAAGAAGTTAGCTAAGAAAATTCAGGT
This sequence comes from Chaetura pelagica, assembly GCF_000747805.2. Lineage (NCBI taxonomy): Eukaryota > Metazoa > Chordata > Aves > Apodiformes > Apodidae > Chaetura > Chaetura pelagica. The sequence goes on from NW_009953299.1 coordinate 1,449,638, forward strand.
CTTGTATCTCCAGGTTGAGGAGGGAATGGGAAAGGTCAGTGAGATGAAAGCCTGTGACCACCATACCTTGTCATCCAACAATCCAGACCTGCACCTCAAACACAGCTGTGATTTAGAAGTTGGGAGGAGCAAGATGAGAAAGTGTAGAAGTAAAGGAGATGGACACCCATGCTTTGCACAGCACAGTGCTCCCAGTCCTGGGATGCTATCACTGCATACACCAGCCTTGCTCAGGTCTTGCTGCCTTTGCTGGTGGATTTTTGCCTACAGACACATGATATACCTGATTAGAAGTGGTGAAATGAAGCTCATGATTATGACACTGGTCACCAAGTTCTGCAAGAGATGCTCTGGCTACAGGGTTTCAGACTGTGAGCACCAAGGGATCATAACCCAGACAAGGTTCACTGGCAGTGGCTGCAGCACAACCCTGGTGTATGGAAGGTGCAGCTTTGGAAATGTGCCTAAGGACTGAATCAAGTTAACAAAGTTAATTGTATTCTCCACTTTGAGAACTCTGACTAGCATATTTCTCTTATGTAAAAAGCCACTGCAATCCAGTAAAACTGTCTGTAAATTACAAACTGACCAAAGTGACTCAGTTCTGTTTTGCAAGGACTTTTCCTTGTAATAAACATGCACTACTTTCCAGTTGTAATGCATCTTCCCGACAAGCATCTCTAAAGTGCTCTTCAAATAACATAACATGACTCAGTGGAGGCTCAGCTCCTTTCACAGGGCAGATAAATAACTGAGGCAGGAAAGGCAGGAGGAGAAACTATCCCTCTTGAATAAATTCTGCATTTTTTAATTTCTAGATTGAATTTCTTCCAAGCAAAGCCAGCTCAGTTAAAAAAAAAATTATATATATATATATATATATATATAGGGGGCT